>NC_054374.1:40085019-40412102 GCF_017654675.1 Xenopus laevis | reverse complement strand
GTGACTATGATCCAACAGAGCACATCAAGGCTAGAATTCAACTGTATCTGCAAGGGATTGTGCTTGTATAAACAGTCCATCGTGGCATAGTCACTATATGACACCATGATCTACAACTTCATAGCGATGTGCATCTGCAGTCATAGTCCAATCATGGAGGCCTTGGACTCCCGCATGACTGGCTTGAACAGGGGCAAGTCTCAAACACATAGCTGTCTGGAGACAACTGGGCACATTTATTTGCTGGAAGTGTTGTTTTGCTGCTGCTGTTCTGCCAGGGCTTGCTGCATTCTCATCCTCTTGCGAGAGTAGTGCTGCCAGTGTAAGATTTGCTGTTCATCGATGAATTTGGCACACTGGGCATTTACCAGCTCTTTCCGGAAGTGTTCATACTGCAGCAGTTCCAACATATGTAAGCACTGTGGGTACCTAGAGAACAGAAAAAGAAATAAACCAGGGAAACAGACATTTTTGTCTTCCAGTGAAGTTTCAGAACACAAATGGTTTCCCAATACAAGTTCATTAATAACACAATATAAACTCTTAATTCTGTGCTGTCCACATAGAGAGACTAAAAGGCATGCTTTAAAGAAGAAGGAAAGCTACTGAGACAGATTATTGCCAATAGATCAACCGCAACAGTGCAAGCTAGAATTCTATATTTATTCTGCAGGAATGCTTTACCATACCTGAGTAAACAGCTCTAGAACTTCTCTCTGTTTGTTTAGGATAGCAGCTGCCATAATAGCTTGGTGTGACATCACTTCCTAGCTGAGTTTCCCTGCTCGCTCATAGCTTTCGACTCAGATTGAGCATGCTCAAGCCCTAGCCCTGGAGGTTTATGCTGAAAACAGGAAGTCTGATACAGAAGCCCATTTATACACAATAGAAGAACAGAAATGCTGTGTTTCTTTTGACAGATGACTCTGTGCAGCATTACTTCAAAGGGTTTACTGGTGTATTTTTATAGACCTTTCTGATTAAGCTTACTTAGTTTTAACCTTTCCTTCTCCTTTTACCCTCCAAAAAAAGCTTCATGGCTTCCAGTCTGCACAGAAGATCCAAATATTGCACAATAAAGATACTATATTTGTTTGTAAAGTAAATTATACACTGCTCAACGTGCAACTACAAATGCATAAAGAATTAGACTAAATAAAGGAAATATGTTGTACATAGTGCATCAGTAGCAGGGCAATTGGGCTGCTAGAGGTGCCTACTCTGCCTAGCCCAATTATATCATGAATAGGGGACTGAAGATCTCATATGCTGCCTAAAATAAATAACTAAGACTGATAAGCCAACTGCCCTGAGTGATGGCCAGCCCTCCAATCATCCCATCAGTAGCTGGTTTCATATCAGGTTAGCAAAGTCTTGGGGTATCCCTGTGCAGCTTCAGAAAAAGTCTACTAGTTAAAACTATTTCTTACACCACCACTTAAAACAAACTGTACCTATCCATATTTTTATCTGTATCCATGAAGATGAACCCAACACTCAAAAGTCTGACAGATATAGAATGCACAACAATTATGCCTTTATATATCAGTAAAACTACAACCTTTACATTTTACAGAAATAGTACAATCTAGGTTAGTGCTGTCCATCCTGTTATATATATGTCCATATATTGGGCCAATTATTCACTATGCAATATGCTTGAGGAACCATAAAAATCTCTTAGATGGCCATATCCAGCCCTTGGGTCTTTTCCAGAAGTGTTTCTGATTTTTCACTGGTGAAAACTCAAAGAAATGTCAACTTCTGAAAAAGCTTGCCTTCTGACCCCAATTCAAAGTACCGTAGTCTTATTTATTTAATATGCTCTAGGTCAGGGGTAGGCAACCCGCGGCTCTTCATCCTGCTTGTTGCGGCTCGGTCTTGCGGCTTTGCCTGTCATGTTGTCTATACAACCCTCGCACCTGCTGGCAGCTTCTTGAGTGTGCGACCACAGTAAGCTAATGGTTAGCTTACTGCGGTTGTACATTCAGGAAGCCGCCACTGGTGCGAGGGCTGTATAGACATCCCAGGAGTGACAGGCAAGACTGAGCCGCAGCAAGATGATTCATCGTGGTCCTTACTGTGGTCACACACAAGACAAGAGAAGTCTCCAGAGTCCAGCTGTAGCAGGTGCGAGGGCTATAGACGTGGATGTGACGCATATTTTAATAACGTCTATAGCCCTCGCCTATAAACAGATGAGAACACTAGCATTTAATAGGGCTTTTCAGTGTTTAATTTATTTCAAAGTAGGCCTACACATTCACACTGCACTTCTGTTTGTTGTATTCTGTTGTTGTAACAGTTAAAATTAAAAAAAGATTAAAACTTTTAAAAGTTTATAAGCAGTGTTATGTTTTGCGGCTCCAAACTATTTTTCTTTAGTGGAAGAGGGGGCAAAATGGCTCTTTTGATAGTAAAGGTTGCTGACCCCTGCTCTAGGTCTTAAACTGCTCGTATTGAACTAAAAAACAGTAATAGATACTAAACCAGTTATTTGTACATTATTACTTACTTTAAATATTTGGCATATTCTGGATCTTTCCAGTACAGCAGATATTTCAGATAATTCACAAAAGACTTGTCCTTAAAGTATCCTCTTTGGGCCAAAACTGTGGAGGAAAAAAGTACTACTGTTTTAATGCATTCAGCAGATTCTTGTCTGCCCCCCTGAATTTTGCCAGGCCAGTAAAAATAAGACTTGGTGCCCATGTTATTAATAGGGGAGAAAGTTAACAGAGAATTGGTTACCATACCATGCAGTTAACAAATCAAAGCACTAACTTGCTCCTTGTTGCATTAAATTGTCCCTGAGTAACAGTACCTCAAGATAGTTGCTTTATTTGCCATTTTTCTTACATTCTAAAGTCTAAAGCTGGCCATATACGCAAAGATCAGATCGTATGAATCGAGGACCCGCAACCTGCAATCCGCAACCCTAATTCGTACCCGCTACCCGACCCGCAAGTACCTTATCCGCAACCCGGACCCACTGACAATCAAGAATCAGGAAGTGCTGTCATTGTAAACCGGAAGTGACATCATCGGAAGTAGATGTGATCAGAAAAAAGGAGTACAATCGATATTGAGAAGACCCACGGCCGACCCTCAAACCCACAGAACGGCTGACCCGTGTCTATACCCACACCCAGAATTTCTCCCGCTACAGGACTCTACCCCCAGCCCCGCGAACCTTCATTGACCCGACGGTCCGACACAGCTAAAAGATCTTTTGTGCTGTTTTGTGCGGTTTCAGTGACGCTGGGCTGGGGGCGGCGCAATCCATCCTGGGGGCGGCGCAAGCTAATTAGCCTAGGGAAGGATCGCTCCGCCCCCAGCATAACGGAAGCAAGACAGAAGATCAGTTATCTGTGTCCGCTGCGCAAAGGTTTGCGGGGCTGGGGGCGGCTTTCAGGGGAACTATTCAGGGCGCTGCAACTACTTGATACTGACATTGTTCCTATAATTTTTATAGGAACATGTTGGTATCGCTTTAAGGGTAAGGCCACATGAGGAGATTCGGGGAGATTTTGTCGCCTGGCGACTAATCGCCTCGTCTTTTGCGCGACTATCTCCCCAAAATGCCTCAGCGGTTTTCCCCATAGGCTAGAATGAAAAGTCGCCTGCGCTAATGCACACGCGGCGATGCGTTTTCTATAGTCGCCTGAAAGGCGACTATTGAAAACGCATCGCCGCTAAGGAGATGACAAAATGTTTAAGCAGTTGATGCTAGCTACATTCAATCTATCATCCAAATTCAATTAAAACCATAAAATAGGATTTAATATAGGTTTAACTATACTCTATTATTACTCCATACAGTGTCTTTTTGTTTAGAGGATAAGCAGTCTCCTTTTTAACACTGCAGGCAGCCATGCAGGGCTTTGTAGTGACCAACCTACATTTTAGATAACATAATCTTTTAAGAAGTTGGTGGTTAATAAGATCAGACATTAATAGTAGACAGAGCTCTCCTTTCCTAAACAATGACAACCCTTGTTTATTAAAACTCAGTGGGGTTCATTTACCAACTCTGGACAATAAGCCATGGAGACCAATAGAATTCATGCCTAGCACAAACCCTATTTTGTAGGTTAATAGAGTATTTATTTATTGAGTATTTATTGCCCCTTTAACATAAAACACCGGACAAATAGCCTCCCACATGTAATCACTATACACAATTATATAAATCTGATGTTATTTAGAAACAAGACTTAAAGGAGAACTAAAGTGCAAATCACTGGGGTGCAAATGCCAAATGAACCACCCCCCCCAGTGATTGTTATCACTTACCCAATCCCCAATAAAGCCAGTGCTATGCAAGCATCACGGAGTGATCCTTTTTCTACTTTTACTTTCTTTGTGCAGGTACACACATGCAGAAAAGTGAAGAGCCGAGCTTTAATTTAAAAGGGTGGTTTTTTTACACTACTGCACATACTTCTGCCCCAGGCATCAAAGAAAGAAAAAGAAGAGGATTGCTCTACTCAGGCCGGTGCAGTTTTTTCTAATAGGAGCATCAGCCCAGGGTATCAGGAAAGTGATCGTTTTTCTTTAATTCTACAAGATATTTACAATTATACGGAACTTACATTAAAGAATTAACATTCTAATTTGCACTCTTTCATAAAAGACCCTTGCCACATTAATCATTTAGACCTCTGGAGGCCAACATGCAATCACAAAAATGATGAAAGTCTGCCTTCATCTTACGACTGAGAAACCCAACCACAAGAGTTAATAATTTGTAATTTTACTGGAAAGGATTCCAGCAATGACAGAGAAGATTTTATTTGGGAGAAAGAACCTTTCCTCATAGTTTACCCTTGAATAACTCACACATTTACAAAAAAAAGAGTTTGTGGTTTCCTTTTGTACCAGACTGAACAACCCCAGTACTACTTGAAAAACTTTTCTACCCCCCTCTGCTTGGTTAGCCACATCGAAGTCCCCTGAATACCATGTATGCCATTCATGAAAGGTCTGCTACTAATACATAGCCAAAGCAGGCATTAGCCATTTTGCATGTAACGTAAATACAATAGGCATATTCACCCCACAGAAATGAAAGTACTTCAATATAAGGAGGCTAACATTCTGTCTGTGTATAAAGCATTAATGAGACTACACCAAGTACAGATTTGGGCACTTGCCAATTTAAAAAAAATTACTTTGGGAAGGAAGTTTTATTTACACAGGTGAGTGATTTATTAGTGGGGTTAAAAACAAGGGGTATATGTTTAAGGGTCAGGGCACACAGGCAGATTTGGGGAGATTAGTCTCCTCTTCTTTGGGGCGACTAATCTCCCCGAACTGCCTCCTCTGCCTTCCCGTCAGCTAAAATGTAAATCACCGGCAGGGATGGCACTTGGAGCGATTAGTTTTCCGAAGTAGACCGTAGTTACCTCTTGAGGCAACTTCGGGTGGCTTTCGAAAACGAATCGCTCCGAGTGCCATTGCGCTGCTGTTTTACATTTAAGACGGAGGGGAGGCAGTTTGGGGAGATTAGTCAACCCAAAGAAGAGGTGCTGGGCGACTAATCTCCCCGAATCTGCCTGTGTGCCCTGACCCGAAGTGTTGGTACGTTTTGTTAAACTTCCCTTGATTCAGCTATAGACGGTTGTGTAGATTAAACTAGACAAACGTATTCCTGCTTCAAATGTAGTGACAACCAAAAGAGATAATTATACAAAGCCTATTATTGACCAGCACAACCTTTATTTGATAGTTATTTTTATTTGATAAATACTTGCTGTATAAGGTATGAAGTGCATTTATTTGTGTGTTAAAGTAAACATATCTTTCTTTCCATAGACAGGGACTCCATCCCTATGGCCAAAGTATTTTATACAAAATGGCAGGCATTGGGTTTTTTTTTTTAAGATTTTTGGATTCCATCAAAAATAGAACAGGGATTCAGAAATACTCACAGTTGAGGTAATTAGGGTTTGCCAAACACTGAACGAATTCTAATTCTAACTGGAAGCGAATCCGATGTTGCTCATCTGGAATGTGAAAAAGACAAATAACAGCATTTTTATCAGTGATTCAATAGTAAGAAATATCATTAATATATCTACAGTAATTAATAACGTTTATAGGATATTTTACCTTGATCAAATATTCATCAAAAAAAGAGAAAAAAAATGAACTCAAATCCTTATTTTTAACACCCAAGAAACGAAAATGGTAGTATAAAGTTGCCAACTCACAATCCGACATGTAAGGACTGAGGGATATAGGTGGATTGAGGGGTACATTTACAAAGAAACTATACCCCTGAACATAGCAGGTCCTTATATTATTAATATATTTCAAAACTTTTCAAAGAAAGGCTTTTTTTTTAATAAAAACTATATTTTTCTAATTAAAGGTGCCATTGGATTCACCCACAGTCCTGCACTGAAGTCTATCCCTCTGGATAACGAGGCATTTTTTTTTAACACATTACAACCATCCCCCTGCCACAGAAACACAAGGTTTTTATGTTCCAGTAAATGGCAGAGGAACATTTTTTTACAGTTACATTTATTCCTGTTACAACCTACATTTTACAACACCTGACAGAAATGCAAGAAATATCTAAATCCAAATATTTACTGCAATCTAAATATGTATTTATTTGTATATACTATATAATATAATATATATATGTATATTTGTATTATTATTAACATGTATTTACTGTATATAGCACCAACATATTGCGCAGCACTGTGTCGGATTAATATGTAACACTGTATGCAAATAAAGCATTTCTTCACTTCAACTACAGTGTGTGCTGATCCTCTATATATATATATATATATATATATATATATATATATATATATATATATATATATATATATATATATATATATATATATATTCCAAGTCATCAGGATCCTTGAGGTACCGAAACACGTAGATGTTTATATGATTCGGTAAAGGACTTCTAACAAACTTTATGCCGTGAGTGCTTCCTTTTATTTTTGGACTTTATATTGAATTGGGTTAGCACCCGGCGAAATTATCGAATGGCGGAGATGCCAGCACTCTCGAAAAAACCAAGTGATGTGCCTGGGTGCAGAATCAACAAATATAACACAGACTTTGAATAGAGTCCGCACTCTCAGGTCTTAAAAATAAAACTTTTTTTATTAATAAAAGCTACAGACTGACGTTACTTTGTGCCATTCTCCATTTTCAATACATTTGTGACATAGTTTGGTCTGTTTAAACTTTAAGATTAGGCAGGAGGAAAGTATAGGATGGTTACAATCAAGAGCAGCGTTACTTTGTATCTGTTTTTATGTATTTAATTTTTTTTCTTCTTTTTTTGTTTCTTTTTTAATTGTTTATTTGTATAAATATTGAATAGTAGTATAAATGCGAATTTTATTGCCTGTTTAATGTTAATGGAAGTTATGCTATAGATATCTGAAACACCGGGCGCTTGCATCTGACGAAGTCTACAGTCATCTTTACTGAAGCGGTTTTCCCGCCAGTATGTTGATATAAGGCATATCCATGGTTTATTTGATACTTTGAGAAAGGTCTTAGTGGGGCCCTTTAGCTTTTATTAATAAAAAAAATTTGATTTTTAAGACCTGAGAGTACGGACTCTATTCGAAGTCTATATGTATTTTTTTTTTTTTTTTTGTGGGTTTCCTTAAGGTTTTCTTAGACACCCCTACAACATACAGGCAAGTTTAATGACCCCTAAAGGAATGGACCCTAGTACATGTGTGTGACACAGACATTAGACTGTAAGCTCTACTTCTGGGACAAGGACTGAAGTGAATGATAAAAGTTCTCTTTAAAATGTTACTTAAATATGTCAGTGGCAGCTGCTGGAACTCTATTGGAGCCCAACTCTCCTGGTTCTAGAGAAGCCTTAGATTTCTTATTCTTTCTTATTGTGAAAATACAGTCCCTTTATTGCCCTTACGATAGACCTGCGAAACCAGAAGCTTAAAGGCATTTTAGTCACACAGCCACTGATATTCATTACCTGCCTCCATCGCAGCAGCAGCCATAACAGCACTACAGGGAAATTAGCCTCCAATCTCACCAGCAATAACACCGTAAAGCAACCAATCCAGCCGGAAATGATCAAATGCCGGTGAAGGACGTCTCAGCTGACGCCAGAAATATTAGAATGCGTGCAAAGCCTCGATCTGGAGCACACAGGAAATCATCATAATATGCAGATTCCTCTCTGGTGTCAGTAGCTTTGCGTTCATTGATGCCTGCTCTTATTAAATGCGCCTATAAAAATATGTTATCATAGGAGCGGCAGAAAATAGCTGACACTTTATTCAAAATATATGTAGTAAAGCAAATGCTGCATGTTTTCAGTGATCGCTAGGTCTGAGGCTTGTTCAGTCTTCTTGCTAAAAGGATTGGCAGAGTAGGGTATAGGCAATATGGAACTAGATATTAGTGCATCCAGGTCAGTTATATAATCTTGTAAGCAATTTTCCGCATCAAATTATAGAGAAAAAGGCTAGAACAGCATTAAACTCCCTGACAGGGAGACGTTCAGCTGCGTGACGTGACGTCTCTCTGCTGCAGACTGACTGAGAGAGAGTATCAATCAAGTCACAGTGACGTATGGAGCTTGCGAGCGAGGGCTTGGTGATGTGGGCGGGCAAAACTCTGTGTGCTGCTCAGTTACTATATGGGAGAGCTTACTTCACAGTACGGAGGAGGTGTTCAGCACATTGCGTTGCAGACAGGCAGCCGGTAGGGAAGTTGGCAACACTCATAACAGACCAAGGACTGGGGGAGCTTTTGTAAGGGGCAGAGCAGCAGCATTTTTGTCCAGTTTACAGAAGTGAGACAACCGGCCAGATACTGTAGTTGCAAACCGGACTGTACCTGGAAAAAGCTGTCTGTCCGGTTCAAAACCCTGTGGCAGTCCCTGTGCTGAATGGCTACTGTAGCAATCAATGGGGACCCGTAGTGTAAGGTTTCTCAGTGATATTCTGTAGCCTTTAGGATGTCGAAATCGTATGAAATCTGGGGTGGGAGTGGCACAAATTCTCAGCCCTATTCTGGGGTACATATGAGAACTCATAATTGCTGCTGCTGCCAGTCTCCCTCGCTTCCCGGTTACACACGGAAACCAAGCCGTGATTCTGAGAGGGGACAGCGAGGCAAAGAGGAGGAGCTGCGCGCTACTTCCATCTGATCGGCTGTGAGAGAGCGGAGCGGCTGTGAGAGACTTTTTGCAGGGAGGGGATATGTGTGTGTGTGTGTGAGAGTGTGTGACAGTCTGTGTAACCACGAACGAGGAAGAACTTGCACAGAGAAAGGGTTAACTTTGATGTTAGCCAGGAACTTAGAGGGGAACGAGAGACTTGAGTTGGTGAAGGGGTTAATTTAAAGGCTCACTGCATATTATTAAAGGACAGCTGAGCGAAACACAGAGCAAGTAATTCACCTAGAAAAATCACTTCACAAATGCACTTTGTAATAATGTGAGGAATGATTGTACTTGAGCTCACTGGCCTATCCAAACGTATTGCAATCCCCTTATACATTGGCTGCATAATGTACTGGCATGTTAGGGGTTAATACCTTACTCTGACGCTATTTTGTAGATGACCTTCCAGTCTGTGGTTAATGCTCATTAACCATTTGGTACAGTGATCATACTGGTATAAGATAACTACCCGGGTGCACAGACAGTGCCACTTAATCAGAACGGTAGGGGGGAAAATCAGCTCATTCTGCTCTGGTGGGGAAACCGCTGTGAATAGCACTGCCTTAGCCTCCCCCAAAATAATCCCCCTCCTTCTGTGTGTGTGTGTGTGTGTGTCCATACAGTTAGTGAGAAGCTGATGCCCAAGAGATAGGCTGCTGGTATTGTTCCCGGAAGAGTCACCCACAAAGCTACACTGCCAACTATATCACTTGTATTGCCTCTGTCAGTGTTGTGCCTCAGTCTGTGGGAAGGGGGAGCCTCTGGGCTCTGAATCCACGGGAAGGAGCCTCTCACCATGCAGCCCCTCTAATACCAGTTTCCTGTGCTCTCTGGTGTCACCCTCTGGTGTCAGTGGGGTGAGAAGGAAACTCTGTGTGTGTCTGAGGATGCATTTTGTAATCAATCCTAAGCAACTGGTTTGTGTAGAATTAAAGGAAGATTAGTTCAGTGGAAATGCTGCCTTGGTTTATTGGGGTCTGAGTATTACGCACCCACCGTTGAAAAGATGTGTCAGTAGCCCTGGGGTAAAATGCAGGGTATGGTACAATTGTTATTGTTATGGCACAGTGATTAAGTTGGGTTGCTCATTATACTAGCGTCTTATATAAATTGTGTTTCAGCAGACACCAAGAAGTGATTTGTGGGTTGGATGGGGTTTGGACTTAATTAGAGGCCACAGCAAATCACTCATTTCCATTCCACTTGCTGGCAGGGCCACCAACCAGGTGACTGGTGGGCTAATAATCACATTCCTTCTAACTTGGTAGAAGGGGCCCCTGATTACTGATGGCAACCCTGAGTTACTGGACAAACATGCTCAGCGTCAGTCCCCAATTCTGTGTTACTCACACAACATTTTGGGGCAGATTTATAAGGGTCAAATTGAATATTTGAAATTCGAATTTTCTACTTTTATGGGCAAAACTGTCAAATAAAACTAGGGATTCATTCAAATTCAATTCGAGTTTTTCAAAAAATTCAAATTCGATTTTTAAGATTTATCATACACTGGCCCTTTAAGAACTCAAATTCGACTATTCACCTACTTAAACCTGCTGAATTCTTGTTTAAGTCAATGGGGGACGTCCAGGAATAATTTGAAGTTTTTTGCAACTCAAATCGAGTTTTTAAAATTCGAATAAAATTTGATTCTAATTTGATTCAAGTTTTCAGGTCGATCCTATTCACCCCAGCTTAAAAAATTTGATTTTTATAATAAATTTTGATTGGTCGAATTTCGAGTTCATGTGAATTTATGGGAGTTTTAAAAAGCTTACATGAATTCGAAATTCAACCCTTGATAAATGTGCCTCAAAGTGTGTTTTACGTGCGGTGATTCGAATGTTAGAGATGGGGAACGGATTTTCAGCAGACTTGCTTCCATTGCCCTTATTAGGACTGGTTATATTTTGGTCAAGGGATTAAACTAAATGGCTCTTATTTGTACATTAGAAATGCAGAATGATTCTAAAACAAAGTGCAATTTAGGTTTGAGTAGGTACCTGCTTAAAGAGTCTACCTTGACGTGGTGGCAGGCTTAATAATCCTCTGGCCAAAAGTGTTTCATTTATTTTTATAGCTCCCATGTCTGTGTGGCCTTTATACTGTGCGGTGGGGAGGGAATGGGGGCCAAATAATTATATTATATGGGGACCTATGATTTCTAATGGTGGCCCTGCGTGCCGAAACCAAATTGAGCGGTGAACCTTGACCCTTTGGATTTAGTTTAAGGGCTCCATTAAGCAGATTCATACAAATAGACCCTAATTTTTGTATTTTGGGTGATTTTACGTGCTGTGTTTTTTTTAATTGCCTAAACACACAACACCAAAACACCCAACTTTGCCCTGTTTCCTGGGCTACTACAAAATACGATGGACAGGCCCCAAATCCCTCATGCCATTGCCCTTAGACAAAGATTTCTTTATCCACATTACAGAATGGACACTTGCCCACACTTTCATCACATGTTTAAAGGTCAAACTTATCTTACAGTTTATTACACATATTTAGAAAGCACCAACATATCCCTCAATGCTGTACAATCAATGGGTTTATACATTAACTTTACAAGAATACAAAAAAACACAATCCAAAAATGTAAAGAGGACCCTGCCCAAAAGAAAATCTCAGTATGTTGTAGATGGACATAATGAAAGCAATTTAGAAGTTATTTGCATCAATCTGTCCTCTGGTTCCTGGTGTCAGTGATTGTAAGACTAGATTTTTGCTAATGGCACATGCTGCTGCTATTGGTTGTATGTCTCACTGCTGCTAGTCACATGATTCTCCTGAGTAAACTGTTGGTTGTCAACTGCCACTGCCCAACTGTCTTTTGGACGGTGGAGAGAGAGGGAGCGAGCGAGAGAGATTTCCACATTGGATGCTATAAAGAAGACAAATTTTGGATAAAACGACATAGAATTACAATAAAAGGAGAAGGAGAAGGAAGGCGAAGATGAAGAAGAGGAAAAAGAGGAGTTTGACTCCAGAAGAGAGAGAACTTCCACAGGATGAAAGTGGGAAGAAGAAGGAGAAGAAAGCCAAGAAGCAAGATGCAGAAGAGAAGACCAACTACAGTCGAAATAGGAAGAAAAGACACACTGAGAGTAAAAAAACAATCCGTGTAGGGGAG
Organism: Xenopus laevis; assembly: GCF_017654675.1. Lineage (NCBI taxonomy): Eukaryota > Metazoa > Chordata > Amphibia > Anura > Pipidae > Xenopus > Xenopus laevis. Next base: position 40,399,770 of record NC_054374.1, on the reverse strand, counting down.
AAGCCCCCTGAAGATGGAAGGAATAAAAGAAAAGCTGTTAAAAAAGATCAAACAAAGAAGAGAAAAGAAAGTCTCTCAGATGTGAGCAGTAAACCTGAGAGCAAGAAGAGAAGACAAGAAGAGAAAGAAGAAACAACTAAAAGTAAAAAGAAAACCGGCTTAGAAGAGATGAAAATTCCTCAGAGCAGCAGAAGAAGGAAGGAGCAGGACAAGAGGAAAAGACCAAGGAGCCCAGAAGATCCATTGGAAGGTAAGGGAAATATCTAAGAAACATATTTCATTATTATTTTCTGTTACATCTACTTCTAATTCTTTTTAATATAGAGTCATGATAGTTATTCAACTGCCCACATTGGTGGGTCCTGTTGGGGGTGGGTTTTCCACAAATCCATCCCTCTGCTTTAATTAAAACTTCTGTATGTTTTTAGAAAACATATATTGACAGGTGGAACAGTTAGGACAGTTAGGGAAAATTGAAAACCCCAAAGGCTTAAATAAAATCCCTCTTACACTAAATGCTAGGAATACTCACAAATAATAAAGATAAACAGTTTTTCTCTAAATGTGGGTGCTGCCTTAGCCACCATTAATTGTTATGGAGATACTTATAGGTAGATATATTTAGGAAAATATACAATGCATAATATATTTTGATATGGGCTCTTGACTGAATTTGTTTTGTTCCCACAAGGTGGAAGTGGAAGTGCACCGAAGAAATCCCATGTGGATGGGAAAAGACCAGCCCCCCTGGACATACAGAGGTACAAATTCCACCAAGAGCTAGGAGAAGGCACGTTTGGACAGGTGAGTGCGGGGCCTCCCAATATAGAAATCTCTTTTGTTATCTGGTATAAATCTGTACAGAAAACATGGAAGTACAATCAAGCACTTGGCAATGTCTTTAAAGGGGTTATTCACCTTTGAGTTAAAGGGGTGGTTCACCTGAAGTAAATTTTAGCATGTTATAGAACAGACCATTCTAAGCAACTTTTCAATTGGTTTTCATTATTTATGTTTTATAGTTATTTGTCGTTTTCTTCTGATTTGCAGCTTTCAAATGGGCATCATTGTCCCCTTCTAAAAAAGCAAATGCTCTGTAAGGCTAAAAATGTATTGTTATTGCTGATCCTTCTGATCCTTCTATTCAGATGCTTTCCTATTCATATTCCAGTTTCTTATTCAAATCAATGCTTGGTTGCTAGGGTAATTTGGGCCTTAGTTACCAAATTGCTTAAAATGCAAATTGAAGAGATGCTGAATAAAAAGCTAAATAACCCAAAAACCTTCAATAATAAAAAATAAAAACAAATTGCAAATTATCTTAGAATATCACTTTCTACATCATACAAAAAGTTATTCCAAAGGCGAACAACCCCTTTAACTTGAAGTATGATGTAGAGAGTGATATTCTTAAACAACTTGCAGTTGGTTTTCATTTCTGTTATTTGAGTTATTTAGCTTTTTATTCAGCAGCTCTCCAGTTTCAGCAATCCGGTTGCTAGGGTCCAAATTACCCTAGCAACAATGCATTGATTTGAATAAGTGACTGGAATATGAATAGGAGAGGCCTGAATAGAAAGATAAAAAGTAGCAATAACTATACATTTGTAGCCTTACAGAGCATTTGTTTTTTAGATGGGGTCAGTGACCCCCATTTAAAAACGGTAAAAAGCTAGAAGAAGAAGGCAAATAGTTTAAAAACTATAAAAAGTAAATAATGATGTCTAATTGAAAAGTTGATTGGAATTGACCATTCTACAGCATATTAAAAGTTAAATTAAATGGGAGGAAGACCTAGGAGTCCTCACTGATGAACAGTGGAAGTCCCTCCTCAAATCACCCAACAGAGTGTCTGTCAATCCCAGACACAAAATTCGACAGTTATATTTGACACACAGAGCATACTATACCCCCGCCCACCCGAATAGAATCAATCCTAATCTCTCTCCCCTAATTGCCTTAGATGCAATTAGTCAGAGGGTACTCTAGTACATACACTATAGATAGTCAAAACTATCGGACAGCCATTGTGGATATGTTATCGGAAGTGTTAGGCCTAAGGTTGGTCCCTGATCCACTAGTCTGTATATTGGGTCTGTTTACAGGAATTCAAATGCCCTCAACCACAAAAAATTTTCTGAACAAAGCTTTGTTTCAAGCCAGGAGGTTGATATGCCTTAATTGGAGGTTGGATAGGCCACCCGCCCCTCTAAGAAAAAGGGGGCAAATGGCAAAATTCCATCAGATCTGGTCCCCTTGGTTGATGAAATTTCCCATTCCCAACATACTGGAACAGGAAAACCTCCCTTAAGCCTCACAGTAAAGTAATACAAACACATATTTGGTTACCGTATATACTCGCGTATAAGCCGAGATTTTCAGCACACAAAATGTGCTTGAAAATCCTACCTCGGCTTATACGCGGGTCAGCGCGGTGAGAGGCAGTAAGAGAGTAACCCTCCTCCGTCCCACCAACAAACCCACCCCAGTACCTGCTACTCTTTGCCTTCAGTCTCCCCTTACTCTCAACTACCGGTACTTCCTGTTTCTCTCAGCCGCGCCTGCGCACAAGCCGCAATTCCCTTCGGGCAGAGCTAAAACTACTCCTCCCGGCATGCCTTTCTCTGGCATACGGGAGATGTTACGGTACGTAACGAAGACGCAGATTGAAGGCGGAAGTCTGAGGTGCGAGGTCTGGGGGAGAGGTCTGGGGGAGGGAACGACCGGGAGCTGCGGTGAGCAAAACGATCGGTTTGGGACGGGACACTGCGGGCGTAGAGATTTGGAAGCGATTAGGTAAGGCGACTCAGTTAACTATAATTCCCACAATCCTCTGCTGTCAGTACAACGCTGGGGGTTGCAGTTAGAGGCTTCGAGTGGTTAAAAGAGCTCAGGGCAGAGCCTCTTTGTACTGGTAACATCACGCCTGCTATTAGCACCTGTATTTTATTTATATATGTGGCTCAGCTATTGAGTGGATCTGTTGGGATGTTTGTTCCCTTTGTTATGAGGTGGGTACGACTAGCTGCTGCCTGGCCAATCAAAGTGCGGAGGAATGAGGCCAATAGTCTCTTGTTTTTATGAATTAATGTTTTAAGCATCATGGCTTGATTTTTAACATTAAACCGACTGTTTGATATTTCTGAGACTTTTCTGAGTTGTGTCTAGGCTTATACGCGAGTCAATACGTTTTTCTGGGTTTCATAGGTAAAATTAGGTACCTCGGCTTATACGCGGGTCGGCTTATACACGAGTATATACGGTATATACAGTATGTTTTATTAAATTCCGTTATTGCATAAGGTGTATATTGTTACATTATTGTGCCTAATTGTGCTGTACAATGTCAAGAGAAACTATGTCCTGCAATTCAAGAATACAATTCTGTAATGTTTATCTCGCATCATGACTGTCAATAAACTTACCTGAACAAAAAAAAAAAAAGTTAAATTAAAAGTGAACCACCACTTTAACATTCTTATTGACTCTGATATTATCAGTCATTCATGTTGTAAGCAGCATTCAAGACACTCTATAAATTCTAATCTCTTTGTTCTGCTCTTAGGTGATGTTGGCATCATATACACCGAAGAAACAACTTGTGGCAATGAAGACGGTGTCCAAACAACCCAGCAAGGGCAACTATACCTGCATCATGAAGGAGGCCCGACTCTTGAAGATCGCCAGAGGATGCCCCTTTCTATGCCATTCTCATGCCACGTTCCAGTCCGAGGTACAGAACACTGTTTATATTGATATATAATCTGTTTCATTAATGGTTTGACTTTCTAAGGCCAACTTAATGCCCATAACAAGGGAAAACACCCTTTGATAACTAACAAGTCCCCAATTCACCTTGCTTGCTGAACAGTTCTGTGCCATATATTCCTCACTAATTCTTCATTTGTCTCTCTAACCAGCTGCATGCCTTCTTCGTGCTCGAGTATGCCGGTGGGGGAACACTGCACAAAGTTATTGCAGACCAAGGAAATCTGTCAATGAAGAACATCCAGTAAGTGATACGATTCTTACTATAGAGCAGTGCTGTCTAACTTATTGCCCCTTGTGTGCCCCCCCCCACATGAAATTCTGCCTGCTGTGACTTACCATGTGTAAAGTTTAAAATGTATCACTACAGATATTAACTGGCCCCTGCATTGTTTAAACCTCAAATTCAGACATTAATCTCCCCTGAATTGTCCACACTTGTAACACCTCTATATTTCATACCCCTAAAGCCCTGTACTGTTCACACCTCAGACTGAAAGTGCTCATATTGTTCACTTGTTCACACTCAGACAAAGGTGCACCAGCATTATGTCACTGTATGTAACACAGTATGTACTGTTCATCTTAGAGTGGTCCTGATATGTTTCCCTGTGTCCTGCTGTATTTTGCCTTCCCTATACTCCCTGTATGCACCATATTCTGCCTGTCTTACACTACATGTGAGACATGAGCCTGGTAGGGTTTGTTCTGGGGGTTTATTAGCATTTGAAAATTATTGTTAGGGGCCCCTAAGGTGTTTAATCATGTACTGGGGGTGCTGTGTTATCCACAGGGGAGGAGGAGGAATACAGATTTAAGGGTATGTTTTAAAGGAGAAGGAAAGGCATCGTACACTTCGGGGTACCAAATGTCAGGCACCTCCAAGTGATTGTATCGATTTACCTGAAACCCCGGACCGGTGCTCCTATCAGCAGAAAACTGCACCAGCCCAGGGTTATACCAGTGAGCACCACCTATAGGTGGGCCATGTGGAGTCAGTATGTATCATAATACCTTTTAAAAATGTGAATAATAAATATTTATTTTTACTGAAGATGAGCCTTGGGACATAAATCTTTTGATTTAATTTTATGGGCAGAAAACACACTGCTGTGTCTTGGTTCTTGGGCCTTTGCCTGAATAAGAAAGGTGTGTGCACAGTAGCAGAACCAGGGCACCACTGATTTGTATGAAAGGACAAGAAAAGTCAAATTTAACAGGTGATAGGTAACCCCCATGATATTTGATAAGTATCCCCCATGGAATTAAGCTGGTTGCTTTTTTTTTTTTACAGATTCTACACTGCAGAGATGGTGATAGCCCTACAGTTCCTTCACTCCAATGGCATCATTCACCGGTGAGTAAAATCTCAGTTCTCTTCTCTATTCTATTCACTAGTAGCATGATATAGTTCACATCTTGATATCTCTTGATACTTAACTTTGCTAACTAACAGTAATGTTTGCACCCCTTATATCTGGTGCAGTCAGTTAGGGACAGTTCCATGTAGTGGCTCACACTCTGTCCAGACTCACAACAAATTGTGATTTAAGCCTTTCATTTTAACCAAGCAATGCATCTTTTTCTCTGTATAATCTGCCTTTACTGTACCACCTCTTGTTTTAAATATCCTTTATCTGTTGCTATTTTCTTACTACTTAACTTCATTGCTTCCAGATGGGCCTATTCCAAAAATATCTATTTTCTTTTACCTTTTAATGTGCATGAACTTACTTACCCCTGACTATCACTCTCACACGTTTCTCTTTCTAATATTTCCTGCGTTAATTTCCTGCGCTTATTTTGCAGTGATCTGAAGCCTGAAAACATCTTGGTGGATAACAACGGGCACATCAAGATCTGTGACTTCGGCCTCGCTGTTGAAGGAATGATCGGCGGAAAGAAGATCAGCGGATTGACAGGAACACCTGGATACCGTGCGCCGGAGGTCAGAAATCTTTTTTTTTTTAATCTAATTTATACACAGAGGAATTCAAATCTATTTGTCTTTTTCTATTTTGGACACCTTTGCTGTGTCTAGTTTATATAACTGTGTTTCTGTTACCCAAGAAGATAATTAGTTCTTTTTTTCTGAAGGTTTTGTCATTGGAGAAGTACGATGCTGCAGTGGACTGGTGGTCCTTCGGGGTCATCATGTACGAAATGGCCACCGGCAGACAGCCATTTGCCCCATCACTGGTTTCTGCACAGGAGTTGTTTCAGATTAAGGAGAGAAAGCTTGAATACCCGCGTCACATGAGCCAGGAAATGCTGGACCTTCTGCCAAAGGTAAGTAGAAACAATTACACACCTTCAAGTGAAATAATGTCACATCAAAATTTGGGGTCCTGTACATGGGGCCACAGGGTACACGGATCAGGTACATGGGGGTACTGTGGTTAGGTACATGGGGCCACAGGGTACATGGGTCAGGTACATGGGGGAACAGGGGTCAGGTACATGGGGGCACTGGGGTCAGGTACATGGGGGCACAAGGGTCAGGTACATGGGGGCACAGGGGTCAGGTACATGGGGGCACAGGGGTCAGGTACATGGGGGCACAGGGGTCAGGTACATGGGGGCACGGAGGTCAGGTACATGGGGGTACAGGGGTCAGTTACATGGGGGCACAGGGGTCAGGTACATGGGGCATATGGGTCAGAGGTCAGGTACATAGGGGTACAGGGGTCAGGTACATGGAGGAACAGGGGTCAGGTACATGGGGGCACAGGGTACAGGGGTTAGGTACATGGGGTTACAGGGGTCAGGTACATGGGGCACAGGGGTCAGGTACATGGGGGCACAGGGGTCAGGTACATGGGGTTACAGGGGTCAGGTACATGGGGCCACTGGGGTCAGATACATGGGGGCACAGGGGTCAGGTACATGGGGGTCAGGTACATGGGGGTACAGGGGTCAGGTACATGGGGGCACGGAGGTCAGGTACATGGGGTACAGGAGTCAGGTACATGGGGGCACAGGGGTCAGGTACATGAGGCACATGGGTCAGAGGTCAGGTACATAGGGGTACAGGGGTCAGGTACATGGAGGAACAGGGGTCAGGTACATGGGGGCACAGGGTACAGGGGTTAGGTACATGGGGCTACAGGGGTCAGGCACATGGGGGTACAGGGGTCAGGTACATGGGGGCACAGGGGTCAGGTACATGGGGGTACAGGGGTCAGGTACATGGGGGCACAGGGTATAAGGATCAAGTACATGGGGGCAGTACTTTCAAATAGAGTGAGGGATTCCATTACCTTCTTCCTCTGTTATATGCAGGTTCATTTCCACTAATGTAAGCAGTGCTCTAATTTCAATTTAGAGGGCTAAATATAGATACATTTGGTGGATACTCATAAGCTGGACAACCCTCCTATTGTTGGATGGTGCCTGACTTTACATCTATTGTATTCAGATAAATGTTTTTCTTTTTTAGCTTCTGGAGATGAACAAGAGCAAACGCTTAGGAGTAAATGGCAACATCAGGAAGCACTCATTCTATGCCAGAATGAACTGGAGTGAGCTGGAAAACAGAAAAAAAAAGGCACCTTTCCAGCCCAAAATTGTAAGTTTATAACTGCACCAAGCAATGGGAGTCGGGAAGGCCAAGTTTTTTATTGGGGAGACTAATAGGCTGTTTACTTTATTGGAGCATTTCATAGGCAGTTGGTTGGGCTTTGCATAAACTGAGCTTCCATATACCTTGTCATGTCATATTTTTCTTCTTTGCATGTAACTATTAAGCTATTTTAAGGGCATAATACTTGAACCCTCTTAACATTTTCAGGCATATAGCCTGGAGAAACTAAACTGCTTATAAATATATTTCAAAGACCTGCAATTGCCTTTGCACAGTCCTAAATTTATTACTCATTTAGTGCTCTGCAGCAGCTTCACAGTCCTTGACCCAGTTGTGGGTTCCCTGTATATCTGTGAGTTGGTAGGCTCTGGCCATATATGTGACCAGTGGACCCCTGTCATTTTACTCCTTCGCCCATCAGACAGATCGCCAGCCACTTAAAAAAATCTTTTGTTGGGTGTCAGTAAAGCGGTTGGAAAATAACACTGAAAGAGTTGGGAAAATATGTATGACTCCATTCCTCAAATTGTCCTAATACATGTATGGGGCCTGTTAACTGAAATGTTTGGGTCCTTAGCTACGTGTCATTCATATATATGTGACCATACTGTATCATATATTATATGTTCATGCTTAAAATGATATATAATATAATATATATAATGATATATAATATAATACAGCAAAGTGTATTGCTTTCTTTTTGATAGCTACCAGCAGATAAGTTACCAGTCATACATCCAGGGTTCTGCGCTGAGACATCTAAGAGAGCTAATGTGGAAGGCTTCTCCGAAGTGGATTCCAACTGGAAATGGCAGGAGTAAAGTGTTTTCTGTGCTCATGTGGACTTACCTCAAACTCCCTGTACAGCAAGTGATGACGGCAACGTACCATTCATGGCCAATTCCATCAATGAACATCAGATCTGCCGTCTACTGTCTACTGCAAGTGTACAAGTGTCTGTCTCTACAGCCAACTACACCAACACCACATGGGATCCTTGACAGAAAGTAGAAAGAACTCGAGGCATAGTGGTAAGTGAAATGAAATAAATTAGAATGGGAAAGATGAGATAGGATTACTTATAGAAGGAGTATTAAATGATAGTAAAGTTGTTGAGGTATTAATGGGACTTTCATAACATTGAGGCAACTTGCTAGTGAGCTTGTGCTCTTAGACTCATATAAATGTGTATTTTACATGGGAGGGGGCATCTTTTTATAAAGTAATATACAGAGTTATGCTATGAACAATGCACTCTTTTCTTCTTTAGCACACAGTACATCACAGGAGGCCCCACCAGAAGAAAGGAATAGCTGCAATCCGGACTTTCTAAATGGACTTTCTAAACAGACCCTTGGATAAGGGTAAAAATGTATACTGGACATACAGTGCACTTATGGTAATCCAGTGCACTGTTAATTAACACCGTTCAGTGTACTTCAGTTTCTTTATATAAGGTAAGGTTTAGGGGTAAGTATAGCATTAAGTAAGTTTACTTCCTTTTCTAACTTCCATCCCATTGTTTTACTGTTTTCTTATAGATAGGATGTTATATAGAAATAGAAATGTTAGGATTCCTTCTCATCTTTAATCTTGTCCCATTCTTTTCTTTTACCATTTTCTTTTCTCATTTTCCTCTTTTCTCTTTTCCTCTTTTTCAACTTTAATGTACTGTAAGTTAAGGTAAAAAAGGGTGGGTGGTATCTTATATTGGAATAGGAATGTTACAATTGTTTCTTGCTCTTCTTTTATGCTCTCCTGTCTTTTCCCTGTAGTTTGTAGCACATACTGTACATTAAATGTAAAGTTTATGGGTAAAGGTATACAGGATATGGCAGTGGTTATGTGGGATAAGGGATATATGTATATAAATATGGGATATAGGTACTATAAGGGTTATAGTAAAGGGATATGGGAATAGTGATGTTGAATAAGGGATATATGTATATAAATATGGGATATGGGTACAAAAAGGGTTATAGTAAAGGGATATGGGAATAGTGATGTTGAATAAGGGATATATGTATATAATTATGGGTTATTGGTACTATAAGGGTTATAGTAAAGGGATATGGGATTAGCTATGTGGGATAAGGAATATGCCATATCCTGATAGAAATTTGCAGCAAATCATAACAGTAAATTAACTGCTGAAGAAACACCACTTTCAGCCTGTTTACACTGTGATTTGCTGCAATAAGTATGAAAGGTATGAAGTGGTGTGTGAATGTAAATAGGGATCCCCATTGCACCAATGTAGAAGATGAACATAGCGCACCTTCTGATTGGCTGCAAGTTTAATTTAGTTCACCATTAAAATGTAGAAAAATCTGATGAGGCCATCCGTATGCTTGTGCCTCTTTGTCCCAATAGGAGGGAGTAATATTGCAGCAGATAGAGCTGCAGATTGTAGGCCCCTTTTTAAAAAGTAAAATAAGCCCATTAGAGTTGTGAATGTGAAGGTGTAAAGTTTTAGGATCAAAGGAATAAGAATAGACTAGGCAGAGCTGTAGGTCCCTAAATGCTGAGTAGCCACAACTCCCTCCTTCCCCTCCCCACCATGAATCATATATTAGTCAAGATAAATAGGCCCATAATAATCCTCATCCCCCATAACCAGGCCTTTTAGATAATAAAGGCTGCTGGTATTCATAGTTAGTAGAAAGTTGATCCAGGGACTGGTCCGATTGCCGTTTTGGAGTCAGGAAGGAATTTTCTCCCCATCTGAAGCAAATTGGAGATGGCTAAAGATGGGGTTTTTTGCCTTCCTCTGGATCATCTATTATAAACCTGATGGACACGCTCACCCTCAATTACTGTGTAACGGTGTCCTTAATTCATCAATAGGATCCATCAAATTCTTACTGAATAGGGAAGTACTAGGGGAATTATATAGTTAGTAAAGCAGTGGGGAGTGGAATTCCAGTCTCACTGACCATGGGATTTGCCACAGGGACAGAGAAAATAGTGAGTGAATGAGTGAGAGCATGTGGGTGTGCGGAAGTGTGTGTTATTGTAGATTATCCATTGGGGAACTTTTGTTCCTTACACCTCACAGTCTGATCTGAGGAGGAGGGGTCCCATGACGGCTTATATCAGCCGGTATCTGGCCAGATAGGGAACTATTGCAGCAAGTCATCGGGTGAGCCATTTGCTGCAATAGGTGTGTGAATGGACAGTAACGTGGTTGAAGCCTTGACGTGGCGTTACTGCTCACATGTATATCATGTGCCAATTCAACTGACTGCCAGAGTGTCAATATAGTAGCAGTTGTAATAGAAAGAGAAATGTATTTAAACTATAGCGGCTGGAGTGAATAGATGTCTAACGTAAGAGCCAGAACACAACTTCTTCCATTGTATCTCACTACCCTGATAGTCGGCAACAAGAAGGGGGGGGCACAAGGACATCAATTCAATTAGTTTGCTTTTAATTCTGATTTATGTGCTCAAGATCGGGTGCTCAGATATGGGATTGCTGATAGAGAGCACTGAAGTACAGAAAGGCCATCTCTGTAATAATAAGAGTTCCCTGCAATTGATGGTGACTGAGCTGAATAAATCCATATTGGTGGCAAAACAATCCTATTGGGTTTATTTCATGTTCATATGATTTTAAGGAGAATTAAGGTATGGTGATTCAAATGACAAAAAGCCCTTGTCCAGTATATCCCAGATCCCAAGTATCCTGCATAATAGATCCTATACCTGTATAATGGATACATGCGATACAAAGTACTATTTTATTATTACAGAGAAAAAGGAAATCATTTTTAAAAATGTAAATTATTTTATTAAAATGGAGTCTATGGGAGATGGCCTTCCCATAATTTGAAGCTTTCTGGATAACGGATCCCATACCTATAGTAAATAACTGGCACACAATACAGTAGTTGGAAAGAACTGTCGTAAAGACTATCTTGCTCTTGATCTAGCAAACTGATGAGATGGAGAACATTTAAGGCCATACTGAAGTCTGGAAAAGCTCCTACTATAAAAACTGCAAGATGGCCTTGAGATGCTTGAGAAATGTCTATGGAGCAGCAAATTGGTATAACCAAGTCAGAGCGCCAGAAGTGATGTTTCCCTATTCCAACACTTGCCATTATTCAGGTGTCTTCTTGTAGCCGATACATCAAGAAATAGTCTATGTGTGTATGCCCAGCAGTTTTATGAAACAATCAGTGTTTGCCATATGGGTGTCCTTAAGTGGGTGCAGGGAGACAACAGCACTTTCATTCCCTGTGAAAAAAGTAGTATTTTTATTTTAATGCCAAAAAAAAAGGTTTTTGCTTATAAATATTAAGAAATGTTACCCAAACATGAAAATCAAAGCATAAACCTCTCATCCACATACAGATAAAATGCTCTTTGTACAATTGTTGTTCAGTGTTGATGTTGGGCTGATAGTCCTGACTGTCTCTGCAACATGGAGCAGCTCCTCTTCTCTTCCTGCAGTCGCCCCAATGAGCAGAACAATAGAGATGTGTCATACGGTGTAAGGCCACTATTGCAGCACGACTTTGGTACAGCCCAGAAGGAGCTTCAGCTGGTTACCACCCACACTTGCTCCTATCTCAGTTTCTTGGAGGACTGGCCATGTTTGCTGAAGTTGTGAGTTCTGTAACCTGCTCGGCACCAGTAGCCACATTCCTTGGAAGTGGGGTCTTTAAAAGGGCACCTACCGGGTAAAAATGTTATCCCAAACCAAAGGTGCGGGCTAATAGAGCCTGCATTCCAGTTGTAGATAACATTAGTTTTTTTTAAAAAAAAAATGCCCCCCGCCAATGCTATGCTACCCGAGCAGAAATGTTGTGTCACTCTAACCCAACATCTGCACATTGATGCCGCCCTTGATCGGAAGCTGACATAGCGGCAATTATGATCTCGCGAATGAGGTGGGTTGAAAAACTTGTCTCAGGCAGCAGCACCAAATGGGTTACAAGGGGCCACAAAAAGCAGCCCCGGATAACTTTAAAAGTCGAATTTTCAGTTTTTAAACTGGAAATCCAGCTTGACTACTGGGAGAGAGCACAATTGCACTCTCCACATTAGTGTTGCAGTCTCCCCCCAGATCTCCATGCATGAAAGGTGAGGGGGCGGCTCTTGCTTTAGAAACGTTCCTTCCTGATCGTTGGCTTGAGGACCAAATGTTTGGATAAGCCTAATATTGCCCAACTCAAGGTGTACATATAGGAGAAAGATCCACTCATTTGGTGACCTTGCCAAACAAGCAGATATTATAACGTATGGTTAGCTTTACAATGAACAGAAACAAAAGACACTGGAAAAAAACTGACAGCTGATGTGTAGTGAGGGCAACACATAGAGCCTGTTAGATGTAAGGCACCAGACAATAGCTCCCATCATGTTTAACACTTGGATCAACACAAGTTGATCCAGGGCCTGGTCCAATTGCCATCTTGGAGTCAGGAAGGATTATTTCCCTTCTGAGGCAAATTAGAGAGGCTTCAATTGGGGTTTTTTACCTTCTTTTGGATCAACTAGCAGTTTGGCAGGTTACATGTAGAGACTATAAACTATATTGAACTTTATGGATGTTCGTGTTTTTTCAACCTAACTTGCTATGTTACCTTAATATCCAGATTTAATAGCATGCACTAAATTTGTCTAGGTAATTAGATCAGTAGCAAACAAACCCTTTATCACATTTTCCCATTAGGCTCTTGTAGTGCTATTGATTATTAACAGCCAATTCACCATTTGTTCCAATAAATAACTAGCAAGTAAAACCCTCAAGTAAACTTGCATACACATTTGACCAAATTTATAGAAACTATAAATGAGAATATTATGTATATTCATTCATTACTTAATAATACCTGTACTAGATAAATAAAAATTAAATTTTTTTAAAGTTATGCCATATAAACATAGTGAATGTAATGGAATCAGCCCCTTCAAGGCAGAGCTCTTAAGTAAGTGTCAATCCTAAGTGACAATCTCTTGTGTGCTGCTGAAATGAAGCTTTCTGTGTAGCAGAGGGACCTATAGTTTCTATAAGTGAGCAATCCTCCCGGTGTGACTGAGCCCTCTGTAACTTAGCTTATACAGGCAATTAGACCTTAGACACGCATGACTCCATGGGATGGAAACAGGGTCAGACTGGGCCTGCAGGACACCAAGAGAAAAACCCGGTGGGCTGTGGCATAACTAGATTTACTGGGCCCCACAGCAAATTAATTGCTCATTATTTAGGGCCTTGTAGGGCCCCTGCAGGGTCTGCTTCCTCAGTAGTTTCACCCCTTCTGGTGGGCTCTTCTGACCTTGACCCGATCTCCAACTTCTCTCCCCCCTCGATCCCCCGCTGCCCTCCCTCTCCCAACTGCAGCAAAGGTTAGTATAAAGGACAGTGCATGGGGAAAGGGGCTGGTGGAGGGTGAGCAGGGTCCTAGAGGGGGTGTGGAAGCCCCTGGGGTAGCAGCCTTAGTTGACTTCACACACCCCAGTCTGATGGAAAAAAGTCAGAAGCAGCAAAATTTCTTAGCCTTCAAGATTTTTAGCAAGAAGCTGCTAAACGAGAAGCAAAGCTGCAATTTAGAATGGTGCCTTTGGGCCACTTCTCTGTCACATTTCAGCCTGTAGGACAGAGGCACCAGGTGGTACCGGCTAAAGCTGACCATAGACACAAAGATTTGATGGTACGAATCTCCATTTTTCAGCAGACTGTTAGTGCTGAAATACACCAGAGTTGAACTTACATTAATGTACTTTATTAGAAGGAACTCATGAGAATTCAGTGACACTCTGCCAACAGTGAACCTTGACTGGATAACAATGAGCACTAGGTTCTGTATCTGCCCACACTACAGAGAAACACACTGACATCTAGTGGTGGATAATACATGTATAATATATTTGTTAGAAAACAAATGATAATAAGGGCTCATGAAGCGTATGATTCACCTGCAAATTGTTATGAGGAGGAGAGAAGCGTAGTGAAAAGTTCATCTTCCACCTGCATGCGGCTACATGGAGAGGAGAGGGGATTGGGCTTTGGTGTTTTTCAGGCCCATCCCTGCACTGCTCTGTTTAGCCGCACACAGACAGAAGTTACATGTTTCAGTGCAGACAGAGGAAGCTAATGATTTGAGGTGATCCGATCATCTCCGCCTCATTAAATCTGCAGGCAGAGAGAAGTGTTCCATACGCTTTGTGTGCACTTGCACTAATGACTTTCAATTCATTTTAGCATAAAAAAAAAGAAAAGTATCCTAGGCCCAGCACAGTTCGCCAACTCCTGCAGTTCTTAACTCATCTATTGTTCTCACAACTATTGTTACTATTATACAGTAGGGTTGCCACCTCAACCCTTTAAAATCGACCACATATGGAATCCACAGCTTGCATGGCTACTTAGCAATTTATTTAAATGCATGCTGCAGACTGAACTGATTTATGTGCAGCCATGCATCTAAATGAATTGCTAATCAGCCATGCAGGCTGTGGATTCTATATGTGGTTTTAAAGTGGTGAGGTAGCAACCCTAATAATACTTACCAGGGGGTCTGCTGCTGTCACAGTCCTACACTGGGCTCTGGGACATGCTCAGCCCCTCCAGAGCCCAGCACAGCAGCAAGAGTAGTAGAGTTGGGGAGAGCAGCCTATACAGTAGGGTTTTGACTTAGGCTAAGGGCACACAGAGTTTCAGCTCTGCTGCTCTCAGTCTGTTTTTTTTTTGTTTCTTGTTCGTTTTTACAGGTGACCAGTAGTTGCTTTTTGCTTGGTTGCTATGGGTTACTGTTTCAGGGTAACACTGCAGTGGGGCTCATTTACAAATTTGCACCTCGGCAGTAACCCATGGCAACCAATCAAATATTTGCTTTCACTGTTCCACCCGCAGCTGGCTGAAAAAAATGCTAATCACTGATTGGTTACTATGGGTTACTGTCTATGGGCAAATTTGTCCAGTATTTATAAATGAGCCACTGTGTCTATTATTAATCCAAGGCTATAGTGATACTAAAATCTAAAATTAATATAGATATTGGTATATAAACTTTATGTGAGTGTATGGAGGGGTTGGTGTCTGTATGGACGCTGGGTTTCATTCGGAGGGTTTGAACTTGATGGCCTTTTATCTTTTTTCAACCCAACTTAACTATGTAACATAACCCCCCAAGTGTCAGTAGCCATGCTGCATGTGTGCGCGCAACTTGTTTTACTTGTTTTGTGACAAAAAGTCAAACGATTTCCCTCCCTGTCCCTCATTTGCATATGCAAATTAAGATTCATATTTAGTTCAGCCGGGCGGAAGGATTCGGCCGAATCTGAATTCTGTTGAAAAAATCGTATCCTGGCCGAATCCCGAACCTAATCTTGGATTTGGTGCATCCCTTTTATACATTCAGTATTATTAATTTTCTTCAGGCTGCTCTATTGTTTGCTCTTTGGGGTCAGAAAGTAGAATGTTGCTTTAGTTTCCCAATTCACTAAACCAATGTTGAAGGGGGGTGGTCTACTGACCCTTTAAATTGTGTCCTGTTTAGCCCAAGAAAGACAAATATCATAGATAATTCCTAATAAGCAGTTTAGCTCAAGTCCTATTAACTGCAGCAATGTTAAAGAAGGGGCATGTTATCCCTTTAATCACAAATAACAGCACTGGGAATTTATTAAATGCAGCTAGACCCCAAAGTCTCAAAGATTCATAGAGCAGCCGTTAGGCAACACAGTGGTCATGTGGCCATAGCCTTATAGTAAAGATACATATGCACTGCTATAATATATTTTATTTAGTAACATTGGATGAAACAATAAATTGACATTTAAAAACAATGTTGTGCCATCTTGTTCTTCTCTGTCACTGTCTCTCCCATCCATAGTGGCAACTCAGCCACTGAATCCTCATCCCAAATCAATGTGCCCAGAATGTGAGAAGCGACAGTGTGATCCCAGCGTGACTGAGAGAACTAAGGATTCATCAGCGCCCACACAATATTGCCATTAAATCAGATCTGAGGGGACTGAACATGTACACTCTATACAGTATATATAAGCTTTTCTATGAAGCAGCTGTCATTTCATATTCTGAGTGAAGAAAGTTCATTTGCCTCTCTATGCTAAAACTGCGGAATTATTTTCAGTAACACATATGGGCACCAATATACTATGTATGTATTCAGAAGTTTATTGTTTTTCTACAAGACTGACGGGATGCCTCCCATGAACTGCCATCAGCCATCACAACAAGAACAAGGAAAACATGCCCAAGTGATTCTCAGAGGCTCCAACTTATTATGTCACTCCACTAAAAGAAGATATTTTTAATACATTTTTGATTTGTGCTGAATTCTTTTTGCAAACATAACATTTTCTGAACCGCATACTTCTATTAGTTTAAATAATTCATGTAAATCTTTGCAAAAGCCTTGCACCCTTGCTAGTGAATAACAAAGCCCACAATGATATTTTGATCTCTGTAATATTTTCAATTCAAAGCAATGAAAGTCAAGGAGGGATGTTCATACTTCCAGCTGTAGAAATGTTTTAGTCAGTAAATAGATTTTTGCCTTTAAATATTTAAATTGTGGTTTAATGTACTACTGCAAAGCAAAGTGCAAAAAGTAGGCACAATCTTGTTATTTTGCACCCTCCCCTGCAGATAGAAGTATCACTCCAAAATAGATGCAGAATAGAGTCAGTGGTGTAACTTTGGCGGCCCCCACAAAAAATGTTTCCAATATATAAGGGTGTAATGCACCTATGTACTATATGTTCTCTAGTTTTATAGCAGATACAATTGTTGCAAAGAAGTTCTTTCAAAATATGTGTGTTGGCCAAGAGGAGAAGAAGTATTTCTTCTGCAACAGACAGGGCTGACTCCTACAAATAACTGGGCTGTTATACAATGGTGCTAAAGTTCTCTAAATCCCTTGCAGGGCCAAGCCAACCAGGCACCCTAGGCAACCTGGCCGGCCAGCCGATATCCCCTGTGCTCTGACCATGACTGCGCTCCTGCAAAATACCAGAGGGGAGGAGAGAGTGAAGGAGAGGAGGGAGAGCTAGAGAGGGCAGAGAACATGGACTAGGGGTAGGCAGAAGATGCTTAATAGGTACCTGCCAAGCGACCCCTTATCATTGCTCCCTAGGCAGGTGTCTCTTCTACCTACTCCTAGTTCCAGCCCTGGTCCCTTGTCCTAGCTGTTAACAAGGAAACATTTTCCTTGGTTTCTTGAGATGCCCTTGAACATGTCTGAAAGCATTATTTTGCTTGTGCCTACAACACATCAATTCACCCCAACTCCACCCCAAAACATTTTTTTCTGCAGAATTAAAAAATTCATTTAAAAGCAACTTTACACTTTACATCAATTCATATTTTGCAGTGGTATAAGAATTGTAAATAAATGTGTATATATATTCAATGTCCAGCAGCTGTACTCTGACCTGAAATTTTTCCAAACTAATGTGGGTGCAGGGTCAACAAACATATTCACAAGGATCCACACTTCAATGCTGTAAAAATAATCAAATTTCTTTTACTGTGTACATCTTATACATCCAATGTTTTTCAGCCCACCTAAGGGCCTTTCTGTTTGCCTAAATTGGGGGACACAGGCACCATGGAGATGAAGATCCTGCAGCTGGAGACTGGACACTAAACAGTTAAACTTTTGACTCCTCCTCCTGCTCTGGGCTTCATCCCCTGCCTCCTCCTACAATCTCCAGTTTCGTTAAGTGTCCTCAGAAGGAGAAGACACAGATTTTGGTGGCTGGAACAACTGATCAAGACTCCAGGTTATGATCACGCCACACTATGGGGCCATTGATACTTTCAGGAGCCTCTCCAGCTTTTACCTTATATACCTATGCCCTACAGCCTTCCCGCTCTACGGAGGTCTGCAGGCTTGCTCCTATCTCCCTGCACTGCTTCCCGCTCTTCGGAGGTCTGCAGCAGCGCCATACACTCACCCTGAGTGTATTCTCTGATACAGATACTAATATATATGTGGTTCTCATATATATTTTTATTTGTGTTTGTACAGGAAGATCTACCAGACGGGCTTTTACTAAGCTGGCATCAATCGTGAGTATGTTTCACCTTACCCCCCTTCTCTTAGCTTGTGGCTTTTCCCCTGTCCTTCCCTCTAGCACCTCTTCCTATTTAGCTCCAGCCCCAGCTAGGCCTTCCCAGACCTCCGTCGCATTCTGCGCAGGCTCTTAAGCTCTCTCCCCTTGCCGCGGTTTCTATGCGTCCCTGCTCTTCTCCTACGTAGAGCGGTTTACATTCTCCCGCGTTACAGATTGCGGAAGAGCCTGGGGAAAGCACTACCAACTCGCCTTGCCTACGCTCACGGCTCCACATTCCACCGAGACCCCAGCGCTGGTGCACTCCAGATCGGGCGACACGCTTGTGGATCTACTGGCTCAGGGCCCTGGGTTATTTTCACTCGCCCTTAGGATAACGCATGCATGGCTCTAACCTCACACAGCAGTCAGGCAAGTACTCTCTCTCTCTCTACCTTCTCTCTGCTGCATGCGCATTACACCAGGGTCAGGGCCACTCACTCCCATGTGCCCCTTCTCTGTCTCTCCAGGTTAACATACCAGGAAACGCTTCTGCCTGTCTACCCTGCTTAGGCTGGGATCCCCTGCCTCCTTTCCTTTTTTTAAAAAAAAAAAAAAAAGATTTTATTTTCACAAGGAGCATTATGGTAGACTAAACAGAAGAGCCCAGGACCTCCAAGTTCTCAGCTCATACACGCTCCCATACACAGGTTTCCTTCCTGGCTTGCACAAAATGTAAGACCAAATTCAGTTCTGCTTCGACTGACTCTGTGTGTGCAGCCTGCAGACCATCAGAACCCTTGCCACCCCCTCTGGCTAGCACTTCTGAATCTGACTTCATCAAGGCCCTATCCCTCTCACTTGCAGGAATCCAAAACCTTGCCCGCATTCCTGAGACCTTAGACAAGGTACTTGAACGTCTCTCCCAACCCACCAGGGTAGATGACCGTCCCACAGGTGCCAAAAGGCTTGCACCTTCGCCTCCAGAATCCCCTGGGGACCACTTCTCTCCCTCCGATGAGGAAGGTCAAGTTCCTTCTGAGGAAGACTCTGACCAGGAGCACCTTGATCCAGATTTAGACACTCCCAGAACTTAAAGGGAGGTGGAAGGTTTGATACAAGCTGTTCTCAATACGCTAAATAACGAAGACTCTTGTCCTGTGGTCGAACCTGCCAAAAATATCTTCAAGAGACATAAGAAGACTTCCCATATGTTCCCAGACTATGAACAGCTGGACGAACTCATCAAGGCCCAATGGAAACATCCAGACCACGGAGTGCAGATTTCCAGGCGCTTCTCACAGACCTATCCTTTCCCGCAGGAGTGCACTGACCTTTGGGCCTCGCCACCAGCAGTAGACCCACCTGTCTCCAGGCTCTCCAGGAACACTACTATACCGTTGGCAGATGCAGCAGCCTTCAAGGACCCTATAGACAAACGATTAGAGGGGTTCTGCAAGTCTGAATTCACAGCGTCGGGTTCTGCCTTTAGACCTATCTTCGCTAGCGCCTGGGTGGCAAAAGCCATGGAGGTCTGGGTGGAACAAACAGCTCAGCTCATCGGGTCAGAGGACCCAAATACCGACAACCTCCTGTCCCAAATAGCAGACGCTACCTCTTACATAGGCGACGCGGCAATTGATGCAGCGAAGATGGTGGCCCAGGCCTCAGCACAATCTGTGGCCGCTCGTAGGTTCCTGTGGCTAAAGACTTGGTCAGCCGACTTAAACTCCAAACGATCTCTGGTTAGCCTACCCTTTCAGGGCAAACTACTCTTCGGAGCAGAACTTGACAAAATTATTTCCCAGGCAACTGGTGGCAAAAGCACCCTTCTCCCACAGACAAGAACCAAGAGAATGCCTTTCAAAAGACGGCCCTTTTTTCGTCCCTTTCGGCAGAGCCAAAGGTCAAAACCGCAAACGGATAAAACCACCTCTAACTTCCGCTCCCGCTACCAAAACAAACAGAGATCTTCATGGTCCTCCACCAAAGCTCCAACAAAACCTTCTCAAGACAAGTCCAATTCAGCATGAAGGGGTGCCCACCCCCGAGGGGACTCCTCTAGGAGGCCGTCTCATGTCCTTTCGGGAGGTGTGGCGACAAAAACTGAAAACAATGAAGGGTAAGGTAGGGTCTGGGTGGCGCAAGATTGGTGCTGAAGTAAATAACCTTTTTAATTTGTCAAAGGCTGATTGAGCAGCCTGAGACCACTTGCCTTACGAGTTAGGCAAGTGATAGGGGCTATTACGGACGAAAAATTCCTAATAAAGCGTCTGTAAAAGTTGCCAAACCCAATAAATCTTTGAATATCTTTAACAGTTTTGGGTATTGGCCACTCCAATATTACTTTCACTTTGTCGGAATCCATCTGAATTCCTTCTGGAGAGATGGAGAACCCCAGGAAATTGATATGTGACACTTCAAATGAACACTTTTCTAACTTCGCATATAACTGATGGGCCCGAAGACGCTGTAAGACCACCTTTACAAGTTCCCGGTACTGTTCTAAATTTTCAGAAAAAATCAGAATGTCATCCATGTAAACTATAATAAACTGATCCAGCAAATCCTCGAAAATTTCATTTAGAAAAAATTGAAACGTGGCGGGGGCATTACATAATCCAAATGGCATCACGAGGTATTCATAATGACTGTAATGTGTCCGAAACGCGGTCTTCCACTCATCTCCCTGTTTGATTCGAATTAAATTGTAAGCCCCCCTCAAATCAAGTTTGGTGAATATGCTTGCTGATTTTAACCGATCCAGTAATTGAGAAACCAAGGGAAGAGGGTAGCGGTTCTTAACCGTTATGCTATTTAAATCCCGGTAGTCTATACATGGTCGAAGGGTTCCATCCTTTTTTTAACAAAAAATATTGGGGCTCCAGCAGGGGAAGAAGAAGGACGGATAAATCCCTTCTCCAAATTTTCCCTAATATAGGTTTTCAGTTCCTTGAGCTCTGGCTCAGATAAACTAAATATTCTACCATAGGGAATTCGCGCCCCAGGGAGTAATTCAATTGGACAGTCATATGCCCGGTGGGGGGGGGTAACTTCTCAGCCTCCCTCTTATCAAATACATCCCTAAACTCCATATATTGTCTAGGGATGCCAGAGTTATTTTCATAAACATGACATCCTTGAATGCTAGGAACTTTACAAACTCCAGGTGTCATGGATTTTGCGTTGTCACAAAAAGGAAAGGTAATGGAGTGAGAAACCCAATTAATAGTAGGGTTACAGTGAAGTAACCACGGGTACCCCAAGATAACCTCGAAAGAAAGTGCTGGGAGAACGTCAAATGAGATGCTATCAACATAATTTTTATTGAAAATAATTTGAACATTCTTTAGTTCTTGCAAAATAGGACCAGACTGTAATGCAGATCCATCCACAACCTCGACGACAACTGGTCGTTGCTTAGGAACAGAAATAAATCCAGCCAGTCTAACCAATCCGGCCGACACAAAATTTCCACCAGCACCCGAGTCAATGAGGGCAATCGTTTCCACACTACGGCCCTTTTCTTGTAACAGAATGGGAAGTGTTAAATACCTTGTATTATTTTTAGGAAGGATTTGATTAAGTGACACCCCCTCCCCTCCTAATTTAATACCTGGATTATCGGACTTCCTCAATTTTTTAGGGCATACTGCAACAAAATGCCCCTTTCCACCACAATACAGACATAATTGCAGTGTTCTGCGTCTCTGACGCTCTTCCCTGGAAATGGGCCCTTGAACAAAACCTAATTGCATAGGCTCATCTGCCGAAGCTTGAGCAGCGGGGAAGGCTACTTCTCGTGAGGACCCTGTATTAGCAAAATCATGACCTCTGCTCCCACATCTTTCCTTATGCCTTTTTTCAATCTAGAATCAATCTTGATGCAGAGCTGAATAAATGAACTGAAACTTTCTGGGGTATCCACACGAGCTAACTCATCTTTCACAGCCTCTGACAGGACTTTACAGAAATGGAACCGCTGAGCAGCTTCATTCCAGGATGTGTCTAAGACCACCCTCCTAAACACAGCTGCATATTCTGCCACTGAATTACCTCCTTGGGTGAGGTTTAATAAAGTAGTTTCCGCAGTAGAGGCCTTATTAGGGTCATCAAATATTATGGCCATTGCAGCCAAGAACTCCTCAAAATTAGACAGGAGTGGGCTCTGTCGTTCCATTAAGGGTGAGGCCCACGCTAACGCTTCTCCCGAGAGCAATGTTAGAACCCAACCCACTTTAAGTGTGTCCTGCTGGAAACGTTGTGGCTGTAACATGAATAGGAGTTTACATTGATTAATAAACCCCCGGAACTTAGCTCTGTCCCCTGAAAATTTTTCCGGCAGAGGCATCTTAATATCAGAGGAGGCGCCCCTCACAGGAGCCTCCTGCTGGGGTAGCGGTACCTGCGAGGCCTGCAAATGTACGACCTGAGCTTGTAGATCCTGCAGCACTTTCGCAAACGCCGAGACCTGCTGTGAAAGGCCGGCAAATGCTTGCTCTGCTCCCGCGGGATCCATAATTGAGCCTGAACAAACTGTTACGGCTCGGTAGGTTCTACCCTTGTTTACTAGGACCCGATGGCAGGGAGCACACTGAGGAGAGAAACTGTTAAGGCAGCTGAACAGAACTCCGCGACGGAGCACCGCTCGAATACAAGTCCGGTAAGATTTATGGCTTCCCTCCTAATCACCGCTCTCTGTACAGAAGGAAGTGGCTGCACTAGAAAATGCCTGTACGGCTTGCTACAAACAACCCGCCCAACAAAGGATTCAGTCAGACCTTGTACTTGTAACAAGGTTTCTGCTGGATTCAGCAACAAAGTATCTCCCGGAAAACTTAAAGGCAGCAACACGCTGAAAATGAACTTAGATTTTAGCCGCTTGGCTTATCAGATAACAGAAAGATTTATGTTCTACGGAGCTCCGCTCAGTAACAACCAACTCTTACAAAAGGCTATTGTTCAGTCTAAAGGGTCAGGTGATCACAGACCTTAAAAAACCTCCCGTGCACTAGGATTGGCTGCTAGACCAAATGATCATTAACCGTTGCATGCCTGACTGGCAATCCCTAATACCGAGTGGCTATGCAGACTCTCGGGACGATGGTTGCATCCTTCCCAGCGATTCCCTATGCCCAATTCCATACCAGACCTCTCCAGCATGCCATACTATCTCAACAAGGCAAGGATCAGCACGATCTAGATCGCCCGATAGTCCTCCAGCAACAAGTGAAACTCTCCCTGGACTGGTGGCTCCATCCTCTCCGCACCACCACAGGAAGACCCTTCCTATGATCCTGGTGGCACCATACTGGCCAAGGAGAGCTTGGTTTGCAGACATAGTGGCGTTGGCAGCAGACGCTCCGTTCCACCTTCCCCAACGAGAAGATCTGCTCACTCAGGGGCCTGTTCCTCACCCGAATTCTCATCAGTGGGCTTTAACGGCGTGGCTCTTGAAGCCCTAGTTCTACAGAGAGCGGGTGCTCCTTCGGCAGCCTTACCTACTATGCTTAGGGCATGAAAACCTGTTTCAG
Source organism: Xenopus laevis (assembly GCF_017654675.1). Lineage (NCBI taxonomy): Eukaryota > Metazoa > Chordata > Amphibia > Anura > Pipidae > Xenopus > Xenopus laevis. Next base: position 40,375,852 of record NC_054374.1, on the reverse strand, counting down.
CCAGAATATACCACAGGGTTTGGAAGACCTTCATCACTTGGTGCAAAATTCGTGGTACGGATCCTCAGAGGGCAAAGGAGAGTGATATATTATCCTTCTTACAGGATGGTCTGTCCAAGGGTTTGGCCGTTAGTTCATTGAAGGTTCATGTCTCTGTGTTGTCCATCCTCCTCCAGGAAAAGCTGGCCATGAGGAGTAACATCAGAACATTCATTCAGGGAGCGACTCGGCTGAATCCTCCTTATCGTTATCCAGTACCACCATGGGACCTTAACCTGGTTCTTTCTGTCCTACAGGAGGACCCTTACGAACCAATCGACAACATTCCTCTGTCTACACTTACTGAAAAGGTTGTATTCCTTTTAGCCATCACTTCTGCCAGGAGGGTTTCCGAACTTGCCGCATTGTCGTGCAGGTCGCCCTTCACCATCATACATGCTGATAAGGTGGTCCTTCGACCTACTCCGGACTTTCTACCAAAGGTTTTTTCAGACTTTCACCTTAACCAAGACTTGGTGGTACCTTCCTTGTGTCCGGAACCCAAGAATCCCGTTGAGTGTAAACTGCACAGCCTCGACGTGGTCCGAGCTTTCACGTCATACCTAGAAGCTACTAAGGATGTCAGGAAGACAGATGCATTGTTTATCATCCCGCATGGGCCAAGATGTGGCACAAAAGTGGCCAAGACCACGTTGGCTAAGTGGATTCGAGCCACCATCATTAAAGCATATGCGGTCAAAGGGAAACCGCCACCGCTAAAAGTGAAAGCACATTCTACTCGTTCTCTCAGTACATCTTGGGCGATTCGGCACCAGGCATCGACAGAACAAGTTTGCAGAGCGGCAACCTGGGCATCCCTTCACACTTTCACGCGCTTCTACAGGCTTCACACACAGGCCTCAGCCGAAGCGGTTTTCGGGAGGAAGGTGTTACAGACTGTTATTAGTTGAACACATAATGGGATATTCAGTGTCCCACCCTCATGGTTGCTTTGGGACGTCCCCATGGTGCCTGTGTCCCCCAATTTAGGCAAGAGAAAGAGAGATTTTTGTACTTACCGTTAAATCTTTTTCTCTTGTCCTATATTGGGGGACACAGGCCTTCCCTCCCTGATCGACACTGATTTCATATACTGATTTTTATCAGCTCCTGTTGGAGTATAGTTTTACTATGGTTCAAGTTTCATATATATATATATATATATATATATATATATATATATATATATATATATATATATATATATATATATATATATATATATATATATATATAACAAACAAGGGAAAGTTGTGCTCACCACTATTTTTTAAAACCATTAGGCGGGAGTGCAATGAGGCTGTGACCACAAAATACATATAGTCAAATACAAGAGTCCTCTGCACTCAACCCATTATCAATATATTTAAGACAGCGACATTTTGTGCATACTGCTACTAAAAAATGCCTTACCCTTTAAACAAAACAGGGATTGTTTGTCCATATATTGCAATATATTTAAGCTGGCCAACTACGTCAAAGTCATCCCATATCTGGCCAGTCCTATGCTCAATTTTATCTGATTCATTAAGAATTCTATTGCTTCATTATACATTTTACAAAGGGACTAGGTATTACCTGCAACTTAACTTGCTGCTTTCAAAGTAAACCTCCATACTTGGCAGCCCTTTTATTAGACACCAGTGGGATCACCTGACTATAGCTGGGAAGGGTGGGAGCTACAACATGGAGCTGGTCACTGCTCCTGTATAAACTATAACAAACAAGGGAAAGTTGTGCTCACCACTATTTTTTAAAACCATTAGGCGGGAGTGCAATGAGGCTGTGACCACAAAATACATATAGTCAAATACAAGAGTCCTCTGCACTCAACCCATTATCAATATATTTAAGACAGCGACATTTTGTGCATACTGCTACTAAAAAATGCCTTACCCTTTAAACAAAACAGGGATTGTTTGTCCATATATTGCAATATATTTAAGCTGGCCAACTACGTCAAAGTCATCCCATAAATATATTGATAATGGGTTGAGTGCAGAGGACTCTTGTATTTGTCTATATGTATTTTGTGGTCACACCCTCATTGCACTCCCGCCTAATGGTTTTAAAAAATAGTGGTGAGCACAACTTTCCCTTGTTTGTTATAGTTTATACAGGAGCAGTGACCAGCTCCATGTTGTAGCTCCCACCCTTCCCAGCTATAGTCAGGTGATCCCACTGGTGTCTAATAAAAGGGCTGCCAAGTATGGAGGTTTACTTTGAAAGCAGCAAGTTAAGTTGCAGGTAATACCTAGTCCCTTTGTAAAATGTATAATGAAGCAATAGAATTCTTAATGAATCAGATAAAATTGAGCATAGGACTGGCCAGATATGGGATGACTTTGACGTAGTTGGCCAGCTTAAATATATTGCAATATATGGACAAACAATCCCTGTTTTGTTTAAAGGGTAAGGCATTTTTTAGTAGCAGTATGCACAAAATGTCGCTGTCTTAAATATATTGATAATGGGTTGAGTGCAGAGGACTCTTGTATTTGACTATATATATATATATATATATATATATATACTGTATAAACTTCAACTCAAAGAACCGCACCATCCAGGACTTTCAATGTTCAATAAAGAGAAAATTTATTATCAACGTTTCGGCTCTGTGTCTCGAGCCGTCTTCATATATATATATATATATATATATATATATATATATATATATATATATATATATATATATATATATATATATATATATATGTGTATATTAGGGGGTTGAGGTACTCCTCTTCTGTTTTTTGGGTCATTCTGCTCCTTCTTTGGTCGAAACTGGAGATTGTAGGAGGAGGCAGGGGATGAAGCCCAGAGCAGGAGGAGGAGTCAAAAGTTTAACTGTTTAGTGTCCAGTCTCCAGCTGCAGGATCTTCATCCCCATGGTGCCTGTGTCCCCCAATATAGGACAGGAGAAAAAGATTTAACGGTAAGTACAAAAATCTCTCTTTTTCAACGAGCCTAACTCTAAGTCTAACTCTTGATACAGTGTAGATCAGCGATCCACAACCTTTTTTACCCGTGAGCCACATTCAAGTGTAAAAGGAGCTGGGGAGCAACACGAGCACGAAAATAGTTCCTGGGCGGGTGCCAAATAGGGGATGTAATTGGCTTATTTTATAGCCCCAATGTGGACTGGCAGCCAACAGGAGGCTTTGTTTGACAGTACATCTGATTTTTATACAACCAACACTTGCCACCAACCTGGAATTCAAAAATAAGCACCTGCTTTGAAGCCACTAAGAGCAACATCCAAGGGGTTGGTGAGTAACATGTTGCTCGTGAGCCACTGGTTGGGAATCACTGGTGTAGATGACTGCAGCTGATTAACACTACTAAAAGTAAGAACCAGACAACCAGAGAACAGAAAAGGGGTCCCAGCAAACTTTACAGCATAGGACATCACTTTGATACCCTGAATTAAACATCAGCAGTGCTGCGCCAATGAGGTGAGTTGAAAAACTGGTCTCAAGTGGCAGCTTTAAAGGAGAAGGAAAGCTACAGAGACATTTTATTGCCAATAGATTAGCTGCATTCGTGCAAGCTAGAATGCTATATTTATTCTGTAGAATGTTTTACTATACCAGAGTAAAAAGCTCTAGAAGCTCTCCGTTTATCTAGGATAGCAGCTGCAGTATTAGCTTAGTGTGACATCACTTCCTGCCTGAGTCACTCCATGCTCACTTATAGCTCTGGGCTCAGATTACAGCAGAGAAGGGAGGGGGGAATAGGAGCAAACTGAGCATGCTCACGCCCGAGGCAAGGAGGTTTAAGCTGAAGTCTGATACAGAAGTCCATGTGTACACAATAGAAGGAAAGAAATGCAGTGTTTCTTATGACAGGGGACTCAGAGCAGCATTACTTTGAGGGTTTACTGGTAAATTTAGGTGTATATTTAAGTCTTATATAAGGCTTACATAGTTTTAACCTTTCCTTCTCCTTTAACATCCGAAATTCCATTTTTTTTAAACCAGAAAATTCAGCTCTTCTAGTGCCAGAGAATGCAATTCCACTCGATGCACCAGTCCCTGGACCCCCTCCTGCATGGGAAAGGTAAGCGCTAGGGGTGAGGGGAGGCCACATTGCAGGAACCTCAGAAACTGACCTGTAAATCATATGATTATTCAAAGCCTCTTATAGCTCTGCTTCCTTGCTCTAGTTACTACCTACTGGCTATTAAATAGGCACATGAACTAACCAATCATAATTATATCTAATTATATCTTCACAATTACACAAACTCTAGTCAGTTTTATGTGTTTCACAAGCTGTGACCGCACCAGTTATTTTCATGTGACTTTTGTGCACACTGCACTCTAATACAGTCAGTGTCGGACTGGGAGATCCAGGGCCCACTTGGGCTGCCTCCTAACAAAGTCCAAGATGGTGACCCTCTGGGCATAAATTAGAAGGCCTGGATCATTGCTGTTAATGATCTTATGAAAGTTTAGTCTGATGCAGTGAGTTCAGTATATAAAATACAGCATTTCTATTTGTTTTTAGGCTTTAGCACTCCTTGTTATGTCAATGTTAGCCATAGGTGATAACGTTTGTTTTAGGATGTTATGTAAAGGGATTCTGTAATGATTCTTTATGGTTTACTTTTTATTTCTAAATTACAGTTTACAGTGCAAATAATTCGCTCTACCATTTAAAATTTTAAACCAACAAATGTATTTTTTTAGCTTTAATATTGATGTGGAGGCAGCCATTACAGTGCATTGGGCCTGATAAATAAAACTGCTTTGAGGCTGCCCTTCCCATTGTTCTTCAATACAACCCAAGTCATGCAATAGCAAAGCAGGGTTTTTCCTGCTTGGGTGCTTTTCTCATGTCTACCACTAGGTGGGGATAGGCAATGCAATGAAAATGATTTCTTACTTTTTTGGATCTCTACAATGCTCAAATCTTCTCCTGCCTTCAGGAAACCTGCTTTTTGGTAGGGTAAAGGGGTCTGACGTGTCAGAAATCACTGACAACCACTGCATTATGGTTTCTTGCTGTAAGGAGCCACACTCGGTTGCACTCGTCCTTATCGTCTCCTCGCATCCAAGATGGCAGTGCCCAGGGGAGAACACGTGGACGTCGGACGCCAGCGTGACTTCCTATGCAGCATAATGACGGTGGCGATACTATTTGGACGCAGAGTATTGACGGTGGCGTCAAAACGTGCAGCGTCAATACACAATTCCAGCGTATGACGTCATCAGGCACGTTTGGCGTGAAAATTCAACTATTTAAGGGCGCCAGAAGATTCACTCAGTGCCCGATTATAGGTGTGTTTATTGACTGAATTCTTGATCTTTGACCTATTGCTTTGATATTGACCTTGAAACCTTGCCGCCTGAACTGACCCTTGCCTAGATTGACGACTCTTCTGCCTCTTCTGTTATTTATACATTGCTTCATCCTTGGTCCGCACTGCAAACTACGCCTTCAGCCGCTGACACTTTCTTGTGCAGAGAGACACTAACAGTGCTATCATGGGGGTTATTGAAATGTATGTGAGGCTGGAACATAATTTAAAATGAGATAGATTTACTTAAGATCTATATGTAAACACTTAGCACATCATATGATCTGCTGTGGATCTTACCTTGGGTAAAGTTCAAATATGTATATTTGAAAATGACTACCATTTCTAGCTGTTAGTCACCCCTGGTACTGATGTGCGGGTTGAGAAAAACTTGACAACATTTACGGGGTTATTTTTTATCATTGATTAAAGTCCGAATGGTAAAAACTCAAACATTTGAGGTTTTTTTTACTATAAAATCTCAAATTTTAGTGGGAAAATAAAACCATGAATTTTTCAAGATTTATTATACCTCAAGGCTGCAAAAAGTCAGAATCTGAAAATACTGCATCTTCAACCTGTCGAGGTCCTGTAGAAGTCAATGGCAGACGTCATATTTGCAATTTGAAGATATTATTGTCTGTGCTGGGTTTCGTACAATAATGCAAACATTTCGAGCTTTTCTGCTGATTTCACAAAATATTCTGACTTTTCGGGCGTCAGATCTGAAAAAATTTGGATTTTTCAGGTGACAATCCAAAAAGTCATGGTTTTCATGCGACAATCTGAAAAAGTCACAGTTTTTGATGATCCAATTTTTTGTGTGTGTTTTTTTGTGATAAATAAGAGCAAATCATAGATTATAGTTTGGCTAGATTTTTTTTATTAATTATACAGTCGTGTTCAGAATAATAGCAGTGCAATATCACTAACCTGAGCAATCAGTGTTTTTGGTAGAAATTATATTTTGGACAGGAGGTTCAACTCTGACATTTCTGTATCCCATCCAATTAGATAGCAGTTCATGCTGTGGAAAGGTTGAGTGAGAAGATGGGGTCTCTACTTACCCTACTGTTCTTAGGGCCCCAGTCTGGATTGATCTGATAGGATCCTATCACTGAAACATTCACCAGGCCAGGATACTATTGCATCTTTACTCCAGTCTGTGTAATCCTCACTGTTCTGGATTGTGTGTCTCTAACATTTGTATACTCACTGGGGCCTGAGACCTGCTATTACTGACTAAAGGGAGCATTACCCTCCTGTCATTCTAAAACCTTGTCTATTACATAATTATTGCTGCCTGTAATGTAGTGTTTTATCTTCCCTAATCTTGTTTAGTTCTGTAAAATCTGATTTTACATAGAACAAAAAGTGGTATGACATATTTGTTAATTGCAAAAGGAAATAAGAGGTAAACTTTTCAGTTAATACAACTTACCCTTTGTTACTCATGCTACTGAAGGCAGCAACAATAAAATAATGGTAGAGATACTTTACCTACTGCTTACATTCATCTTTTGTCATTGCAGGCCTAGACACCCTTTAGCAGTGACTTTCAACAACTATACTTGGGTGCACCAGTGATTGTGGGGCTTTCTGGCATGATTTATCACTTGCATTACACAGAGGCTACACTATGGTGGGTAGATATAGGCAATGGCATAGATAACTTTTCAGATGATTTCCCATGCCATACCAAATATTTACTCTGATTCCACCACAGGCATCAGACTGGTGGAACAGGTAAGGAGGGGCGAATCTGAACCGTTTCGCTGAAAATTCACAAAACTGAGAAAATTCACCAAAATGCATTGGTCTATGTGCAACAAATTGTACAACAGATTTTTTCAACCATTACAGTCTATAGGCGTCATTTTCACCGCGAAACTTGGCAAAAAATTTCACTCATCACTAGTCAACACATTTTGTTTGCAAATACTTAATTTGGTGACAAAAGTTTGCCTTCTTATATATTTTAATAGGAACTGAAGCAAATCAGCATGGTTTTTAATTCCATACTGCTGTAGAGGGTGACATCTGAGCCCAGTTTATATCTTCCTGTGTAAGAACTAAACCCATTGTATTCTACAGAGCTTTTCTATCTGCTGTGCAACCTGTGTCTTTTCTTCTTTTTAAAGCTTAAATGGCTTTTTTTTATTAAGCAAACACACACAACTGGGGGGTTGGTGCCGAGCAGGCAGCATGGGGATCCTGTGCATGACTGGAGGGCCTGAAATATGGGAAAGCAAACAGAAGAGGTAAGTGCATTGCACTTCTGCCTACACTCCTCTCTGACCTGACTGCATATAAAACACTCATTTTTTGGTGTTACTGGTCCTATAAACATTCAATATATTGGCTAATAGGCTAGACTGCTCCAGTTTATTAAGCATTATTAAGCATATTATGTGAACTATATGAGGAACTCCATAAACATATATATTTAGTAGGCTAATATTGGTAATACACACAACCTTGCTATTTTAGTGAGGTAGTGGGTATTGTGAAGGTATTTATATGATACATAAAGATGCTAAAGGGATTGCAAGTTCCACTACTCGATACTTGCACTAATTATGGACACATCATACATTGTAAAGATAACCATCTGAAGGAGTTCCAGCAGTCAATGTTTTCAGCACAATTTGAGTAATCTGAAGCATTTTTTTTTGTTAAAAGTCCTTAGCCACAGTAGCAGGATCAATTTATTTAGAAACCAAGCAACATTTCATATGAACTTGGAGAGCAACATATCTAAGCGATCCAGTTTCATTATGAACCATCTGCTTCTGGCGGCTCTTGAGAGCAGGAGCCCGACACAGAGGATATTGGGACATTATACCCATTTTAAGCTTCCAAAGCAAAACTATAGGCTCTTCATTAATAGTATAACTCTACTCCGATGCCATAATAATGGGCACATATTATGTACAGACTGAAAACCAGCACATTACCCACTGGAAGTCTCTATACTCAGAATGTAATGCTTCCAGAACTATTGTATTTGTAACTATAAGTGCCAAAAGCACTGCCTGCTTACAGTATATTAAACATTCTTGAATGCAAGTGAAACTATTATTCTAGGGTCAGTTTCCAATAATTTATATTATCACCAGATTTCAGAGCAGAAATAATCGAGTTGAATGAAGGCGTTTAGGGTGTTCACATTAAATATGCAAAGCAACAAGATGTCTTTAAAATAAATGGGTTCCTAACACATACTGTGGGACAGATGCCTTTGATACTTCATTTGAAGAAAAGATGACTCCTTCCATTAAGAAATTCATGGTTACTGTTTGGTACTAATTTATTTCACCTGCTACAGAAACAGAAAACTACAGCTTTGCTCAAGACACTGGGAAAAACATGGTCCTTCTTTCATTGCCACTCTGGAGATGGTTTTCACTGTCCATCTTACCTGGTCACTAAATATATCAACAAAAGAAAAAGACAGCTAGTTGACGTGTACAAGGTGTAACATACAAATCCCTGCAATGCGGGGTATGTGCATCAAACCTTTTTAAATGTACCTATTTATAAATATGAACAAATCAATTACAGGCACTTGAAATGTTATTCGTTGGAACAAACCAACATTGCAAGATGATTCTCCTTCCCCATAGGAGATAAGATTCAATGACTCCACATTTATCTGCTCACAGTACAGAATGGGAAGGTTATGCATCAGACAGGGCAACCTGTGAACAGAAAAGAGAAATATTAAAACAAAAACAACAAAAATAATTCTATCTAGAAAACCATACAAAGTGACATTTCTGAAAATTGCCTAAAAATATTGCAATTGGCTGCATTTATCTTAGCATTTCTTACATACAATTGTAAAACACCCTAAATATTGATGCCAAGGGTCTACTTTACATATTTGATGCCCAATATGTACAGATAAACATCAGGTGGCATATGCGGACCCCAAACAAAAATAGTGCATATGAATTTTCTCTGCTGCCGATTCGCCTTCTGTCTCAGGACCGACATGACATCCACTCATCCTCATTGCCCAGGGGGCTGTCAATGCTGCCCACTCTCTGCAGAGTCGGCTAAAGCTGCAGATGTATAGAGAATTGCTGATTTCTGCAAGACGTACATAGTATGTCCTCGACAGTTAAAACACCTGCCTGCATACGTGCTTGGCAGGCAAAGGGTTAAACCATGGTATAATTAAAATAAGGTGAAACAAAAACATCTTTTCTACCCAGCTACCTTTCTACCAAAAGATGACATTAAGGGGGTTAATTATCAAAATCCAAATTTTTCAGATGTTTTAAATAAAAAAAATTCGACCAAACTAGAATCCACAATTTGCCCTTATTTAAACTTTAAACTTTAAAATTCGAAAAAATCGGATCAGGAAACTCACTACTTTTTCGGATTGTTGCACGAAAATCGTGACTTTTTCAGATTGTCTCGCAAAAAACAAAACATAAAAATCTTTCGGATTTGACGTCCTCAAATCAGTGGAAAAGCCCGAAATATTTGGATTATCGTACAAAACCCATCACAACCAATAATATCTTTAAACTGCAAATAGGTCCTCTGCCACTGACTTCTACAGGCCCTTAACAGGTTGAAGGAGGATTTTTTGATTCAGACTTTTTGCAGCCTCAAAGTATATTAAATCCAAAGTAAATTAAATTAAATTCCACTAAAAATTCTGATTTTTCAAGTTGTTCGAACTTTGATAAATAACCCTCTTACTGTATCCTGAAAAATCTGAACTGATTCAGTCACAAGAACTTATTTAGGTTGTGCAATAAAAAAAGGAATGCAACTCTTAGGGGCCGATTCACTAAGGGTCGAATTTCGAAGTTCGAAGTTAAAAATACTTCGAAATTCGACCCTCGGATTGAAATCCTTCGACTTCGAATATCGAAGTCGAAGGATTTAGCGCTAATCCTGCGATCGATCGATCGAAGGATTTTCCGTTCGATCGAACGATTAAATCCTTCGAATCGATTCGAAGGATTTTAATCCAACGATCGAAGGAAAATCCTTCGATCAAAAAATCACAGGCAAGCCTATGGGGACCTTCCCCATAGGCTAACATTGACTTCGGTAGCTTTTAGCTGCCGAAGTAGGGGGTCGAAGTTTTTTTTAAAGGGGAAGTACTTCGACTATCGAATGGTCAAATAGTCGAACGATTTTTCATTCGATTCGTTCGATTTCGTTCGAATTCGAACGAATTTAACCAATTCGATGGTCGAAGTACCCAAAAAATACTTCGAAATTCGAAGTATTTTTCATTCGAATCCTTCACTCGAGCTTAGTGAATCAGCCCCTTACTGTGATAATACATAGCATTAAGGCCAGGATATGCCCATTTCAGTTAGGTATGTTCCCTTTTGGTGAACACCAGCCTATATATAGGCTGCACAATTAAAGAGGATTTTTTCATCTCTTAAGCAAGCCCTGTGTGTGCTGAGTTATTGTTGTGGATGTGCCTGCAGAACTACCACTTGGCACCCAGGCAGTTGGTGGATTCTTTTTGTGTGTGCTCTCCATTACTATGATTATATATATATATATATATATATATATATATATATATATATACATATTTATATATATATATATATATTTATATATACACAGACAATGCAGTCAGTGTTCCTGCAGCCAATACACCTGAACATGTACAGTATCTGCCCCAGGCTTTGTGCAAATTTGGTATCCTACACAAGTCTCTTATCATACTGGGCTACAATCACCGGCTACATGAGCTCTGTTCATACAGGACTGGCATAAGATAAGAAGGTTGTCTAACTTCATACAGTTATCTCTCAAATATGTTACATTACTGAAGGCCAATATATTTAAATCATGATGTTTCCCGTGTTTCCACATAACTAGTCCAACTGCAGGCATTTATGTGCAGAAATTAAATCAGCATGGCAGCTACCTTCTGGCCTCAAGCTCAATTGAATAGTTCAGAGAAAGCAATGGAATCAGTCAAGTGCAAAAGTGCAATTATTGAACTGTATAGCAGGGAATGGCCAAGGCACCCTAGGTAACCCACCCAGCCACCTCGACCCTCATGTGCATGCACAAACGTGCCCACACATACACAGTGACATTGCATGGGGAGCAGCAGTGACAAGAGGGGAGATTAACAATGGATTTGAGTGAACCTGGACTAGGGGTAGGTAGAAGACCCTTCACAAGGTACCTGCCCAACGTCTCCCTATTGTTGTGCCCCAGTCAGGTGCCTCTTCTGCCTGCCCCTAGATCTGGCCCTGCTGTATAGTCTCCAATACCTACATACAGATGACCAAAAAGTTGCACATGTCATTGTAAAGTATCATAAAGTATATATAAGTATTTACAAAGTGCCAACATATCCCACAAGTGCTGTACAATAATTGGGTATATACACTGAACATACAGATTACATACAAAGCAACCAATAACCAACACAAGAAGTAAAGATGCCATATCTAAAATAGCGTACAATTGCAATTTTATTTTACAGTGAAAAACTATAGCAAAGACTTTGAATGGAACTGTAACATTTTAACTGTAATGAACCTCAGTGTATATAACCATCTGGATTAATATGAATGTGAGTATGAATTTACTTAGAAGTTGCCAAATCATCATTTCAGACAAACAACCTACCTCTTAAAGCTAAACTTCTTTTTTTTCTGCAACTGATGCACATGTTCAGGGTGGTAGGGTATGTAAGCCAACACATTCCTGTAATTACTGATGCTTCAGACAGGGAACTAAACAAAGCTGGGGATCAGACACAAAGGCACATACCTGATTACATTAGAATATGCTGGTCTTGTACTTCTGATCTGTGCTAATAAATAATAAAATTTGAATGTCCATGCCATAAGAATGTAGTATTGAGAGATTGTGTAACACACTGACCAATTTAATCTCTAAAACTAGCCATATACTGTCAAATATGCTTGTCTGGCAAGGACACCAAATGAGCAGATTTTTTCCAGATTTGGCCACCAATGAAATGGGCCAAACAAGGATGATGTGATTGCTTGACCACCAGTTCTATAAGTGACCCACTGTGAAAGGACCGCATCAACATTATTTTCTTCAACCCACATTTTCATGCCTGTCAAATTTTTTTGTTTAAAACATTTGATTGGGCAAGCTGTTGGGAAGTTGTTGTCATATACAAGTCTAATAAACTGCTGACTTGGTCTGGAAAAGGGATCCCCAACCTTTTTTTTCCAGTAAGCCACATTCAAATTTTAAAAAATCAAAAAGTCCCTGCTGATGCTAAATAAAGACTATGTTTGGATATATGGTGCCCTTTAATGTGGACTGGCAGCTTACAGGAGACTGTGTTTGGCAGTACATCTGGTTTTATGCACCCAAAAGTTGCCTCCAGGTGTGGAATTCAAATAGAAGCACCTGCTTTTAGGTCACTGGGAGCAACATCTAAGGGGTTGGAGAGCAACATGTTGCTCGCGAGCTACTGGTTGGAGATCACTGCTATAGGAGATGGCCTTCCTGTAATTTGAAGCTTTCTGGATAACGGATCCCAAACCTATAGTAAATAACTGGCACACAATACAGTAGTTGGAAAGAACTGTCGTAAAGACTATCTTGCTCTTGATCTAGCAAACTGAGTTTGCACCCCTTATATCTGGTGCAGTCAGTTAGGGACAGTTCCATGTAGTGGCTCACACTCTGTCCAGACTCACAAAAAATTGTGATTTAAGCCTTTCATTTTAACCAAGCAATGCATCTTTTTCTCTGTATAATCTGCCTTTACTGTACCACCTCTTGTTTTAAATATCCTTTATCTGTTGCTATTTTCTTACTACTTAACTTCATTGCTTCCAGATGGGCCTATTCCAAAAATATCTATTTTCTTTTACCTTTTAATGTGCATGTACTTACTTACCCCTGACTCACTCTCACACGTTTCTCTTTCTAATATTTCCTGCCTTAATTTCCTGCGCTTATGTTGCAGTGATCTGAAGCCTGAAAACATCTTGGTGGATAACAACGGGCACATCAAGATCTGTGACTTCGGCCTCGCTGTTGAAGGAATGATCGGCCGAAAGAAGATCAGCGGATTGACAGGAACACCTGGATACCGTGCGCCGGAGGTCAGCAATCTTTTTTTTTAATGTAATTTATACACAGAGGAATTCAAATCTATTTGTCTTTTTCTATTTTGGACACCTTTGCTGTGTCTAGTTTATATAACTGTGTTTCTGTTACCCAAGAAGATAATTAGTACTTTTTTTCTGAAGGTTTTGTCATTGGAGAAGTACGATGCTGCAGTGGACTGGTTGTCATTCGGGGTCATCATGTACGAAATGGCCACCGGCAGACAGCCATTTGCCCCATCACTGGTTTCTGCACAGGAGTTGTTTGAGATTAAGGAGAGAAAGCTTGAATACCCGCGTCACATGAGCCAGGAAATGCTGGACCTTCTGCCAAAGGTAAGTAGAAACAGAGGTCAGGTACATGGGGCACAGGGGTCAGGTACATGGGGGACACAGGGTACAGGGGTTAGGTACATGGGGGTACAGGGTTCAGGTACATGGGGCACAGGGGTCAGAGGTCAGGTACATGGGGGTACAGGGGTCAGGTACATGGGGACGCAGGGGTCAGGTACATGGGGGGCACAGGGTACTGGGGGTTAGGTACATGGGGGTACAGGGGTCAGGAACATGGGGGCACAGGGTACAGGGATCAGGTACATGGGGGCAGTACTTTCAAATAGAGTGACGGGATTCCATGACCTTCTTTCTCTGTTACATGCAGGTTCATTTCCACTAATGTAAGCAGTGCTCTAATTTCAACTCAGAGGGTTAAATATAGATACATTTGGTGGATACTAATAAGCTGGACACCCCTCCTATTGTTGGATGGTGCCTGACTACATCTATTATATTCAGATAAATGTTTGTTTTTATTTTTAGCTTCTGGAGATGAACAAGAGCAAACACTTAGGAGTAAATGGCAACATCAGGAAGCACTCATTCTATGCCAGAATCAACTGGAGTGAGCTGGAAAACAGAAAAATAAAGGCACCTTTCCAGCCCAAAATTGTAAGTTTATAACTGAACCAAGCAATGGGAGTTGGGAAGGCCAAGTTTTTCTTATTGGAGAGACTAATAGGCTGTTTACTTTATTGGAGCATTTCATAGGCAGTTGGTTGGTCTTTGCAGAAACTGAGCTTCCATATACCTTGTCATATCATATTTTTCTTCTTTGCATGTAACTAATAAGCTAATTAAAGGGGATAATACTTCAACCCTCTTAACATTTTCAAGCTTATAGCCTGGAGAAACTAAACTGCTTATAAATATATTTCAAAGACCTGCAATTGCCTTGCACAGTCCTAGATTTATTACTCATTTAGTGCTCTGCAGCAGCTTCACAGTCCATGACCCAGTTGAATTCAACCCGGATTGTTTTGCTTCCAAGAAAGATTCAATATATTTTAGATAGAAAAAAATACAAGGTACTGTTTTAATATTACAGAAAAACATTTAACTATTTCTGGATAATAGGTTTCTGGATTATGGGTCTTAAACCTATGTAGTAAAAACCCTTCTTAATCACAGAGTGCAGAACTTTTAAATAAATACCCGTTTTTAGCTACTCGTCATTCATATATATGTGACCATACTATATCATATATTATATGTTCATGCTTAAAATGATATATAATACAACAAAGAGTGTTGCTTTCTTTTGATAGCCACCAGCAGATAAGTTACCAGTCATACATCCAGGATTCTGCGCTGAGACATCTAAGAGAGCTAATGTGGAAGGCTTCTCCGATGTGGATTCCAACTGGAAATGGCAGGAGTAAAGTGTTTTCTGTGCTCATGTGGACTAACCTCAAACTCCCTGTACAGCAAGTGATGACGGCAACGTACCATTCATGGCCAATTCCATCAATGAACATCAGATCTGCCGTCTACTGCAAGTGTACAAGTGTCTGTACAGCCGACTACACCAACACCACATGGGAACCTTGGCAGAAAGTAGAAAGAACTTGAGGCATAGTGGTAAGTGAAATAAATCTATTAGAATGGAAAAGATGAGATAGGATTACTTAAAGAAGGAGTATTGAGTTTTCAGTGTGTCAGATTCAAAACAGGCCACTCCCATCTCTTCAACAGATCTGAGAGACTAGAAGAGAAGGAATTTTTGAGTGAAGAGTGGGAGGAAACTGGACTACCCGTACACACATAGTTAGAACATGTACACTCCTCAGCAATCAAGCCCTGCAACCAGTGATGAAACTGAGGATATCTTACAGATGGAGATTGAGGAAGATGCACGGTGCCCATCAAACAGCAATCTACTAAGGACCACCTTCGATTGTATGCAAAGATGCTTGAAGTGCATCTTCTATTGTTGCAGTAAAAAATCCCAATGCAGTGAACAATCTCAGTGCGGTGAACAATCTTATTGCAGTGAACAGTCTCACTGCAGTGAACATCTCAGTGCTGTTTAATCAAGCTCAAACAGGAAAACTGTATGAGTATTTTTGGTCATAAATCAGAAGAAGAAGAAGATATCATTTCGACAGAAGTCAACGGTCCAATTCTGCAGAAAATTTTTGGTCCAGTTCTGCAGAAAACGACTGGTCCAGGTCCAATTCTGCAGAAACTTATTGGTCGAGTTCTGCAGAAAATGACTCATCCAGGTCCAATTCTGCAGAAACTTATTCGTCCAGGTCCAATTCTGCAGAAACTTATTGGTCGAGTTCTGCAGAAAGCGATTGAAACTGGAATCTCTGGATGCAAAGTGAAATAAATCTATTAGAATGGAAAAGATGAGATAGGATTACTTAAAGAAGGAGTATTGTATTGAGTTTTCAATGTGTCAGATTCAAAACAGGCCACTCCCATCTCTTCAACAGATCTGAGAGACTAGAAGAGAAGGAATTTTTGAGTGAAGAGTGGGAGGAAACTGGACTACCCGTACACACATAGTTAGAACATCTACACTCCTCAGCAATCAAGCCCTGCAACCAGTGATGAAACTGAGGATATCTTACAGATGGAGTTTGAGGAAGATGCACGGTGCCCATCAAACAGCAGTCTACTAAGGACCACCTTCGATTGTATGCAAAGATGCTTGAAGTGCATCTTCTATTGTTGCAGTAAAAAATCCCAGTGCAGTGAACAATCTCAGTGCGGTGAACAATCTCATTGCAGTGAATAGTCTCATTGCAGTGAACAGTCTCAGCGCTGTTTAATCAAGCTCAAACAGGAAAACTGTATGAGTATTTTTGGTGATAAATCTGAAGTAGAAGAAGAAGATATCATTTTCGACAGAAGCCAATGGTCCAATTCTGCAGAAAATTTTTGGTCGAGTTCTGTAGAAAATGACTGGTCCAGGTCCAATTCTGCAGAAACTTATTGGTCGAGTTCTGCAGAAAATGACTCGTCCAGGTCCAATTCTGCAGAAACTTATTGGTCCAGGTCCAATTCTGCAGAAACTTATTGGTCGAGTTCTTCAGAAAGCGATTGAAACTGGAATCTCTGGATGCAAAGTGAAATAAATCTATTAGAATGGAAAAGATGAGATAGGATTACTTAAAGAAGGAGTATTGAGTTTTCAGTGTGTCAGATTCAAAACAGGCCACTCCCATCTCTTCAACAGATCTGAGAGACTAGAAGAGAAGGAATTTGTGAGTGAAGAGTGGGAGGAAACTGGACTACCTTTACACACATAGTTAGAACATGTACACTCCTCAGCAATCAAGCCCTGCAACCAGTGATGAAACTGAGGATATCTTACAGATGGAGATTGAGGAAGATGCACGGTGCCCATCAAACAGCAGTCTACTAAGGACCACCTTCGATTGTATGCAAAGATGCTTGAAGTGCATCTTCTATTGTTGCAGTAAAAAATCCCAGTGCAGTGAACAATCTCAGTGCGGTGAACAATCTCATTGCAGTGAACAGTCTCATTGCAGTGAACAGTATCAGTGCTGTTTAGTCAAGCTCAAACAGGAAAACTGTATGAGTATTGTTGGTGATAAATCTGAAGTAGAAGAAGATATCATTTTCGACAGAAGTCAAAGGTCCAATTCTGCAGAAAATTTTTGGTTGAGTTCTGCAGAAAACAACTGGTCCAGGTCCAATTCTGCAGAAACTTATTGGTCAAGTTCTGCAGAAAATGACTCGTCCAGGTCCAATTCTGCAGAAACTTATTGGTCCAGGTCCAATTCTGCAGAAACTTATTGGTCGAGTTCTGCAGAAAGCGATTGAAACTGGAATCTCTGGATGCAAAGTGAAATAAATTTATTAGAATGGCAAAGTTGAGATAGGATTACTTAACGAAGGAGTATTGAGTTTTCAGTGTGTCAGATTCAAAACAAGCCACTCCCATCTCTTCAACAGATCTGAGAGACTAGAAGAGAAGGAATTTTTGAGTGAAGAGTGGGAGGAAACTGGACTACCCGTACACACATAGTTAGAACATGTACACTCCTCAGCAATCAAGCCCTGCAACCAGTGATGAAACTGAGGATATCTTACAGATGAAGTTTGAGGAAGATGCACGTGCCCATCAAACAGCAGTCTACTAAGGACCACCTTCGATTGTATGCAAAGATGCTTGAAGTGCATCTTCTATTGTTGCAGTAAAAAATCCCAGTGCAGTGAACAATCTCAGTGCGGTGAACAATCTCATTGCAGCGAATAGTCTCATTGCAGTGAACAGTCTCAGTGCTGTTTAATCAAGCTCAAACAGGAAAACTGTATGAGTATTTTTGGTGATAAATCTGAAGTAGAAGAAGAAGAAGATATCATTTTCGACAGGAGTCAACGGTCCAATTCTGCAGAAAATTTTTGCTCGAGATCTGCAGAAAACGACTGGTCCAGGTCCAATTCTGCAGAAACGTATTGGTCGAGTTCTGCAGAAAATGACTCGTCCAGGTCCAATTCTGCAGAAACTTATTGGTTCAGTTCCAATTCTGCAGAAACTTATTGGTCGAGTTCTGCAGAAAGCGATTGAAACTGGAATCTCTGGATGCAAAGTGAAATAAATCTATTAGAATGGAAAAGATGAGATAGGATTACTTAAAGAAGGAGTATTGAGTTTTCAGTGTGTCAGATTCAAAACAGGCCACTCCCATCTCTTCAACAGATCTGAGAGACTAGAAGAGAAGGAATTTTTGAGTGAAGAGTGGGAGGAAACTGGACTACCCGTACACACATAGTTAGAACATGTACACTCCTCAGCAATCAAGCCCTGCAACCAGTGATGAAACTGAGGATATCTTACAGATGGAGTTTGAGGAAGATGCACGTGCCCATCAAACAGCAGTCTACTAAGGACCACCTTAGATTGTATGCAAAGATGCTTGAAGTGCATCTTCTATTGTTGCAGTAAAAAATCCCAGTGCAGTGAACAATCTCAGTGCGGTGAACAATCTCATTGCAGTGAATAGTCTCATTGCAGTGAACAGTCTCAGTGCTGTTTAATCAAGCTCAAACAGGAAAACTGTATGAGTATTTTTGGTGATAAATCTGAAGTAGAAGAAGAAGAAGATATCATTTTCGACAGAAGTCAATGGTCCAATTCTGCAGAAAATTTTTGGTCAAGATCTGCAGAAAACGACTGGTCCAGGTCCAATTCTGCAGAAACGTATTGGTCGAGTTCTGCAGAAAATGACTCGTCCAGGTTCAATTCTGCAGAAACTTATTGGTCGAGTTCTGCAGAAAGCGATTGAAACTGGAATCTCTGGATGCAAAGTGAAATAAATCTATTAGAATGGAAAAGATGAGATAGGATTACTTAAAGAAGGAGTATTGAGTTTTCAGTGTGTCAGATTCAAAACAGGCCACTCCCATCTCTTCAACAGATCTGAGAGACTAAAAGAGAAGGAATTTTTGAGTGAAGAGTGGGAGGAAACTGGACTACCCGTACACACATAGTTAGAACATGTACACTCCTCAGCAATCAAGCCCTGCAACCAGTGATGAAACTGAGGATATCTTACAGATGAAGTTTGAGGAAGATGCACGTGCCCATCAAACAGCAGTCTACTAAGGACCACCTTCGATTGTATGCAAAGATGCTTGAAGTGCATCTTCTATTGTTGCAGTAAAAAATCCCAGTGCAGTGAACAATCTCAGTGCGGTGAACAATCTCATTGCAGCGAATAGTCTCATTGCAGTGAACAGTCTCAGTGCTGTTTAATCAAGCTCAAACAGGAAAACTGTATGAGTATTTTTGGTGATAAATCTGAAGTAGAAGAAGAAGAAGATATCATTTTCGACAGAAGTCAACGGTCCAATTCTGCAGAAAATTTTTGCTCGAGATCTGCAGAAAACGACTGGTCCAGGTCCAATTCTGCAGAAACGTATTGGTCGAGTTCTGCAGAAAATGACTCGTCCAGGTTCAATTCTGCAGAAACTTATTGGTCCAGGTCCAATTCTGCAGAAACTTATTGGTCGAGTTCTGCAGAAAGCGATTGAAGAAGAAGAAGATATAATTTTCGACAGAATTCAATGGTCCAATTCTGCAGAAAATTTTTGGTCCAGTTCTGCAGAAAACGACTGGTCCAGGTCCAATTCTGCAGAAACTTATTGGTCGAGTTCTGCAGAAAATGACTCATCCAGGTCCAATTCTGCAGAAACTTATTGGTCCAGGTCCAACTCTGCAGAAATTATTGGTCGAGTTCTACAGAAAGCGATTGAAACTGGAATCTCTGGATGCAAAGTGAAATAAATCTATTAGAATGGAAAAGATGAGATAGGATTACTTAAAGAAGGAGTATTGAGTTTTCAGTGTGTCAGATTCAAAACAGGCCACTCCCATCTCTTCAACAGATCTGAGAGACTAGAAGAGAAGGAATTTTTGAGTGAAGAGTGGGAGGAAACTGGACTACCTGTACACACATAGTTAGAACATGTACACTCCTCAGCAATCAAGCCCTGCAACCAGTGATGAAACTGAGGATATCTTACAGATGGAGATTGAGGAAGATGCACGGTGCCCATCAAACAGCAGTCTACTAAGGACCACCTTCGATTGTATGCAAAGATGCTTGAAGTGCATCTTCTATTGTTGCAGTAAAAAATCCCAGTGCAGTGAACAATCTCAGTGCGGTGAACAATCTCATTGCAGTGAACAGTCTCATTGCAGTGAACAGTCTCAGTGCTGTTTAATCAAGCTCAAACAGGAAAACTGTATGAGTATTTTTGGTTATAAATCTGAAGTAGAAGAAGAAGAAGATATCATTTTCGACAGATGTCAACGGTCCAATTCTGCAGAAAATTTTTGGTCGAGTTCTGCAGAAAACGACTGGTCCAGGTCCAATTCTGCAGAAACTTATTGGTCGAGTTCTGCAGGAAATGACTTGTCCAGGTCCAATTCTGAAGAAACTTATTGGTCCAGGTCCAATTCTGCAGAAATGTATTGGTCGAGTTCTGCAGAAAGCGATTGAAACTGGAATCTCTGGATGCAAAAGCTGAATCAAGTTCTAGTGGATCTCCGAATGTGGCAGCCAGATGCTTGTTACAGACCTGCAAGCAAACCTTAAATATTCTGGATATTTGGCCCCAGTTATTCAGCACCTCATCTATTTTAAAATGCAGAATATATTTTGCTGCAAGCTTTTCAAGATAGTTTTTATTCTGCACCTTGCTCCTCCTAACCATCTACAGTACTTTATACTGGAGAGTAATTGCAGAGTCTGTTGTTTACTGCCAATACTCTAAGCACCTCAAACTGATGTAATCTGAGTGTTCTACTGGTTATGTGGCTTTTAAAGGAGAAGGAAAGATACGGAGGCATTTTATTGCCAATAGATTAGCTGCAATAGTGCAAGCTAGAATGCTATATTTATTCTGTAGAATGTTTTACCATACCTGAGTAAAAAGCTCTAGAAACTCTCTGTTTGTTTAGAATAGGAGCTGCAGTATTAACATGGTGTGACATCACTTCCTGCCTGAGTCTCTCCCTGCTCTTGGCTCAGATTACAGTAGAGAAGGAAGGGGTGGGGGGAAGAGGAGCAAACTGAGCATGCTCTTGCCCAGGGCAAGGAGGTTTAAGCTGAAAACAGGAAGTCTGATACAGAAGCCCATGTGTACACAATAGAAGGAAAGAAATGCAGTGTTTCTTTTGACAGGGGACTCAGAGCAACATTACTTTGGGGGTTTACTGGTATATTTAGATGGACCTTTCTGATAAGGCTTACTTAGTTTTATCCTTTCCTTCTCCTTTAAGGGAGATTGTGTGTATAGATTTAGATTTGTTTTGTTTTTTTATTTGTTGCCATTTGGGAGAGATTTTTTTATTAGCACTATGTGCAAAATACAAACTGATTGTTTCCAGTTGAAATTCATAAACCTATTTTTTGTAATTCTCATGTACTGGGAATTGTTGAAATCCTCCTTTTTACCCAGTAATTTAATAGAGTATTAATGATTTAAATGTAAATGATAGAGGTGGACTTGTTTACCCTGGGAGGTCCATCAGCTGATTGCTATTATGGCATACATGGTGGTGTTAAACAGCAATTCAGTTTAAGGTTTGATATACCTAGGTAACCTCTCATCTTATTCGTGTTAAATAGGGGATTTTCATATTTATTCTGTATCCTGCCTGCATCTTTTGACTGAGAAGTTTTTTTTATGACTGTCTCTCCATGATGTAGTTATCTGCATTTTTTTAGACAAAGAACAGTCAATGAATTGTGTTTCCCATAGCCATACCTTTTAGAAGTCTCTCCCTTAAATATTGCCATGTCTTATACAGCCAAGGAAACAAGTACAGAAATCAGTAAACATATTCTCAATATTGACTGACTTCTAATTAGTATTGCCACTAATTTTAATGTAATAAAAGCTGCTAAAACAGCTCAGTGCAGTAGTACTGACCACATGTTTTAAGTTGTTAAATTTTTGTATACTGTATATAAGTATAGAATATTACTTTGCTTTTTGATAGCTGCAAAACCAAAAACCTGCAGTTATTGAATAGTAAGGAAAGCTATAATCTCTGGAGTAAAAAAAAAGCAATTTTTTAGCTTCAGAAAAATGTTCAGATAGGCTGTTGGAAATGCACACTTGCTAGTGTACTTGTGCTCTTAGACTCCTAGAAATGTGTATTTTACATGGGAGGGGACATCTTTTTATAAAGTAATAAACAGAGTTATGCTATTAACAATGCACTCTTTTCTTCTTTAGCACACAGTACATCACAGGAGGCCCCACCAGAAGAAAGGAATAGCTGCAATCCGGACTTTCTAAATGGACTTTCTAACAGACCCTTGGATAAGGGTAAAAATGTATACTGAACATACAGTGCACTTATGGTAATCCAGTGCACTGTTAATTAACACCGTTCAGTATACTTCAGTTTCTTTATATAAGGTAAGGTTTAGGGGTAAGTATAGAATTAAGTAAGTTTACTTCCTTTTCTAACTTCCATCCCATTGTTTTACTGTTTTCTTATAGATAGGATGTTATATAGAAATAGAAATGTTAGGATTCCTTCTCATATTTACTCCTGTCCCATTCTTTTCTTTTACCATTTTCTTTTCTCATTTTCCTCTTTTCTCTTTTCCTCCACTTTAATATACTGTAAGTTAAGGTAAAAAAGGGTGGGTGGTATCTTATATTGGAATAGGAATGTTACAATTGTTTCTTGCTCTTCTTTTATGCTCTCCTGTCTTTTCCCTGTAGTTTGTAGCACATACTGTACGTTAAATGTAAAGTTTATGGGTAAAAGTATACAGGATATGGCAGTGGTTATGTGGGATAAGGGATATATGTATATAAATATGGGATATGGGTACTATAAGGGTTATAGTAAAGGGATATGGGAATAGTGATGTTGAATAAGGTATATATGTATATAATTATGGGATATGGGTACTAAAAGGGTTATAGTAAAGGGATATGGGAATAGTGATGTTGAATGTTGAATAAGGGATATATGTATATAAATATGGGATATGGGTACAAAAAGGGTTATAGTAAAGGGATATGGGAATAGTGATGTTGAATAAGGGATATATGTATATAATTATGGGTTATTGGTACTATAAGGGTTATAGTAAAGGGATATGGGAATAGTGATGTTGAATAAGGTATATATGTATATAATTATGGGATATGGGTACTAGAGGGAACGAAACCTGTATAGGGGAGAGTGGGACTTAGGCAAGGGACCCCTTCCCCCAGGGCTTTAGGTACTTTGTCACGCAGCTGGGGCTGTTTGCCACCCCAGCCCCCCTTCCCTCCCCCTGGACACATACAAAGGGAACAAAGGGAGAGATACCTGGTGGCTGGAAAAAAGGGGCGGGCTGGGGGAGGTAAAGGGGGCTGGGGCAGAGAAGGGACAGATGCTTAAGGGAGGAAACCAAGCCAGGAGCAGCAGACTAATTTTTGTTTTTGTTTCAGGCAGATCGCTAAGAGCTGTGCGGCAAGAACTCACCAGGAAATCTGCAGCTTGAGAGATCCGGTCATCGCTGAGATGGAGGCGAATGCGGCCCAAGGGGTGGAAATCGGAGCGACGAAGAGGAAAGCCCTGATGCCCAGGAGGTTCCGGGAAGAGACAGAAGGCTCGGCAGGGGACATCGCTAGGCCCAAGAAGAGGGTAAGTTGTTCCCTGCAGGTCAGGGAGTCGGTCAGCGAGCAGTGGATGCGGCAGAAGAGACGGCGTCGTCAGCGAAGAGAGGAAGCATCGCGAGAAACGAAGAACCGGATCAAGATGACGTCACTTCCGGATCGACGAACAGCGCTGGACCGGCGGTTGCGAAAAAGAAAGAAGTTTGGAGGCCGCACAGAGGATCGGGGAGCAGCACAACAAGGAGCATCCAAGGAAGACGGTTTGGAGGTTCAAGGGGGAGGCGGGTGGGGGGCTCGGAGGGGGTCCCCACTGCCAACCAATGTTTTTCCCACGGCCACCAATGCCCCCCCCTATGCCACCAACGAGTCCTCCCACGGCCACCAATGCATTACACCCCATAAGCAATAAGGCACCAGCCACCACCAAGGGGACGGGGGGGGGGGCACGAGGGGCATAGTCAATAGGGCCCCACAGATACCCTCAGGGGGCAGATCCAGCACCAACGACCCCTGTTTCCCTCCAGGGTGGCAGAGCAAGCATAGAGGAGCTTCCAGGGGAAGAGGATTGGGGGAGGGAAGCTGCCCCCAACCCTGAGGAGGAGGGACGCAGAGGATCAGAACATGGCCATCGCATGGGGAGCTGAACATTTCCAAGCCCCAGCGACCAGGGGAGGGGGGAGTTTCAGATTTAGGGGAAACAACAGACCTGTTTTTGAGCAACGGAACCCCCAGAGGGGATGGGGTCATAGAGGCTGCCAACAGTGGAACGGAACGGTTTTAATGCCATGTGGGAGGGGGATGGTTGTAATACTGAGTATGGAGGTTATGACAATAATTATGAGTTTTTTTCCTGCACATAGGCAATGGTATAACCAGAGGATACCTGGATGGGCAGTGGGAACAGGAGTTTCCATATTGGGATGGTTATCGGGTGCCGAGTCTCCATTTAGAAACAGGGAGGAAGAGGAGAGCTGGTTGCAGTGGAGGAGAGAAAGAACGCAAAGACAAGAGGAGGAGGCAGGCCCATCAACAAGGAGGGAAAAAGAAGCCTATCCAGCAAATACAAGGGTGCAGAAAGAGGATACAAGCCACACAGAGACCAATCGTGGCAATCGCTGCAAAGGAGGCACCTATGGGTGTGTTGAATGTGCAACATGACATACCAATTGATTTGGATTCTGATTCAGAGGATTCAGATAGTGAGTCAGAAGGGGGGTAAAATGGTGGCCATACTTAAGAAGTATCTGAAGGCAAAGAGAAAGGTGGGGGTATAGAGAAAAATTCAAAAGAACCACTCCGGTAATGGGTCCTAGCTGGGGCTGGGGATACATATGCATGCGCACTTACAGAGACTGCAGCACATTTACCTAAGAAAGCGAGAAAGTCTATAGAAGAGGGTAAATTTGTGGATATTTACAGTTTAACTAGGGAAGCAGTTCAAGAAAAGGAAGAAGGGGTGAAACAGGAGGAAAAAGGGAGAAGGGGAAAATCGATATTTGATTGGTTGAAAGGTTTTTTGGTTTTTTCAAGCGTATACCTAGTTAAAAAGCCGGAGCAGAGTTTGAATATCATAAAGTACATTGATACAATAATTGACACATATCTGTTTTACAAGGGTACTTCATGGTATGATTATGACCAGGCTTTCAGGAAAAGATTGTAAATAGTAAAATGTTATCTTTTGGGCAGAAGGACATAGATTTATGGACAAGATTGGTGTCTAAAGAGAGTAGTACAAGCCATAATGTGAACAAAGGGAGCTATACGGTCAAAACCAAGGAACGTGTGTTTCGCATACAACGAGAGGAGATGTAATAGAGGGTATGCATGCAAATTTAGGCATGCATGCTCTGCATGTGGATCTTCTCATATTGTAAGTGAATGTAACAGGAAAAGGGAGACCCAAGCAAACAGGCAGCCCTTTCGAGGCGCTCAGCAAAAGAGCGGCAACGCCAGTGCAGATGGGCAAGCTAAGTGAGTCATTACTTGGTTACCCAGATAAAGAGGCAGCAGTATTTTTAGCAAAGGGTTTTTTGGATGGTTTTAAGATTCCAGTAGCGCAAACACCCCCCCCTAGTAAAATCTATAAAAATTTAAAATCAGCTGGCCAGCATGAGGATGTTTAAAACAAAAATTGAAAAAGATGTAAAAGCAGGTAGGATGGCAGGGCCATTTGAAGTCCTCCCCATAGAGGGCCTGGTGGTATCTCCACTAGGCGTAGTGCCCAAAAAGAGCAGGGTAAATTCAGGATGATACAGCACCTTTCATATCCAGTAGGGGCATCAGTGAATGATGCACTAGATAAAGAACAGTGCAAGGTGCAGTACCAGTCTTTCGACGAAGCTTTAGAAATCGTAAAGGGACAAGGGGACAGGGCATTGTTAGCAAAGGTGGACATAGAGTCTGCATTTAGGCTTTTACCTTTACACCCAGAGAGTTTTAAGTTGACCGGGTGTTATTTTCAGGGAGCATTTTTTGTGGATTTATGCTTACCTATGGGATGTGCAATTTCATGTTCATATTTTGAGATGTTTAGCACATTTTTGCATTGGCTTATATGCCAAAGGTCGGGGAATGCGGGCCATAGCCCACTACCTAGATGATTTTTTAATCATAGGGCCCAAACAAACAGGGAAATGCCAGGAAACCTTGTTAATATTTTTACAGATGCTAAAAGAGTTAGGTGTCCCAGTAGCGGACGAAAAGACAGTGCAGCCAACTACAAAGTTGACCTTTTTGGGAATTGAGATAGATACAAAAGCCAGGAGGTGCAGGTTGCCAAGGGATAAAGTAGAAAAAAGCAAGCAGGCAATACATAATTTAATGGGGACTAAAAAAGTAACGTTGAGAGAAATGCAACAGACTTTGGGGCTGCTGAACTTTGCATGTAGAATAATTCCAATGGGTCGGATATTTAAGAGAAGGTTGGAAAAGGCTACGACAGGGGTTAAAAACCATTCCACAAAATAAGGATAACTAAGGAGTTAAGAGCAGATTTGGGTGTTTGGGATAGTTTTTTGACAGAATTTAACGGAATAAGGTTATGGTTATCTGAGACAAGGAATAACAGAGAATTGGAATTGTTAACAGATGCGTCAGGTAGCATTGGTTATGGAGCTTACTTTGCAGGAAAGTGGTGTGCTGGCAGGTGGCCGCAAGCATGGCGTGAGTTGGGTTTAACTAAGAATTTGACTTTGCTAGAGTTATTCCCCATAGTAGTAGCACTGGAGCTATGGGCAGGAGATTTTAGGGATAAAGCAATTCGGTTCATATCAGACAATATGGGGGTGGTGTGTGCAGTTAATAATTTATCATCGGATTCAGCCCCAGTAATCAATCTATTGAGACAGTTAGTTTTAATTTGCATGAGGTTTAACATCTCATTTAGAGCGCAGCACATCCCAGGTGTAGAGAACACATTGGCAGACGCATTGTCAAGGGAAAAATGGGATCTTTTCTTTAAATTGGCACCCAACGCAGCAAAAACACCTCATAATTGCCCTGATAATTTATGGCAGTTGGTGAACCTCTCTTAGAAGAGCTGTACGGGAAATCTGTATCCGAGAGAACTCTTGCCGCATACAAAAAGGCATGGAAAAGATGGCAACTATTCTGCGAAAGCGGTAAGAGGGAGCGCAGCACTAAGGATTTGTTGTCATTTCTGGCGTTAATGTATAGGGAGGGAAAATCAAAAGCAGGCGCCAGCGCCACGCTAGCGGCGATTTCCCATTTTTCAGTAGCAGAAGGTAGACCTGAGATAGTACGCAGCCCAGTAATTAGGAAAGTTATAAAGGATGGGCAAGAGCGGAGGGCCCTAGAGTAGATGAGAGAGAACCAATAGTGGAAAGCAGGCTGACTCTGGTCATAAGGGCATTAAAAAAGGTCTGTTTTGATCAATTTGAATATATGCTGTTCAGGGCAGCATTCACATTAGCATTTGGGGGGGGCGTTGCGGTTAAGTGAATTGGTCCCCCCATCAAAAAAGGCAGCAGGGAAAGGCTTAATGGACAAGCACGTAGTTATACAAGAGGGGAAAGCATTGGTCTATGTTAGTAGATCTAAAACTGATCAGGAAGGGAAAGGGAGGTGGATAGGTATAGAGGCCACAGGTAAAATAACGTACGGTCAAGGCACTGGTGAATTATAGGACAGTCCGGCCCGGGGGTGGGCAGCTGCTACTACTGCACAAAGACTCATCCCCCCTTTCTGCTTTCCAGTTTAGCCAGGTGCTGAAGAAGGCAGTAATAGTCAATGGTTGGGACCCAAAGAAATTTAGTTCACATTCTTTCAGAATAGGTGCAGCAACAGAGGCAGCAATGAGGGGGGAGTGTATAGAGAAGATAAAAAGAGGGGGAGATGGAAATCAGAGGCATATAGGAAGTATATACGGCCCGTGGAAAAATGAGAAATGGAAGCTAACCCTGCATATGTATTTACTTCGCAGCAAAGTGTGGATCTGCTGTCAACATATTGGTCATAGGGCAGTCATTTATTTTTTGGGCCAAAAAGCATGCAGCAGGGCAACAGCTGGGGTTACCAAAGGAACACATGAAGTTGGCATGGCAGGGTTGGAGAGGTATGAGATGGGAGCAGCTAAAAGGTAGGTTCTATAACGCGCTCCATCGAGTTAATTTCGTGCATTTAGTTATAATTCATACAGGGGGAAACAATCTCACGTCAAAAAAGACTCCAGCACTCATAGAGAACATGAGGGCCGACTTGTCGGAGATGCTGGAAAACAGGAAGGTCGGGGGGTTAGCTTGGTCAGACATTATACAGAGGAGCAATTGGAGGGGGGCAATTTCACCCAAAGGCGTGGAGAAAGCTAGAAAGAAAGTGAACCGGGCCATGCATAAATTCATGTGTTCCTTTGGGAAAGGTATCATAAGGCACGACAACATAAGAAGTAAGCAACACCAGTTCTTTAGGGAAGATGGAGTTCATCTGTCAAGTGAGGGTTTGGATCTGTTTTTAGGGAACATCGGGTCATTTATTCAGGAGTGGTGGAAGTCACAGGAGGTATAGGTGGGCCATGGAAAAGGACAGGTGGTACCCCTCCCCCCTTTTCCATTGGGTGGCGGCAGTGCGGCTCCAGGAGAAAAGACGGTTACAGTGCAGGCCTACCCTTTGGAGAGTCACTAGTGTGGAGCAGACTTTGACTGCACGGTCTTGTCTGAGTCATGCAAGGGGCTGGGGTTAGCGCCAGTTATGCACACGGTTGGGAGCAGGAGGATGGGCGACTGATTGGTCACAGAGGGCGCTTGGCCCCATGATCCCTGCTCCCTATGGTTGTCTATTACGGTGTGGGCACAATGCCCAGGTTGGTGATAGGAGCCGCAGCTGGGGGTCAGGGGGTACCTAGTCCTTTTTAGCAAAAAGTAATAAATAAAGAAAGTGACTTCCACACATATTTTGCACCAATTAAGTCTCTGTGTCATTCTTGAGGGGGATGAGAGATGCCCCAGGGGATAGGGGTATCCTTGGCCTAGAGGGAACGAAACCTGTATAGGGGAGAGTGGGACTTAGGCAAGGGACCCCTTCCCCAGGGCTTTAGGTACTTTGTCACGCAGCTGGGGCTGTTTGCCACCCCAGCCCCCCCTTTCCCTCCCCCTGGACACATACAAAGGGAACAAAGGGAGAGATACCTGGTGGCTGGAAAAAAGGGGGCGGGCTGGGGGAGGTAAAGGGGGCTGGGGCAGAGAAGGGACAGATGCTTAAGGAGGAAACCAAGCCAGGAGCAGCAGACTAATTTTTGTTTTTGTTTCCCACCCTCCCACCCTGTAGGTGGATGGAGGCTAAGAAGGTGCTCCAGGGTCTTCGGACCGATCGCCTAGATGGGGTCAGGAAGGAATTTTCCCCTGCGGTGCCAATTGGAAACACACACCGAAGGGTTTTTTTTTCGCCTTCCTCTGGAGCATTATTATATGTGAAGTCAAAGGTACTCCCTGAAATCAGCTGCAGCTACAAATGTGTGGGGGTCAGCGGCAGTGCGGCTCCAGGAGAAAAGACGGTTACAGTGCAGGCCTACCCTTTGGAGAGTCACTAGTGTGGAGCAGACTTTGACTGCACGGTCTTGTCTGAGTCATGCAAGGGGCTGGGGTTAGCGCCAGTTATGCACACGGTTGGGAGCAGGAGGATGGGCGACTGATTGGTCACAGAGGGCGCTTGGCCCCATGATCCCTGCTCCCTATGGTTGTCTATTACGGTGTGGGCACAATGCCCAGGTTGGTGATAGGAGCCGCAGCTGGGGGTCAGGGGGTACCTAGTCCTTTTTAGCAAAAAGTAATAAATAAAGAAAGTGACTTCCACACATATTTTGCACCAATTAAGTCTCTGTGTCATTCTTGAGGGGGATGAGAGATGCCCCAGGGGATAGGGGTATCCTTGGCCTAAAAGGGTTATAGTAAAGGGATATGGGAATAGTGATGTTGAATAAGGGATATATGTATATAAATATGGGATATGGGTACAAAAAGGGTTATAGTAAAGGGATATGGGAATAGTGATGTTGAATAAGGGATATATGTATATAATTATGGGTTATTGGTACTATAAGGGTTATAGTAAAGGGAATGGGATTAGCTATGTGGGATAAGGAATATGCCATATCCTGATAGAAATTTGCAGCAAATCATAACAGTAAATTAACTGCTGAAGAAACACCACTTTCAGCCTGTTTACACTGTGATTTGCTGCAATAAGTATGAAAGGTATGAAGTGGTGTGTGAATGTAAATAGGGATCCCCATTGCACCAATGTAGAAGATGAACTTAGCGCACCTTCTGATTGGCTGCAAGTTTAATTTAGTTCACCATTAAAATATAGAAAAATCTGATGAGGCCGTCCGTATGCTTGTGCCTCTTTGTCCCAATAGGAGGGAGTAATATTTCAGCAGATAGAGCTGCAGATTGTAGGCCCCTTTTTAAAAAGAAAAATAAGCCCATTAGCGTTGTGAATGTGAAGGTGTAAAGTTTTAGGATCAAAGGAATAAGAATAGACTAGGCAGAGCTGTAGGTCCCTAAATGCTGCCTAGCCACAACTCCCTCCTTCCGCTCCCCACCGTGAATCATATATTAGTCAAGATAAATAGGCCCATAATAATCCTCATCCCCCATAACCAGGCCTTTTAGAAAATAAAGGCTGCTGGTATTAATAGTCAGTAGAAAGTTGATCCAGGGACTGGTCCGATTGCCGTTTTGGAGTCAGGAAGGAATTTTCCCCCCATCTGAAGCAAATTGGAGATGGCTAAAGATGGGGTTTTTTGCCTTCCTCTGGATCATCTATTATAAACCTGATGGTCACTCTCACCCTCAATTACCTTCAAATACACCACAATTCTGTCACATTTGTATTTGCTGGTGTCCAGGACAGAGTCATACTCAGACCAGCCGGCAGGGATGCTCCTGTCATATAAAAGCCAACTGGCATAGTGGTAAGCGGAAGATCTATACTATTAATAACCATTGCCAAAGCTATTTTGGAAAATGTGTTTCATTTATGTAAATTATTGGATGAATAAAATTAACTGGTTCAAATCAGATACCTTTTTAAAGGCACTCTTTGGCCACTATTGGTGCTGATGGTATTGTGAGTCTATAATTCTGTGCTCAGCCGTCTATGAGGGAGGGTTCAAGAAGCTGTGACAACACAACTGAGAGCACATGAGAAGGTGAGCATAAAGGTTCACTCAGATGGAAGTAAATATGATGACAATTCTATACAGTAACCAATAAATAACACTCTCTCACTATCACATAATGACTCTTGAGAAGAACCAAAGAGGGCTTTTCTGACATCCGTATCTCTTATTTTCATAGTTATAAAGCAGATGTCAAACTCTGTCCCTCTAAGATAGAGGGATGTGCTGGGGGGTAGTGAAGATCACAACTCTTTTCTGTTTTCTTAGATTTAATATTAGCTATTTTTATACTGAAAATACTCAAGTCAAATGTACCCCCCCCCCAAAAAAAAACAATGGCACAGAACAATGTAAAAGTTTGATTGGTACATTTCATTGAGAACATGAACTGGGTAATAGGACAGAGTGGGCCACATTGGGCCACTAAACCACAGTTTGTTTCGCATGCTATAAGTATGAAACCACAATAAATGGTACAAGTGATATCAAGGTTCATAAAACACATAGGGGAAAATACCTGCTACCCCATGATAAATGGCAATTCAGCCAAAAAACCCATTGGACATACACTCATCCTAGACAATATGAGGTCATATTGATGTCCTGAAACACTCTAACCTGTCCCAATTGGTGGGATACACCTATAGATGCCCAAGATATATGTCACAAACAGAGTGCAGCCTTTTCAGAACAACCTCAGCTATAAACACACAAAATATTGCCATTTTCTGAGCAGCCATTTGCTCTAAAACTTCAAAATAATTATGTTTGAAAAAGATGGGTTCTTGAGATTTTGGTTGCTAGGAGACATTTTTGATGGTAGGTTAAAATGACCACTACAGTTTACCAATCATAGAGAAAGTATCCTAGAAGAAAAAAATGCCCTAGGACTAATTTTGTCAAATCCCAGCCGGCTCCTACTTGTATCCCTTCAAGTCAGCAAAAAAATCACTAAAAATGAAAAGCCAACGCCAAAGGCACATGGGACAGACAAAACAGAATATAGGGTAATATTGCTACCACCTCTTGTGTAAAAAACAAACCATTAACTCCACCTTAGTTACCCTCATTCGGTATTAACCACCACCAAAGGGTTAAAAAGCTTTCCTTAGAGACTTGTTTAGGTGGGTACTCACAAACATAAGATATCAACTTGCACGTAAGGGATCGTGAAGCACTTCTCCTGGTATAAGCTGTAAATTGACATGCAGCAGCAAATAGTGTAAAAATACCTCTTTATTTTTTAAAATCAAAGATTTAAATGCACTCACATGGCAATGGTTATTTAAAAAGCATATCAATGCATCGTCCTCCTGGAAGCTCCCCCTGTGTAAAACGTCCGCACAAAAAGGTCCCAAAAGATCAGAGTTACTTGGGAAGGTGTAAAGACTGCTTACAGCGTCCTTTCCTCATGTGCGATGCTGGGCGCCTCAGGCGCCAGACAATAGGACTGGTCCAATTGCCATCTTGGAGTCAGGAAGGATTTTGTCCCTTCTGAGGCAAATTAGAGAGACTTCAGTTGTTTTTTTTTGCCTTCTTTTGGATCAACTAGCAGTTTGGCAGGTTACATGTAAAGACTATACACTATATTGAACTTTATGGACGTTCGTGTTTTTTCAACCTAACTTACTATGTTACCTTAATATCCAGATTTAATAACATGCACTAAATTTGTCTAGGTAATTAGATTAGTAGCAAACAAACCCTTTATCACATTTTCCCATTAGGCTCTTGTAGTGCTATTGATTATTAACAGCCAATTCACCATGTGTTCCAATAAATAACTAGCAAGTAAAACCCTCAAGTAAACTTGCATACACATTTGACCAAATTTATAGAAACTATAAATGAGAATATTATGTGTATTCATTTATTACTTAATAATACCTGTACTAGATAAATAAAAATTACTTTTTTTTAAAGTTATCCCATATAAACATAGTGAATGTAATGGAATCAGCCCAGTCAATCTTAGTGACAATCTCTTGTGTGCATGCTGAAATGAAGCTTTCTGTGTAGCAGAGGGACCTATAGTTTCTATAAGTGAGCAATCCTCCCGGTGTGACTGAGCCCTCTGTAACTGAGCTTATACAGGCAATTAGACCTGAGACACCACACGCATGACTCCATGGGATGGAAACAGGGTCAGACTGGGCCTACAGGACACCAAGAGAAAAACCCGGTGGACTGTGGCATAACTAGATTTACTGGGCCCCACAGCAAATTAATTGCTCGTGTTATCGTAGGAAAATTATCTTTCGTCTTAATGGACATTCAATCCAGAAACCTTGATGTATCGTGTGGTGATGTTGCGCAATCCCCCGGAAATAACGTCACAGCAGTCGTTCTCAGCTGGGGTCCAGTATTCTGCCTCCCTCTACAATGGCCAGTGGTTTATTATACGCCAAGACAAAAGGTGGTCTTACAATATATCCAATCAATGAGCATGTTATGCTATGAATCAATTGGTGGAACCAGAACACAGACACATGTCCATAGAAGAGGGGGGGGGAAAGGTAGACTTCTCTAGGCAAACAAAAGACACCAGGACAAAAGGCACTTCCCCCGGTAATATACATATAAACAGACACAGTGATCTTAGCATGGCTTGTACTGATCTTGTAAAAGTACACCTTTGTTCAGTGGCCCGTATTTTCCGTCCCAACCGGCGCCACACCCGGCATGCTGCAGTCATGCCTGATGAACACAAATCGGATGGGAATCGGAATGATCGGGTGATTTTGCAAAGGTCAGTCGTAAAGACGCTTATCCCGCATCGGTGGCGGCCATATGGCGAAATATGAAAAATTTCCACGTCACTTATTATGTAGGGCCCCTGCAGGGTCTGCTTCCTCAGTAGTTACACCCCTTCTGGTGGGCTCTTCTGACCTTGACCCGATCTCCAACTTCTCTCCCCCCTCGATCCCCTGCTGCCCTCCCTCTCCC
The DNA here is from genome assembly GCF_017654675.1 of Xenopus laevis. Classification (NCBI taxonomy): domain Eukaryota; kingdom Metazoa; phylum Chordata; class Amphibia; order Anura; family Pipidae; genus Xenopus; species Xenopus laevis. Next base: position 40,341,369 of record NC_054374.1, on the reverse strand, counting down.
AACTGCAGCAAAGGTTAGTATAAAGGACAGTGCATGGGGAAAGGGGCTGGTGGAGGGTGAGCAGGGTCCTAGAGGGGGTGTGGAAGCCCCTGGGGTAGCAGCCTTAGTGGACTTCACACACCCCAGTCTGACCCTGGATGGAAAAAAAGTCAGAAGCAGCAAAATTTCTTAGTGTTCAAGATTTTTAGCAAGAAGCTGCTAAACGAAAAGCAAAGCTGCAATTTAGAATGTTGCCTTTGGGCCACTTCTCTGTCACATTTCAGCCTGTAGGACAGAGGCACCAGGTGGTACCGGCTAAAGCTGGCCATAGACGCAAAGATTTGATGGTATCAATCTCCATTTTGTACGATTTTTGGGCCGTGTGTGGAGTGTCCCGACATTTTTCAGCAGACTGTTAGTGCTGAAATACACCAGAGTTGAAGTTACATTAATGTACTTTATTAGAAGGAACTCATGAGAATTCAGTGACACTCTGCCAGCAGTGCACCTTCACTGGATAACAATGAGCACTAGGTTCTGTATCTACTCACACTACAGAGAAACACACTGACATCTAGTGGTGGATAATACATGTATAATATATTTGTTACAAAACTTGCAACAACAGAAAACAAATGATAATAAGGGCACATGAAGCGTATGATTCTCTCCACCTGCAAATTGTTATGAGGAGGAGAGAAGCGTAGTGAAAAGTTCATCTTCCACCTGCATGCGGCTACATGGAGAGGATCTTCCACCTGCATGCGGCTACATGGAGAGGAGAGGGGATTGGGCTTTGGTGTTTTTCAGGCCCATCCCTGCACTGCTCTGTTTACCCGCACACAGACAGAAGTTACATGTTTCAGCGCAGACAGAGGAAGCCAATGATTTGAGGTGATCCGCTCATCTCCGCCTCATTAAATCTGCAGGCAGAGAGAAGTGTTCCATACGCTTTGTGTGCCCTAATGACTTTCAATTCATTTTAGCATCACTAAAAGTATCCTAGGCCGAGCACAGTTCTCCAGCTCCTGCAGTACTCATCTCATCTATTGTTCTCACAACTATTGTTACTATTATATAGTAGGGTTGCCACCTCACTCACCCCTTTAAAATAGACCACCTATGGAATCCACAGCTTGCATGGCTACTTAGCAATTCATTTAAATGCATGCTGCAGACTGAACTGATTTATGTGCAGCCATGCATCTAAATGAATTGCTAATCCACCATGCAGGCTGTGGATTCTATATGTGGTTTTAAAGTGGTGAAGTGGCAACTCTAATTATACTTACCAGGGGGTCTGCTGCTTTCACTGTTCCACCCGCAGCTGGCTGAAAAAAATGCTAATCACTGATTGGTTGCTATGGGTTACTGTCTATGGGCAAATTTGTCCAGTATTTATAAATGAGCCACTGTGTCTATTATTAATCCAAGGCTATAGTGATACTAAAATCTAAAATTAATATAGATATTGGTATATAAACTTTATGTGAGTGTATGAGGGGTTGGTGTGTGTATGGACGCTAGGTTTCATTCGGAGGGTTTGAACTTGATGGACTTTTATCTTTTTTCAACCCAACTTAACTATGTAACATAACCCCCCAAGTGTCAGTAGCCATGCTGCATGTGCGCGCCACGTGTTTTACTTGTTTTGTGACAAAAAGTCAGACGATTTCCCTCCCTGTCCCTCATTTGCATATGGAAATTAAGATTCATATTTAGTTCGACCGGGCGGAAGGATTCGGCCGAATCTGAATTCTGTTGAAAAAATCGTATCCTTGCCGAATCCCAAACCGAATCTTGGATTTGGTGCATCCCTATTATACATTCATTATTATTAATTTTCTTCAGGCTGCTCTATTGTTTGCTCTTTGGGGTCAGAAAGTAGAATGTTGCTTTAGTTTCCCAATTCATTAAACCAATGTTGAAGGGGGGGGATGGTCTACTGACCCTTTAAATTGTGTCCTGTTTAGGGAAAGAAAGACAAATATCATAGATAATTCCTAATAAGCAGTTTAGCTCAAGTCCTATTAACTGCAGCAATGTTAAAGAAGGGGCATGTTATCCCTTTAATCACAAATAACAGCACTGGGAATTTATTAAATGCAGCTAGACCCCAAAGTCTCAAAGATTCATAGAGCAGCCATGTTAGGCAACACAGTGGTCATGTGGCCATAGCCTTATAGTAAAGATACATATGCACTGCTATAATATATTTTATTTAGTAACATTGGATGAAACAAAAAATTGACATTTAAAAACAATGTTGTGCCATCTTGTTCTTCTCTGTCACTGTCTCTCCCATCCATAGTGGCAACTCAGCCACTGAATCCTCATCCCAAATCAATGTGCCCAGAATGTGAGAAGCGACAGTGTGATCCCAGCGTGACTGAGAGAACTAAGGATTCATCAGCGCCCACACAATATTGCCATTAAATCAGATCTGAGGGGACTGAACATGTACACTCTATACAGTATATAAGCTTTTCTATGAAGCAGCTGTCATTTCACATTCTGAGTGAAGAAAGTTCATTTGCCTCTCTATGCTAAAACTGCGGAATTATTTTCAGTAACACAACAACAGATGGGCACCAATATACTATGTATGTATTCAGAAGTTTATTGTTTTTCTACAAGACTGACGGGATGCCTCCCATGAACTGCCATCAGCCATAACAACAAGAACAAGGAAAACATGCCCAAGTGATTCTCAGAGGCTCCAACTTATTATGTCACTCCACCCACTAAAAGAAGATATTTTTAATACATTTTTGATTTGTGCTGAATTCTATTTGCAAACATAACATTTTCGGAACTGCATACTTCTATTAGTTTAAATAATGCATGTAAATCTTTGCAAAAGCCTTGCACCTTTGCTAGTGAATAACAAAGCCCACAATGATATTTTGATCTCTGTAATATTTTCAATTCAAAGCAATGAAAGTCAAGGAGGGATGTTCATACTTCCAGCTGTAGAAATGTTTCAGTCAGTAAATAGATTTTTGCCTTTAAATATCTCAATTGTGGTTTAATGTACTACTGCAAAGCAAAGTGCAAAAAGTAGGCACAATCTTGTTGTTGCATTTTGCACCCTCCCCTGCAGATAGAAGTATCACTCCAAAATAGATGAAGAATAGAGTCAGTGGTGTAACTTTGGCGGCCCCCACAAAAAATGTTTCCAATATATAAGGGTGTAATGCACCTATGTACTATATGTTCTCTAGTTTTATAGCAGATACAATTGTTGCAAAGAAGTTCTTTCAAAATATGTGTGTTGGCCAACAGGAGAAGTATTTCTTCTGCAACAGACAGGGCTGACTCCTACAAATAACTGGGCTGTTATACAATGGTGCTAAAGTTCTCTAAATCCCTTGCAGGGCCGGGCCAAGCCAACCAGGCACCCTAGGCAACCTGGCCAGCCAGCCGATATCCCCTGTGCTCTGACCATGACTGTGCTCCTGCAAAATACCAGGGAGGGGAGAGTGAAGGAGGAGAGTGAAGGAGAGGAGGGAGAGCTAGAGAGGGCAGAGAACATGGACTAGGGGAAAGCAGAAGACGCTTAATAGGTACCTGCCAAGCGACCCCTTATCATTGCTCCCTAGGCAGGTGTCTCTTCTACCTACTCCTAGTTCCAGCCCTGGTCCCTTGTCCTGGCTGTTAACAAGGAAACATTTTCCTTGGTTTCTTGAGATGCCCTTGAACATGTCTGAAAGCATTCTTTTACTTTGTGCCTACAACACATCAATTCACCCCAACTCCACCCAGTGACGATCCTAGAGGGGGCGGGCCCTGGTGCGCGACGCGCAGCCGGGCCCCGCCCCCTCCATACGGCCGCATTTGCAGGCATTTTCATTGGCGAACGAACTGCCAGGGGGCCCTGAGGGGGCCCTGGCCCGATCGCACCCCATGCTCCTCCGGTAGTTCCGCCACTGACTCCACCCCAAAACATTTTTTTTACAGAATTAAAAGAATTCATTTAAAAGCAACTTTACCCTTTACATCAATTCATATTTTGCAGTGGTATAATAATTGTAAATAAATGTGTATATATATTCAATGTCCAGCAGCTGCACTCTGACCTGCAATTTTTCCAAACTAATGTGGGTGCAGGGTCAACAAACATATTCACAAGGATCCATACTTCAATGCTGTAAAAAGAATCAAATTTCTTTTACTGTGTACATCTTATACATCCAATGTTTTTCAGCCCACCTAAGGGCCTTTTTCAACAAGCCTAACTCTGAGTCTAACTCTTGAAACAGTGAAGATCAGGGATCCACAACCTTTTTTACCCGTGAGCCACATAATAGTGTAAAAGGAGCTGGGGAGCAACACAAGCACAAAAATAGTTCCTGGGCAGGTGCCAAATAGGGGATGTGATGTGGACTGGCAGCCAACAGGAGGCTCTGTTTGACAGTACATCTGATTTTTATACAACCAACACTTGTCACCAAGCCTGGAATTCAAAATTAAGCACCTGCTTTGAAGCCACTAAGAGCAACATCCAAGGGGTTGGTGAGTAACATGTTGATCGTGAGCAACTGGTTGGGAATCACTGGTGTAGATGAATGCAGCTGATTAACACTACTAAAAGTCAGAACCAGACAACCAGAGAACAGAAAAGGCATCCCAGCAAACTTTACAGCATAGGACATCACTTTGATACCCTGAATTAAACATCAGCAGTGCTGCGCCAATGAGATGAGTTGAAAAACTGGTCTCAAGTGGCAGCTTTAAAGGAGAAGGAAAGCTACAGAGGCATGTTATTGCCAATAGATTAGCTGCATTAGTGCAAGCTAGAATGCTATATTTATTCTGTAGAATGTTTTACCATACCAGAGTAAAAAGCTCTAGAAGCTCTCTGTTTATCTAGGATAGCAGCTGCAGTATTAGCTTAGTGTGACATCACTTCCTGCCTGAGTCACTCCATGCTCACTTATAGCTCTGGGCTCAGATTACATCAGAGAAGGGAGAGCAAACTGAGTCATGCTCACGCCCGGGGCAAGGAGGTTTAAGCTGAAGTCTGATACAGAAGTCCATGTGTACACAATAGAAGGAAAGAAATGCAGTGTTTCTTATGACAGGGGACTCAGAGCAGCATTACTTTGAGGGTTTACTGGTAAATTTAGGTGTATATTTAAGTCTTATAAGGCTTACTTAGTTTTAACCTTTCCTTCTCCTTTAACATCCGAAATTCCATTTTTTTTAAACCAGAAAATTCAGCTCTTCTAGTGCCAGAGAATGCAATTCCACTCGATGCACCAGTCCCTGGACCCCCTCCTGCATGGGAAAGGTAAGCGCTAGGGGTGAGGGGAGGCCACATTGCAGGAACCTCAGAAACTGACCTGTAAATCATATGATTATTCAAAGCCTCTTATAGCTCAATGCTTGTCTTATTAAGAGACTACTACAAGCTAATTGGTGCAAGATTACAGCTAGGAGGAGACATTGGAGTCTAACTATCATATACAAAACTTATAACTGACTCTGAGAGTCAGGCAAAGCAGCCAGACAAGCACAGTAACTTCTGGTACATTTAATAGAAGATGGCAGGTGGGTGTGGCCTGTCCCATTATTGCTCTCAGCTTAGACAGGAAGAGGAACAGGAGTGAGTCATAAGATAATGGCAAAACAGCAGGAATGCCCTTAACCAAAATGGCCACACAAGCAGGTTACTACAATAAGAATAGCCATATCGCCTAAAATGATCATATTTATATAATTTTTGCATACTTTTCTTTCTCTACAATCATTATAAGTGCAGCATTATATTTCTCAGCCATTTGTAAAAACTTCCATTTATAAACCTGTAGTGTTTAACAGCAGCTCTTTTAGGAAAGGTTTGTTCATGTTTATTACTATGCAGCACAGGGGACATTAGAGGGCGCCCTCTATAGCAGGCCAGATACTTTGGCTTAGCCATGTGGAGCAGAGCTGGCCACTTCTCATCTTGTTTGTATATGGCAATAAGCTTTGTTTTTATTGGTTCAGGAATGTGATTGACAGTGTTGCTTCACAGAATGGTTATTTTATCTGTTTTGTGAAACAAAACTGTAATTTTGTGGAAAGAATGAATTCTGTACTATAAAATCTTGCTTTCTGTCACAGATATCTATTTTGTCAGTCAAATCTAGCTTGACAAGCACTAGTTAGTTACACTATTATATATTATGTCCAACTTTGTTTTTACATAATTCATTCTGTAAGTAACTTTGCACATAAGTGTGTCCGTTACATGGAGGTTATACATTTGTGCGACAGATTGCTTGTTAAACTGTACAGAATGGAGTTTGTGATATAATGACATCCTTTTGTGCACTAACCAGATTTTGTTTTCATTCTTTAATAGAAATAAGTCTTTTGTATATTTTTTTTCTCTGTGTATGGTCACAAATACTTATATAACATGAGAGACATTCATTCTGTGTATTAAGGATAGTTTTGTATACAGAATGTATTTGGGACAAACGGCACCCCATAGGATACTATTGTAAGAAGCATCTTTACTCCAGTCTGTGTAATCCTCACTGTTCTGAGTTGTGTGTCTGTAACATTTGTATACTCACTGGGGCCTGAGACCTGGTATCACTGACTAAAGGGAGCATTACCCTCCTGTATTCTAAAACCTTGTCTATTGCATAATTATTGCTGCTTGTAATGTAGTGTTTTATCTTTATCTTCCCAAATCTTGTTTAGTTCTGTGAAATCTGATTTTACATAGAACAAAAAGTGGTATGTCATATTTGTTTATTGCAAAAGGAAATAAGAGGTTAACTCTTCAGTTAATACAACTTACCCATTGTTACCCATGCTACTGAAGGCAGCAACAATAAAATAATGGCAGAGATACAATACCTACTGCTTACATTCATCTTTTGTCATTGCAGGCCTAGACACCCTTCAGCAGCGACTTTCAACAACTATACTTGGGTGCACTGGTGATTGTGGGGCTTTCTGGCGTGATTTATCACTTGCATTACACAGAGGCTACACTATGGTGGGTAGATATAGGCAATGGCATAGATAACTTTTCAGATGATTTCCCATGCCATACCAAATATTTACTCTGATTCCACTACAGGCATCAGACTAACAGGTGAAGGGCGAATCTGACCTGTTTTGCTAGAAATTCACAAAACTGAGAAAATTCACCAAAATGCATTGGTCTATGTGCAACAAATTGCACAACAGATTTTTGGTGTGCGACAAATTTTTTCAACCACTAGTCTATGGGTGTCATTTTCACCGCAAAACTTGGCAAAAATTTTTACTCATCACTAGTCAGCACATTTTGTTTGCAAATACTTAATTTGGTGATACAAGTTTGCCTTCTTATATATTTTAATAGGAACTGAAGCAAATCAGCATGGTTTTTAATTCTATACTGCTGTAGAGGGCGACATCTGAGCCCAGTTTATATCTTCCTGTGTAAAAACTAAACCCATTGTATTCTACAGAGCTTTTCTCCTTTTTAAAGCTTAAAAGGCTTTTTTTATTAAGCAAACACACACAACTGGGGGGTTGGTGCCGAGCAGGCGGCATGGGGATCCTGTGCATGACTGGAGGGCCTGAAATATGGGAAAGCAAACAGAAGAGGTAAGTGCATTGCACTTCTGCCTACACTCCTCTCTGACCTGACTGCATATAAAACACTCATTTTTTTGGTGTTACTGGTCCTATAAACATTCAATATATTGGCTAATAGGCTAGACTGCTCCAGTTTATTAAGCACTATTAAGTATATTATGTGAACTAGATGAGGAACTCCATAAACATATATATTTAGTAGGCTAATATTGGTAATACATACAACCTTGTTATTTTAGTGAGGTAGTGGGTATTCTGAAGGAATTTATATGATGCATATAGATGCTAAAGGGATTGCATGTTCCACTACCAGACACTCACACTGATTATGGACACATCATACATTGTAAAGATAACCATCTGAAGGAGTTCCAGCAGTCAATGTTTTCAGCACAATTTGAGTAATCTGAAGCATTTTTTTTTTTGTTAAAAGTTCTTAGCCACAGTAGCAGGATCAATTTATTTAGAAACCAAACAACATTTCATATGAACTTGGAGAGCAACATATCTAAGCGATCCAGTTTCATTATGAACCATCTGCTTCTGGCGGCTCTTGAGAGCAGGAGCCCGACACAGAGGATATTGGGACATTATACCCATTTTAAGCTTCCAAAGCAGAACTATAGGCTCTTCATTGATAGTATAACTTTACTCCGATGCCATAATAATGGGCACATATGTACAGACTGGAAACCAGCACATTAGCCACTGGAAGTCTCTAGAGTCAGAATGTAATGCTTCCAGAACTATTGCATTTGTAACTATAAGTGCCAAAAGCACTGCCTGCTCACAGTATATTCAACATTCTTGAATGCAAGTGAAACTATTATTCTAGGATCAGTTTCCAATAATTTATATTATCACCAGATTTCAGAACAGAAATAATCGAGTTGAATGAAGGCGTTTAGGGTGTTCACATTAAATATGCAAAGCAACAAGATGTCTTTAAAATAAATGGGTTCCTAACACATACTGTGGGACAGATGCCTTTGATACATTTGAAGCTTCCATTAAGTGATGCATGGTTACTGTTTGGTAGTAATTTATTTCACCTTCTACAGAAACAGAAAACTACAGCTTTTCTCAAGACACTGGGAAAAACATGGTCCTTGTCCTCTTTCATTGTCACTTTGGAGATGGTTTTCACTGTCCATCTTACCTGGCCACTAAATATATCAACAAAAGAAAAAGACAGCGAGTCGACGTGTACAAGGTGTAACATACAAATCCCTGCAATGCGGGGTATGTGCATCAAACCTTTTTAAATTTACCTATTTATAAATATGTACAAATCAATTACAGGCACTTGAAACGTTATTGGTTGGAACAAACCAACATTGCAAGATGATTCTCCTTCCCCATAGGAGATCATATTATTCCAGTGCAGTCAACAAGCAATGACTCCACATTTATCTGCTCACAGTACAGAATGGGAAGGTTATGCATCAGACAGGGCAACCTGTGAACAGAAAAGAGAAATATTAAAACAAAAATAATTCTATCTAGAAAACCATACAAAGTGACATTTCTGAAAATTGCCTAAAATATTGCATTTATCTTAACATTTCTTACTAGTGATGGGCGAATTTATTCGCCAGGTGCGAATTTGCGGCAAATTTGCGCGATTTGCGAATAAATTTGCGAAACGCCCACGAAAATTTGCGGCAAAAATTCGCCGGCTACAAAACCCATCACAGCCAATAATATCTTTAAACTGCAAATAGGTCCTCTGCCATTGACTTCTACAGGCCCTTGACAGGTTGAAGGAGGATTTTCTGATTCAGACTTTTTTGCAGCCTCAGGGTATATTAAATTTGATTTTTCAAGTTGTTCGAACTTTGATAAATAACCCTCTTACTATATCCTGAAAAATCTGAACTGATTCAGTCACAAGAACTTATTTAGGTTGTGCAATAAAAAAAGAAATGCAACTCTTACTTTGATAATACATAGCATTAAGGCCAGGATATGCCCATTTCAGTTAGGTATGTTCCCTTTTGGTGAACACCAGCCTATATATAGGCTGCACAATAAAAAAGGATTTTTTCATCTCTTAAGCAAGTCCTGTGCGTGCTTGAGTTATTGTTGTGGATTTGCCTGCAGAACTACCACTTGGCACCCAGGCAGTTGGTGGATTCTTTTTGTGTGTGCTCTCCATTACTATGATTATATATATATATATATATATATATATATATATATATATATATATATATATATATATATATATATATATATATATATTTATATACACACAGACAATGCAGTCAGTGTTCTTGCAGCCAATACACCTGAACATGTTTCTGCCCAAGGCTTTGTGCAAATTTGGTATCCTACACAACACAAGTCTCTTATCATACTGAGCTACAATCACCTGCTACATGAGCTCTGTTCATACAGGACTGGAATAAGAGAGGAAGGTTGTCTAACTTCACACAGTTATCTCTCAAATATGTTACATTACTGAAGGCCAATATATTTAAATCATGATGTTTCCCGTGTTTCCACATAACTAGTCCAACTGCAGGCATTTATGTGCAGAAATTAAATCAGCATGGCAGCTACCTTCTGGCCTCAAGCTCAATTGAACAGGTCAGAGAAAGCAATGGAATCAGTCAAGTGCAAAAGTGCAATCATTGAACTGTATAGCAGGGAATGGCCAAGGCACCCTAGGTAACCCACCCAGCCACCTCGCCCCTCATGTGCATGCACAAACGTGCCCACACATACACAGTGACATTGCATGGGGAGCAGCAGTGACAAGAGGGTAGAGTAACAATGGGATTTGAGTGAACCTGGACTAGGGGTAGGTAGAAGACCCTTCACAAGGTACCTGCCCAACGTCTCCCTATTGTTGTGTCCCAGTCAGGTGCCTCTTCTGCCTGCCTAACCCTGCTGTATAGTCTCCAATACCTGAACATACAGATTACATACAAAGCAACCAATAACCAACACAAGAAGTAAAGATGGCCATATCTAAAATAGCGTACAATTGCAATTTTATTTTACAGTGAAAAACTATAGCAAACACTTTGAATGGAACTGTAACATTTTAAAATAATGAACCTCAGTGTATTTAACCATCTGGATTAATTTGAATGTGAGTATGAATTTACTTAGAAGTTGCCAAATCATCCTTTCAGCCGAACAACCCACCTCTTAAAGCTAAACTTCTGTTTTTTCTGCAACTGAAGCACATGTTCAGGGTGGTAGGGTATGTAAGCCAACACATTCCTGTAATTACTGACGCTTCAGACAGGGAACTAAACAAAGCTGGGGACACAAAGGCACATACCTGATTAGATTAGAATATGCTGGTCTTGTACTTCTGATCTGTGCTAATAAATAATAAAAGTTGAATGTCCATGCTGTAAGAATGTAGTATTGAGAGATTGTGTAACACACTGACCAATTTAATCTCTAAAACTAGCCATACACTGTCAAATATGCTTGTCTGGCAAGGACACCAAATGAGCAGATTTTTTCCAGATTTGGCCACCAATGAAATGGGCCAAACAAGGATGATGTGATTGCTTGACCACCAGTTCTATAACTGGCCCACTGTGAAAGGACCGCATCAACATAATTTTCTTCAACCCACATGTCATGCCTGTCAAATTTTTTCGTTTAAAACATTTGGTTGGGCAAGCTGTTGGGAAGTTGTTGTCATATACAAGTCTAATAAACTGCTGACTTGGTCTGGAAAAGGGATCCCCAACCTTTTTTTTCCAGTAAGCCACATTCGAATTTTAAAAAAGTTTGAGAGCAACACAAGCATCAAAAAGTCCCTGCTGATTCTAAATAAAGACTATGATTGGATATATGGTGCCCTTCAATGTGGACTGGCAGCTTAAAGGAGACTGTGTTTGGCAGTACATCTGGTTTTATGCACCCAAAAGTTGCCTCCAGGTCTGGAATTCAAATAGAAGCACCTGCTTTTAGGTCACTGAGAGCAACTTTCAAAGGCTTGTGAGCAACATGTTGCTTGTGAGCCATTAGTTGGGGATCACAGGTCTGGAGGGACCGAGCTGACAGATTTAGCAGCCCATGTATGGCCAGTAAGTATGATCATTTTATTGGGTAGCAATTCAACTTTACAGGATCAGAGAGTAAATTTAAAAACAACAAAATAACTGCAGACATGAGGCATTTGTGTATTAGGTGCATCACCAGTGGCGTAACTAGACCTCTAAGGGCCCCGGTACAGAAATTTACAATTGGGCTCCTTAAAAGGGTTGTTCACCTTTGAGTTAACTTTTAGTATGATGTAGAGAGTGATATTCTGAGACAATTTGCAACTGGTTTTCGTTTTATATTCTTTGTTTTCTTTTGAGTTATTTAACTGTTTATTCAGCAGTTCTCCAGTTTGAAATTTCAGACATCTGGTTGCTAGGGTCCAAATTACCCTAACAACTATGCATTGATTTAAATAAGAGACTGGAATATGAATAGGAGAGGCCTGAATAGATAAACGAGTCATTAAAAAGTAGCAATAACAGTAAATTTGTAGCCTTACAGAGCATTTGTTTTGTAGATGGGACCAGTGACCCCCCATTTGAAAATGAAAACCAATTTAAAAGTTGCTTAGAATTGGCCATTATATAACATACTAAACGTTAACTTAAAAGTTACATGTAAAAAGGACATGTAAAATTGAGGTTTCACTGTATTATAATGATATACTGTAAGGGATAATGTACCCCCTACTGTAAATGATAAGGATATTAGAAGTCACCGAGGAGTTCTGTGGCCATATAAAAACACAAGGCTGCAGGCTGAGTTATACAGGGAACTTTGAGTATCACTCATGTATTATAAGGGATAATGCACCCCCTACTGTAAATTATAAGGATATTAGAAGTCACTGGGGGCCATATAAAGGCACAAGGTTGCAGGCTGTTATACAGGGAACTCTTAGTATGTATTATAATATCAATTATAAGGATATATATATATAAATAATTAAAGACACAAGGCTTCAGGCTGAGTACCACTCATGTATTATAAAATATACTATTCAGGCCTGGTCAAGCACTAGTGAGGGAAAAATTCCTTCCTGACGCCAAGATGCAATGGGACCAGTCCCTGCTGGATCAACTTGTACTATAACCTATCTTCCATATCCCTGTATTCCCTCACTTGCTAAACACCATCCAACCCCTTCTTGAAGCTTATAGTATGCATGGCATACCTTGTTATCCAATGGCCTCTTCTCCATTATATTCTGTCATTGCTCGATCTTCTACTTTTCCTCTTTACTTGTTCACTTCATTTAAAGGACTACTTCTCCTTTTTTGCCAGTTTTCCACCTAGCCACCTTTAATAATTTAAAAAATTTTCTTCATATTTTGTTCTTGTTCCCATCTTCTCTGTCCCCCTTCTATACACTTTTTCTCTTCTGCTTTCCACAACTATTCCATTTTCTTTCTTGTATGCAACAATTAATCTACCTCTCGTTCTGTACTTGCCTTTTTTAATATACCTCCTTTGCCATCTGCTGCTGTTTTCATTTTCTCTCCCTTTCTTCCCCAGTAGTCACTTTCTCACATGAAATTTTTGATCATGTTCTCTTTATGCATTCCCAATCTGCAATACTGGCAACAACACTTTTAGACACACACAGGCACATGCAGACTCAGGCACACATACGCATACAGACTCAAGCACGCACATATTCAGGCACACATACACACACACAGACTAAGGCACACATACACACACAGACTCAGGCACACATACACTGAGACACACAGAGACTCAGGCAAACATAAACTGATGCCCCCACAGACTCAGGCACACATACACACATACACACATACACACACACACACACACACACACACACTGAGGCACACACACTCAGACGCACACATGGATACATACACACAAACAAACATACACATCACGGACATACATTTCACAGAAGCCAGTAAACAGTTAACAGACACTAACATAGAGCTCTGTAGCCTTATCACGTCTCTAACCTAAATAAACAAATAGTGCCTTTGCAGCCATTCAGTTAGTCCTGTACGCTGAATGCCCACATGAGTTACAGCTAGAAGAGGACTGCTGTAATACAAGGAGCGGGGAGGGGCAGCAGCTGACCATATCTTTGTACTCCTTGCTGCTGCTTCACTCTCATGCTCTCTCCCCCCCCCCCTTCCAAGTATTTTCTTTTCTCTCCCGGGACATCAGAGGGCACAGTGCAGCCGCACTCCCAGTAGTTTCGCACCCACCCTATAGAAGTGCGCATGCTTGGTGATGGGTAAAGCCTACTGCCTCTTGCCTGAAACGTAGAATCTACGTGCAGCTGTAGAGCCCTATAGGGATACAGGCCCTATAGAGTTAATCTTTTCACCATTTCCTTGGGTAGAATCCCTGTTACAAAATAACCTTTACAGTGATAGGCTGAGAGATTTGACGACACAGCTCTGACACACTCCTATATAGTGTGTGCAGGGAGTGGCCTCTTCCTCTTCTGCCTCTGGATGTGCAATAGGCCCAGAAGAAGTCATGTGTCCAAGTCGGTGGACCAGGCAACCCCGTGAATGAGGAAGAGATATACTAGGGCAGACTTGTCATAGTCTCTCTAGGAGGGAAAGGCAGAGAGGTGAGAGAGAAAGAGCAGCTGAGCTCCAACAAGGATTTGCAGAAAGGGAGTAGCTTCCCAGAGGCTCTGTGTGTTGCCTCCAGTCAGGGACCTCAGTGAAGAGGGACTGTAGGGTAGAAGCTGCTTTCCTGACAACTTCCAGGAGGGAATAGTTGTACTGCATTTGCCTGTGTACTCTCTGTGTGAGCCTGCCTTTGATCTGTGTGAACTCTCAATATGCTGTTTTCCTCAACTCCTGCTTGAGTACTGAAACCTGTGGTCATTTGCCCTTTTTGGCATAATAAACCGTTCCTGATTATTAAGAACCTCCTGGCGCCCGAGTTGTTTTTGTGTGCACAGTAGCCTGGGGGGGATGTAGTTGCACTACACCATAGAGGGAACACTTCCACTTAGCGAAGGCCCTGCCCTGGGTGTAAGTCGCGTGTAACCCATGCTCTAGTGTTCTAGCTGGTGAATTAACCCTGTATGGCCCAAATAGGTGTTACACATCCGTGCAGGCACAGTGCAGGCCAGCCACTAGCATCACAGGGTCCTATGCTCTGACCATGTTACATTGCTGGTGACATCATGTGAAGTCGGAACCCAACTATGGGCAGACGCGACCAACCAGCTATTACTTAGAACTGCTGCAAGTTAGTGAAGCGGGCACCGGTCAGCTATGGGGACGGGGCCGCCTTCTGATCACTCTGGTCCGGTGCTCTTCTGATTTTAGTTGACTGGGGCCCACCGCCCTGACGGACTGTCTGGTACAAAACTTTTTATTATCAAGAGATGATGGCAAATAAATAAGAGCCGGAACCCCGGCAGGCCAGTCCGACCCTGTGCATGAGCTGCCGGGGGGCCCTGTAGGGGTGCAGGCCCTGGCCAAATTGCACCCCCTGCTCCCCCGGTACATCTGCCACTGTACATATTATCTGTATTACCTAATACAGTGATCCCCAACCAGTAGCTTGTGAGCAACATGTTGCTCCCCAACCCCTTGGATGTTGCTCTCAGTTGCCTCAAAGCAGGTGCTTATTTTTAAATTCCTGGCTTGGAGGCAAGTTTTGGTTGCATAAAAACCAGATGCACTGTCAACCAGAGCATCTTGTAGGCTACCAGTCCTCATAGGGGCTACTAATAGCCAATCACAGCAGCGCCGGTTTACATAGCGGGCGGCCCTAGGCCCGGTGCCATTCATCACCCCCCGTCCTTTCCCTCACTCAAATTTTCATTATCGGGACTGGAACAATGGGAATTAGTGCACAGGTAATTTAAAAAAAAAATTGTTTTACCTGCGCATCCTCAGTGTTTCTGAACCAATGTGGGTGTGGTTGGGCATCATGCCGCCCCCCTAAAGTCCTGCCGCCCTAGGCCCGGGCCTTGGTGGACTTTACACAAATCCGGGCCTGAATCACAGCCCTTATTTGGCACCACCCTGGAACATTATTCATGCTTGTGTTGCTCCCCAACTCTTTTTACATCTGAATGTTGCTTTGCTCATGGGGGAAAAAGGTTGGGGACCCCTGACCTAATATCAGCCTGGGAGGGGGCAGTTTCCACAGTATCCAGTACATTAAGATATGCAGGTACCCTACATGGCAACATTCCTGTTTCAAACAAAGAATGCATTAGGGTGGATGTTTATGGAACTTACCCTCTGGTATGGTACAAAACTGGATGATTCCATTTCAGGTACATAGTAGTATGTACCTGAAATAACTGCTGCAGGGCTCCCGCCTATTCAAGAGTTCCTAAATGGGTAGGCCTTCTAACATACAAACAACATGGAGGATAACTAATAACGTTTATGTAAAGGAAAAGGTAATTTCTGAAATTAAGATAAATCCAGAGACTTTTGTTAAGGTTGGGGTAAATGTAACCAGTGTTGGACTGGCCCACAGGTATACCAGGAAAACTCCCGGTGGGCCCTGCTGCTTCAAAACATTTGGAATATTTCATGGCCATTTCCTACTTCTATGAGAACAAAGAGACTAAATACAGTATATTGAATAATAGATTAGCATGTAAAGAAAATAGTCTAGCAGAATAGAGGAATTATAATAGTACTGAGAGTGGGCCCCTGATCTAAGGTCTTTTGGTGTCCCAGTCCGACACTAATGTAACTGTTTTAACATCTTAGGGGCAAATTTACTAAGCGGTGAAAATTCGCCAGTGACGGCTTTGCAGGCAGTGCAACACTTCGCCGGGTGAAAATTTACTCAGACAACTCTAATTCACTAACATGCGAAGTTGGTCTGAGGTGGCGAAGGCAAGTCTGGCACAAAAGGTAACGTTCAGTAAAATCCGTATCTTAGTGAATTTGCACAGTTATGTCCCCTCACCAGAGTGCAACTTCGCCTGGTGATTGAGTGCGATTGAGCTCCAGCGTCAGTCTCTTTCGCTAGCGAAGTTACTCCTGCGTAAATCAGCGAAGTACCGAAATGACATCACGCTGGAGAAATTTTGCCAGCTGTGGTCACTTCGCCCTTTAGTAATTTTGCCCCTTAGAGGGATCCCTTGCTGCCTGCAGAAGCCATTAGTTCCCTGCATAACATGCTGGTGCTGTATAAATAAAGCATAATAAAAGCAACATTTTTGCTAGAGATTCTGAATGTAACACAAAGTTAAAAAAAACTAAAGTTACAAAAACTAAAAAAACGAAAGTTAAAGTTAAAAACATAAAAAAAACAGCATCCAGTAGCTTATATGCCAATAAGAAAGTCCTTTTTTCTCATTTCACAGTAGAACTGCATGGCTGCTTATCCTGAAAAGCATTGACCCTAAACACCGCACTCCCTAGCTTGGATGAATCATCCTTTCTTTAGAAACAGACAGATTGTAATTTGCTACAGAAATACAAAAACTTAAAGTCTAAAATATTTAAATTTCTTAAATGGGTTGTTCACATTTAAATTGACTTTTTGTATGACATAGAGAGTGATATTCTGAAACACTTTGCAAGTGGTTTTAATTTTTTTGAGTTATTTAGTTTTTTTTATTCAGCAGCTCTCCAATTTGTAATTTCATCAATCTGGTTGCTAGAATCCAAATGACTCTAGCAACCATGCATTGATTTGAATAATATACGGAATATGAATAGGAGATAATATGTAATATGCTGTAAAGCCATACAGAAACCACTGTAACAGGAGTGCCAAAATGATGCAAGTAATCATCATATGGAAAATAAAACAGTGTAAAAGTGGCACAACTGCATTAATGCAAAAGATAATAAAAAAATGTAACTTCATACTTACCGAAATGTTCTTTTCCAGGTTGCTATGGGCAGCCTTCACATTACGGATATTTTCCCTCCTCTCAATCCATTAGCTCAGCAGAAACCCTCTGCCACTAAAACAATCTAATTGCCCAGATATGCACCCACTCCCCCTACCTGCCCTTGTCTTTTAATGTCCAAGCAACCAGTTTTTTTTGTTGTTGCGTATTTGTTGCGTATTTTTTTCCCTGGTCACTATGGCAGCCCCCACACTAAAGGTGATATACCTGAGCAATCTGTTAGGGAGGGGAACCAAAAAACTTTCACACATTGATTCCAAAACTTCCAACATTTTCATTGACTCAATCTTGATCTTCTCCATTGGTTAGCTATGGAAAATGCCTGTCTTGAAAAATTGTTTGTTTTGGCTGCCATCAGCTCCAGTATGGGCTGCAAATTCTGGGCTACTAGGCACCTGTGGCTTCATTTGAGCAAATGAAACCAGAAAAGAAACAACCATGGTTGCCTTAAGCATACCTTTTGCAGAAAACTCCAAAATTCAGCGAGGAACACAGAAGCAGCATGCTGCAGAATTTCAATTGGTGCTTCTGGGACGAGTCTCTGTTACCTACATGCACCCAAATGACATCATTTATGCATGCCCCATCAAAGTGCGTCTCAGCCTGTGGACCCACCAAAAACATGGGTTCGGCAACCTCTCGCAGCTTACGCTTAGCAAGGAGAGAAGGAGAAGATGGCCCTGGAGCCGCCCTGAAACATGTGTAACACATAGGTATTATGTGTTTTTACAGCTTTCTCTGCTGTTCTAATTACATCTAGAATTTAGGCAGAAGGTGCCATACTTTGCAGTTCTTAATCCCGGGCTTCCTAAAAGTAAGATTACTGCTAGATGGCTCCTCTGAGAGGCATTACTTCACAAAGAAACTTTGTATTACCGCACACCTCCTTCCACTTTTTCTGCGTAGTGGTGCTGGTCCACCGTTGACCTTGCCTGGTCACCTTAATGCTTTGTATTCTCGAAAAACGGTCCGCACACACCAATGTTGCAGTCGGGGATAGTGCCCCTTTTATTAATGCCACCAACAATAAATATTCAACGTTTCGGGAAGGGAGGCTGTGTCCCCCCGAAACGTTGAATATTTATTGTTGGTGGCATTAATAAAAGGGGCACTATCCCCGACTGCAACATTGGTGTGTGCGGACCGTTTTTCGAGAATACAAAGCATTACTTCACAAAGCCCATCCAGGGAGAGAGGCCAACTCCCTAAGCTAACGAATCTCAAATAGGCCCTGGTGAGCCATAAAGAAAAACTTTTTAGAGCGTCATCATCAGCTAATTAGATTGTTGGATAGGATATTTCGATTGTTTTAGTGGGAGGGGGTTTCTGCTGACCTGTCCTATCAGCTTGAGGGGTGTGAAAATACCCTTAGTTCATATTTTTGCACACTTTGATTTATTTTGGTAGAATTCCAACACACTGTGCCAAACTAGGGGTAGGACTAGACAAGCGTTTTCCATGCGATTCTGCCGCATCCAAAATGCAGACATCAAGTCGGATGCGACAGAAAATATGGTAAGAAATAGAAATGGCGCATGGTGTCGCATCGTTGATCCGACGCAACACGACTGTTGGATGCAGGCGCAGCGCCTGCATCCGACAGTCGTGTCCCGTCGGATCAATGCATCAGATGCGGCAGAATCGCACGGAAAACACTTGTCTAGTCCTACCCTTAAGAGTGTTGAACCAACTAATTGTGAGCCATGTGAAGCAGGTGATCGCTGAAGGACAGCATTGACGATACAAACAAAGTCTTTCAATGTTCTTATTTTCCCATGGAAAGGATATGAAGGTGTGACCTGGTATATATTAGTAGAGCTGGGAATTTGGTCTGTTCAGAATTATCAAAGTGGTAATGAAGCTAAGGTAAAAAAATAAAAATATATATTGTCTAAATGACACAAGTATGTATTAGCCAGATTGACAATGACAGCACTATTCTGACCTTAGTAACTGCTGAAAAAGTGTTACATCAACATGTTCTTTCTACATGTTCAGTGAGGCCTGTTACCAAACAATAATTCCATTGCAGCCATTCCCTGAATAATTACATGCAAGGCTGTTTTGCTGGAATTCAGATTAAGTCAAGTCTTTCATTGGATCAAGACGGTTCATCATAGGTTACACAAGCTCTAATTCAGCCTAAAGCTACACAGTCAATACACGGAATTCTACAGAAAGGCAGTTAATGATAGGCCAGCATGGTATGCATTTAGGTATGAAGCGTAATTTATGTTTACAACTGGTATGACTAAGAAGAGCTATGTGTTTTATACAATAACATTGAAACAATTGACATAAATAGCAATGGTTACAAATAATTACTATGCTATACCAGAATATTTAACAAGTGTGAACAAGTCTCTAAAGACCTTTCAGACTTGTTTTATAAAGGTTGATATTCAGTTATTTTGTCTCTTAGCACCTAATTTACTAGCAGAAAAGTCACTGGGGCTCATTTAAAATCAATGGGCAAATTTGTACATGGACAGTAATCTATGGCAACCAATCAAATTGCTGCATTCATTCTTTTACCTGCAGCTGGCTGAAAAAATGCAATAACTGATTGATTGCTATTGCTTACTGGCCATGGGCAAATCTGCCCTGTGATTGTAAATGAGCCCCACTGTGTTAGATTAGATTTCATATGAAACTGGTTGCTTTATTTTCCCCAGCCAATACCGGGACTATATTGTCCCATGGAAAAAGGCTGCCGAAGTCCAGGAAGTCATTATTTCATTATTTTATATGCAAAAAATAACTGCAAGACTCCAGGATTTATATAAGAAGGATTTACTGGTATACACTCTCACATGGGCTGTAGAGTTTCTTTAAATCTTAATAAAGTTCAGCTGTCTTTACATATTATTTAATGCCATGGTTTTTAATGTTATCATGTTCATGTTCACAAAACATTAGGCTGATTTAGACATTGTAAACAGTATTTGACAAATGGCCAATATACTACATACCGATTTATCGCTATTCACAACAGAGTGACAGTAAAAAGGCTTTAAAAGCTCAGAGACTTGGAAAATAAAATAATGCAAATAACTGATTGCTTGGAGATAACCAGAGATTTTAAAATACAAACTGATGCTCAATAGTAAAGGGCCTGAAAATAAATGTAACCAATAAAAGTATGAATAACCTTAAAGGGAACATATTGTGTAAAAAAATGTGCCAGTGCATTATACTCTTTTATATATAGAAGGAATGTGATTTTTTAAAGGTAGTGTTTTGGGCTGATTTATTGTCAAATTCTGCAAAAACCATCTAGGGGGTTATTTATTAAAGTCTGAATGCCATAAACTTGAATTTTTTGAGATTTTTTAAACCCAGAGGATGGAAAAAGTCAGAATCCAAAAATCCGGCATCTCAGACCTACCAAGGTTTTATATAAGTCAATGAGTAGGTGTGGATACAAAAAAGCGCAGAGTTTCTGCTGCAAACGGTGCCTTTATTCACAAACACGACATGTTTCGAGCTTGCTAGCTCTTTTACACTTGATAAAGTGCTAGCAAGCTCGAAACATGTCTTGTTTGTGAATAAATGCACAGTTTTCAGCAGAAACTTTGCGCTTTTTTGTATCCACACCTACACATTCGATTTACAAATTGACCGCTTTGGATGGAAGCAAGGTGTTGGGATACTAGAATTGTCTCAGAAGGGTAAAGGTAGCAGTAATTCATTGCATATATAAGTCAATGGGAGAGGTCCCTATCCTTTTTGGATGTTTCTGTGGTCTGGAATTAGCCTGAGAATACGAAAATATCGTGCCTTTCAGTAACTCAAAAAAATGTACAATTTAAATTTTCGCTCGATTTATTCATATTTGTTCCTGTTTCAATTTGATTCTAGTCTCATCGATCTGTTCCACTTCCTGCTGCCTACATTCCCAGGCAGTGTTGTGGACCTGGCAGCTTTTAGCACACTGCACTGTAGGATAAGGGCCAATCAGTAGCTAGGCTTACCTGATAGGGAACTGAAGCCTGCCTTTACTAGTGTGATTGCAGAGCTGTGATTGGCTATCCCCCCGTTAGGACACACCCGCCACTCATTTCAAACACAGACAGGGCTGAAACCAGCACCATATATTATTAATTATTGCCTACAATATCTTAGGGTTTTTATATGCCTTTGTTAAAAGTGAGGCCTCCGTGTCAGTCTGTTTTTGTTCGCTGGGGTCAGTGTCCTCAAAAAACAGAAAGCACATTCAGATGAGGGCTTGAAAGAGCCATAATAGGAAGGCTACTATATCGAAAAAACCCAGGAGTTTTTCCCAAGAGCTGGAAGAACATAATGCATTCATGCAAAAATGCTGTACAGCACATCACGAGTTTAAACAACCAGTGAACTAATCCATTGTCCAAACAACTTTCTTTACATTCCATTAAAAGGGTATTTATGGGAAACATACTATCACTGCTGATCTAATGTATGTGGGGAATGGAATTATGACTGGCAAACGTGACAACACACCTTCATGTAGTCCAATTATGCAATACAGGGCCTGGTCTGCGTGACTGAATATTCAGATGTGGCTAATGGTGCAGTGAACCATTTGACTGACAGCTATGTACCCGGTCCAAAAGAGTTCTTGGCTGCTAGGAATCTACAGAAATCTGAATATATTTTTATTAAAATTCAGATAATTTAAGCAAATGGGGGCCACTTTTGTTAAAAAAAATAGTCAACATATAAAACATGGGGAGACCCATTTATCAAAGGTCAAATTTCGAAATTCATGTGAATTTTTTTTAAATTAGAATATACTCACAATTCAACTGTGAGGTTATTTTAGAAAAATTTTGAATGGCTAATATTCGATCGATTGGTTTCGACCTAAAAATCGATTCATATTAGATTTGTACGAATCAAATTTTTCTCCGAAAAAAAAACTTAGATGTCAGGAAGGCTATTTATATCTCCAAATGGCTCAACAGCCCTCTGCCATTGACTTGTACATGAACTCGGCAGGTTTTAAGTGGCGAATATTCGAAATAGGACTGATTCCATGGTCAAGATGTGATAAATCTCACATTTGAATTTAATATTTAACCCTTGATAAATCTGCCCCTATACAGGTATGTCTTTGACTATTTTAGTTATAAATATTTGGTCTTTAGATTCTCTTCTGTTTTTAAGGTTGCCATCAGTAACAGAATCTGTGCAGAAATTACTGCTTTTACTGCCAAATACTATAACCATATATACAATCACTTTTCGCCATTGAGGCTTTAATGCGGTTTCTCCAGTTCCCAGATTTTGTTCCAAATTACAGTACATATGCATTTGTACCAAATGTTTGTGTTACACAAATTATTTTTTTCTAGGTGTCACAGGGATAAGTTAACTATACAGCTCATGTGAAACAAAATTAATATGACACAGTACTTTTTATTTTAGCATGTAATATATTATAGTATATGTCCATCAAGCCTTAAATATATTATTAATATTAATGTGTTATTTGTTCGTATTAGTTAGGATTATAAGTAATGGTCTGATGTGTAAAGGTAGACTAAAGGGTTCCATTGCTCATGATTCAGCACTAGTAGGTTAATCAACCTGCAAATGTGCTTGGTGTTGACTGACAGAAGGCAATAAAGCAGACAGGTTTCTCTTATTGATATGGAATCTGTCCATACTATACATCTTCTGAATATTCAGTACAGGGAAAATGTCCAGTTTAACATTCAGATGTGAAGAAATAATTTATTATACTGGGCAGTGAGCCTGTTTGAAAGGTAATATGTTCCATTTTATATAAGTCTGTGTGTACATTTATTTCTCTTAAAATGGTAGTGAAATTTGACTTTATAGAAGTCTGTGTGTACACAGCATCCATTCTCTGCAAATTCTCTGTACAGGTAAAAGCAACGCACTACATTCCTCTCTTATGAAAAAATAAAACTGAAGAGAAGCATTCACAAGCTGTGCTGTCATCTTATTATGTGAGTCTAAGGAAATTATACACCAGCCAGCAAATGAGTATATATTGCAAAAAAAACATACTATATAATTAAATCTATCCAGACCATCAATTCAGTGTTGAAAAAAGACATGTACTGTAACTCTGTCTGTGACCCCTAGTGTGTATTTAACTGAGGACAGTTCCCTGTAATCTTTAATGTGGTAATTTAAATCAAACCTGATGAATTGTGGTTCAGCACTAGTTAGTTTGAAATCAGTAGATGTAATGATTCTCTTGCAGTATGCTATCATGTTATAGTGATACCATATATTTCTCGTGTTTGCTGAGCTCATTCCAATGAGACACCCTTTTGTTTTTTTTAATGTTTTTTTGATGTTCCAATGGATTTGGTGCAAATAAGGTTTGCTTCATAAGATTGTGTGTCATAACCTAACAGGATCGGCAAACAAGCAGACAACCCATGGCTTGGGCTAAACCAAGCTAATCTCAGGGAACACCTAGGGTCTACTTCCTATGGTTTGTTCTGTCCACCATACATGCAGCAGTATACAACAAGCTTTTCTGCCTTTCCACTTGATCATTGTTTGAATCTGGATAGAGACTATTCAAACTAGACATGTTCTTTCATCTAAAACCAAAGATTTTATCCAAAAACTCTATATTTATTCATAGGCCTATGTTTAAGTACCAGGGGGTATGAAACGCATAAGGCGGAATACCATGTGGTCTGTATGCCTATCTTTTTAGCATGATTTTGATTAAAGACATATTTTAATTTAATATAGAGTTTTGGGATAACGTTTTTGGTTTTGGACATTTATACCCTTTTGAACAGGGGGCTTTATCCCAGAAACAATGGGCCCTTTTGGACAGGCCCTTTAGAGACTAGCATCCTATTATACTGTATGTATTTTTTCTATAATGTTCTTTCATATCAGCTTTGAACCGCCAAACTGGCTGTTAAAAAGGTATTTACAACCTTAGCGACCTTTCCTTTGCATTGCTGTATATATATTGCTATATTATTTTTCCCTTTTTTAGTTTTCAATATAATGTTTTGTTTTGCTAATAAATGACATAGGATATGGCTGTCCCAAGCACAAGGCTCTCTTATTGTCGTTAGTCCTCCTTTGTATATAAAATGGAGTATGATAGCATTATGCCTTTTATTTATTCCATTCCATTGTAGAGAGGAGTTATAGAAAGTGAACTGACGTACTATATCACTGTATGTAGTGTTGCTGAAAGCTGCTGTTGCAAAAGATTGTGAGAACAAGAGGAGAGATTATTGAAGTTACACTCCCATCAATTCAAGATTCTTAATACAGTGTGTTCTCGAAAAGCATCCAATATTATGGACGATCCTTCACATTTTTTTTAAAAGTATACAATTATCAATCAGCTCAGATGTGCAACAGTTTTATCTCACAAGCTATGGAACTCTTAAATGAACACTTGCTTTTTTTAAATGTTCTTTTTAATTGAAAAATCAAGGGGCTTCTGTATCTGTTGCACAAATTCACAATTATGCACAATGGTATACACTTAACATATTGGTTGTGATGAGAAGTCTAATATATAAGGTCTTATTGTGCAGTATACAAATTGAAATGGAACATGTACTGTATGTATGGCGATATTACACTGGAAAATGATACTGAAATTGCTGGGCTTTTTTATATTTTTCTGTTGTACTGTATATTGTTGAAAATTGCTGAAACTGCATCTATTCTTGCTGTAAAATGTGTTTGTATATTGTTATAATTTGTATTGTTTCTTTTGGGCTGAAAAAATGTTGCCGTTTGGTCCCAGTGTGTATGTTTATATACAGTTGAGATGACAATAAAATCTGACTATGACTAAATGATTTTAAATTCCATTTGTAAATCACAGCAACATTTGGTGCATAATTTTATCTGAAGTTAATGGATATAAAAAAAAGATAATGTTAAAGTAAACTACCCTTTTAAGTCCAAAACAGATAAGTAATTCATTAGTTTATAGAGTACTTTGCAATTTCCATCAAAGCTTGCATCACTTTTTATTTGCGTCATGACTAGGGGAAAGAACTGACTTTAAAGGTATGTTAATTTGCTTTGAACATCTGTTTATTCACCTAGATTGATAGAATGACAAAATACATAGTAATCGAGATGAGGACATGAACAAAAAGTAGTTACAGTTGGTAAATCACATAGACTGAATAGGGTTCAGCCTGTTCTGTGCAAAGCAGAAGTACACTACCATCAAGGTGTTTTATCATTTTAAAGATTTTAAAATGTATTACAGGGATATATATATATATATATATATATATATATATATATATGTATTTTACAAATAAAGGCTCATTTACAAATTACAAATTGCAAGGTGGAAATCGGAACAATTTTACTTGTTTTTTAAGCAACCTGGGCAAAACTGGAGTACAATGTACCAGTGTTCTGTAGATGTAAATTAGAATCTACTTTTAGTTTTTCAAAGGGCAAATGCCATAACTTCTGTTAGCAATAATAATATTGAGCGACCACTTGACACTAATCAGTTGCTCGTATTTGATCAGCATTATAAGGGAACCCAGGAAGGTATACTTCCTCTAGGTAGGCATTCATTTCAGGACTCCCTTGCACCTTTCATCATCTACGTGGAAGTTTTGTGCAATTCTACAATGGGACAATCATGGTCAGATCAAAGATGGCCAAGAAATGATGACTGCCCCTTAAAAGCACTAGGTAACCTTCCTTTTGTATTCAAAACATCAAGAGGAATTCACCTAAAATAAATACACAGCCACCTGCCATAAACTGTAGCTGTTTTAACCATTGACGGCATTTTGTAATATTATATCTGCACAAAATGATGCTTTACAATACTTTACAGAATAAAATCCTTTTAAAATATAAAGACAAATCTTTAGAAGCTGAATGAAAGAAACCAGAGAAGAGAATTTAAGGACCAATATGCAAACTGCACACAACAAATGTATCACACAATAAATACTCTTGCACACATGTAAATCATTTATGTATAGCTATATAATGTTCATTGCTTTTTAATTATGTTCAATAAATCATTTAACTAAGGAGGTGAAAACATGGAGATGACTAAGATAACTGTATTATAAGGCGGCCTGTATGCAACTTATAAAACAGCCATGCATTTTGCTACCCATGGGCTTCAGGTTTTACATTTGCATACATTCTACTACTAATTTCCCAACCATGCCAATGGAAAGTATCGGCCAAAAGAATTTTCAACTTGGAGCACCCTGCTGTGATCCCGAAGCATTACATAATGGTTATAATGGTTGCAAATGGTCAGAAGAGTGCACCACACATGAAGAGATTGGTTGCCAGTTTGGTAGGTCATCTTATTATCAACTAGATAATTGCTGATAATATATAGGTATATGATTCATTATCTAGGAACCTGTTAGCCAGAAAGCTCCGAATTACAGAATGGTAATTTCCTATAGACTCAATTTTATCCATATAATCTAAAAAAAATTAATTGATTTTTTTCTCTGTAATAAAATAGTACCTTGTACTTGATCCAAACTAAGATACTATTAATCCTCATTGGAAGCAAAACCAGCCAATTGGGTTTATTAATTAATGGTAAGGCTGGTATAACAATCCAAATTACAGAAAGATCCCAGGTCCCAAGCATTCTGGATAACAGATATCATAACTGTGTACACAATTTTAAAAAGGATTATTCATTGGCATAACTATTGTTATCCCATTATCCCAATGTTGTCCTATATTTTAATGCATGAGAAATATGAGGCTATCTTACTATAATTTACTGGGTCAACAATTTGATTTTTTTCACATTTATTAACACTTTCCTAGTTGTCAGGAACAATTTCCTCACAGTCAAGAAAACAGATACAGTAATCAAAGTAGATGAATGGTTCATCATGTTTAACTGCTCAGCATAAGTGCTGGGCTCTAACATCAAGTGCTTGGCTCTAACATCACAATGTTTTTTGTAATCTTTTCTGAAAAGGAAATAGTTAAATGTAAAATGTTTGGTAAAACATATGAATCTCTGTTTCTATTTGAAATGCTTCCTCCATGGCTATACAACTGTATATAAACTGAACTCAAGCCTCTGGAGCAAAGACAAGGACCAATGAAGGGTCTGGATAATGTCAAACTGGTAAGCAAGCCCATTTCATAATTTGTTTTTGATTCTCACTCTGATTCATTCTTGATTATATATTACAAAACTTTTTTCCAAGGGTTTGCCAATACCTACACATATAGCAATGTACATTTACAAATGCATATTTAATTTACAAAATATTCTGAGGTTTCTCAAACCAAAACACCTCTGCTCCACGTAGAAGAACATCAGCATGGTCACTGTTTTTCCTATTAGCAATTGTGGGTCTGTTACATAGGAAGCAGTCTGTTACATACAGAGCCAATGATGATCCAGGCCAAAGGGACTGAACAGTAATTTTCATGGTGGTTGATTTAAAAAGAGAGATGTTGATGTTTTGCCCAATGCACAGAGGCTACAAAACAGAACCCCTGCAGCCAGTTGCACGATTGCAGCAATCTATTATTATCATTATATTTCTTCCTTGTTCGCATCATCTTTTGTTCAAATCTCATGTTCTTCAAACTGAACTGGTAGAGAAACTCTGCACAATTCCTTGGTATAGAAGATAAAGGATTTAAATCTTTGTGCCTTATCTTAACAGTACTTTTTAAAGGTAGATGCACTGATAATATTGTCTGTAGAATCATGGCAATGACTCGCAGTCTCATAGGTCTATAGAAATAGTATCTTTCTAGTCTGTGATGTTGGCCCACTGCGGGAATGTGTCTAGGCTGAATATGGGACGTCCCCAGGTGTTGATAGCTAATGTTGTGCATATAATTCCAATGATGTTCATGACAATGCCTGTTTTTACCTGAAAAAAATAAATACATAGATGCAATGATTAGCAGTGATATACTGTACGGTGAAATATAGCTGAACAGTGTGCAACAGTTTATGCATGGTATTTACTCATTTTAAAAGGAGGTGTACATAAAAGAAATATACAGTATATTACCAGGTGGACAGAAGAATCATAATCTGCCTATTTGCATTTATATATCCAGATGGGATCTGGTATGCTGTCTGCCTTGACAGAGGTTCTCCATGCATACTGCAATAATACCGCACCCCTATTGGTATTAGATAGCTATTTTACTGATGTGTGCGTGTATGGCCTTATTTTGGTTGCTTCTTTTTTTTGTAACTTATATTTTTATTTCACATCAAAAAGGAAAATACAAGGCAGTAGCATGTTCAGTACAGTCATAACAGAGGAAGCATATTGAACAGTACAAGGTCACAAATACATGTTCACGTCCACTGCTTATTCTCACAGACCATACTAGTATTTTGGTTGCTTCTATTCACATGATACTGTTAGGGTGTTATTTATCAAAATCTGTTTTTTTTCTGATTTTCTAAAATAAAAAAGTCAGACCAAACTAGAATCCACTAGAATTATTATTTTAAAAAGCACGATTTAATTGGATTGGGGACAAACTTGATACAATCAAATGAAAACCCTAATCATTCTGAGTACGATTTTCGGGCTAATTCTAAAGCAGACCACAGAAACTTCCAAATAGGATAGGGAACACTCCCATTGACTTATATACAACCTCGTCAGGTCTCAGATGCCGGATTTTCATATTCAGACGTTTTGCATTGATAAGTTCCAAAAAATTTGAGTTCTTTTTTCACAAAGAATTTGGATTTTATAGTGAAAAATAAACTGAACTCCACCTGTGCCAGCTCTCTCTGCTTACTGACCTTGGATTGTTCCACTAATATCCCCTACTATTTCTGGTCGCACTTGAACGGTTAGTCTTACTTGGGACTAAGTAACCATCTCCTCACATATAGGCTCTGAGGGAATCCTGACACAATGTCCTTAATATAATGATAATGGGTTGAGTGCAGAGGACCTCTTGTATTTGTCTATATGAATTTTGTGGTCACAGCCTCACTGCACTCTTGCTTAACGATTTCAAAATTATTGGTGAGCACAACTTTTCCTATTTTTTGTTATAACACAAACTTCACTCTCACTTGCATCTTTGTATCGAAACACAAGTGTGCAAATGTTGAAGTGTCGGCATCAGGCATATCTCTTCCTGACAACCAAAATAAGCAAGTCATTGGAAAAAAAACACTACATTATGGGTAAAAATGATGGCATTTGAGTTCAGAAGTGGACTTATCACTCTGTGCCTGCTGTGAGTAAATGACCCCTTTAGTGTTATATGCAAAACAAATTTGTGATTAACATGATGCATTTATTCCTGGTTAATTAACCTTCCATTTTATCGTCAGCAATCAGATAAAGAAACAGATGTAAAACTGTTGATGCTGAATATAAATAAGTTTTGTATACATTAAACTCATAAACCCATACAGTAATGAAGATGAGTTACCATATCTGAAACACGGAGATGCCCATAAGAGAAGACAATGGCATTTGGTGGCGTGGCCACAGGGAGCATAAAGGCAAAAGATGTGCTGAGTGTGCAGGGAATCATGATGTACAGCGGATTAACCTCAATGGATCTGGTCTGAGAGAGAAATTGACAGAATGAACTATGACAACATGCAGAATATAAACAAACTCAGATGCCTTTATGGATGGCTGAGATACATGCTGAAGTGCATGCGCACAAAAGATTTAAATAAAAATGAATATGACGGAAATCTGCATTTCATTATCCATCATTAGTCCTTTACATGCACTCACAATGGTAGATATACAGTGAGCATGTAAATGCAGAAATATACATATATGCAGAGTTTTGCTTCGAAATTTGCTGTGCTTAAACTAGGGATGCACCGAATCCAGGATTTGGGATTCGGCCAGGATTCGGCCTTTTTCAGTAGGATTCGGCCTCCTGCCTGGCCGAACAGAATTCAAATCCTAATTTGCTATTGCAAATTAGGGGCAGGGAAGGAAATCACGTGATTTTTTGTCACAAAAGAAGGAAGTAAAAAATGTTTTCCCCTTCCCACTCCTAATTTGCATATGCAAATTCGGATTTGGTTCGGTATTCGGCCAAATCTTTCACAAAGGATTTGGGGGTTCGGCCGAATCCAAAATAGTGGATTCGGTGCATCCCTAGCTTAAACAAAACAGTTTATAGCAATGTTACTGAAGTTTAAAGGTAAATATCCAGGAAAAGGTCAATATTCTTAATAATGTCTTCTGTAAAGCAGTTTTTGGCTTTAAATCCCCTTTAAAGGAGAAGGAAAGGTTAAAACTAAGTAAGCTTTATCAGAAATGTCTATATAAATACACTAGTAAACCCTCAAAGTAATGCTGCTCAGAGTCTTCTGTCAAAAGAAACACCATATTTCTTTCCTTCTATTGTGTACACATAGGCTTCTGTATCAGACTTTCTGTTTTCAGCTTAAACCTCCAGGGCTTGGGTTTGAGCATGCTCAGTTTGCTCCTCTCCCCAGCTCTCCTTCCCTCACTGCTGTAATCTAAGCTCAGAGCTATTAGCGAGCAGGGAGAGACTCAGGCAGGAAGTGATATCAGTCACAGCAAGCTAATATGGCCTCTACTACCCTAAACAAGCAGAAACAGTGTCTAGAGCTGTTTACTCAGGTATGGAAAAGCATTCTAAAGAATAAAAATGGTGTTCTAAACTGCCTTGGTGTCTTTCCTTCTCCTTTAATAAAAAAAAAAAATTTAACAATACACTGTGGTTATCTTGCAGAGTGGTGTCTGCTCCTACCATGGATGCAAGGATAGGCAGAAAAAGTGTTGCAGTTGCAACATTACTGGCACATTCTGTGAATACAGCGATTATCAGACACAAGATAATAGCAATAGCCCATGGTGGAATACTGTGCAGAGGAGTCATCTGTTGTCCCAGCCAATGAGACAGACCAGAAGCCTGTAGAAAAGAGAAAGAATGTTAACATCATAACAATCTGTCCAAGTTTTGAACTTCAGCTGAGTTATATTTCCTATTTCCTGGTGCTTCCTTTCAAATTAGTTTATTTCCTACTGAACTGGGTCAATATTCTATCCATGGAAAATGATTCAATCCAGAACAGGATGAATGTCCAGGGGTCCAGGGAGGTATGTCTGGGGGATCTAGGGTGCTAGGGCAATTGTGCTCTCTGTGTATGAAGAGCCGGTTTGAAAAGTTACCAGAAGTATCATTTTTGCCGTCCCAGTGGGGCACTGCACATAAGGTGAGTTTCTCAACTTGCCTCATTGGTGCAGCACCACTGGTATTAAACATAGTTTGAGATTAGACTTTTCTTGCAAAGGATAAACTTACATCACTCCCTTTTGCCAAAGCAAATCCTCCTCCCAGGAGAATCACAATGCTCCAGGGCATCTTCTTTTGGACTACCTTCCATGTTAGTAATGGTGTAGAAAAAAACGTGTCTTTCTGTTCTGCAATAGAAAGAAATGTCAATGTGCTGGATCTGACGATTTACTGTGGCTGCAGGTGCCATTGCCCTTACCTACCTATGGCTGAAATTTAGAGGGTTATTGTGGCAAGGTTTATGTGACAGACAGGGTCGCCATCAGGGGGTCACAGGGGGGGACAGGTGTCCCGCAGGTTTTTGTGTCTAAGGGGGGCCCGGACATTCGTTGCTTACTTGCTTAGCCGGCCCCCCTTCTGTCAGCGTGCTGCAAGCTTCAGAAAAGAGCACAGGAACTCCAGTGCATGCATGATTTTTCTCCTATTCAGATCTCTGAGTTCTCTGTATCCTCATTGGTCGCTTAAGTCCCGTTAAAGCTATACAGGGATTGGATAGTTGAAGTAGGAACTTCCCCTCCAGCCTATCCAATCCCAATGCAGCTTTACCGGAACTTAAACGTATGCGACCAATGGGGGTACAGAGAACTGAATAGGAGAAAAATCATGCACGTATGGGAGTTCCAGTCCTCTCTTCTGAAGCTTGCAGCACGCTGACAGCTGGGGGGGCCGGCTTATCAAGTATGTGAAGCATGGTCGGGCCCCCCCTTAAGAGCTAAACCCTGGCAAGCAATTTTTTTTAAAATTTGGGGGTGGGGGGGCTGGCCACCAATTTTTTTTTTTAACTAAAGGAGGGTCCTGGCCTCCAATGGCTTTTTATAACTTGTGGGGGCAGGAGAGCCCAGGTCATCAATCATCAATTTATTTTTTACTTGTGGGGGGGGGGCTGATCACCAATGGTTTTTTATAACTTGTGGAGGGGGGTCCAGGCCAACAATATTTTTTTTACTTGCAGGGGGGTACCCCCTGCTGGCCAATAATGTTTTTTTTTTAACTTGAAGGGGGGTCCAGACCACCAGTGGATTTTAATAACTTGTGGGGGGGGGGAATATTTTGTCACTTTTTTTCCTAAATAAGCTATCATTCGAGAAAAAAAGTTGCACACGTTTTTCAGCTTTTTTTCTACAATTTTTTAACAAACTACAATTTTGATAAATCTGCCACTAAGTCTTTGAATAGGAGGTGTCCATCAGCAAAAATGGTGTTGCCATGATTATCCCATAGGAACCTGCTATGATCAAAATACTCTGCGTTTCATGAGCTTTAAGCTGGCCATACACATACTAATAATATACAGGTATAGGATCCATTATCGGGAAACCCATTATCCAGAAAACTCCAAATTATGGGAAGGCGATCTCTCACAGACTCCATTATAATCAAATAATTCAAATTTTTTAAATGTTTTCCTTTTTATCTGTAATAATAAGACAGTACCTTGTACTTGATCTCAACTAAGATATAATTAATCCTTATTAGTGGGAGAACAATCCTATTGGATATATTTAATGTGGAAATGATTTTTAGCAGACTTAAAGTGGACCTGTCACCCAGACACAAAAATCTGTATAATAAAAGTCCCTTTCAAATTAAATCCAATTTCTATTTTTTATTAAAGCATTGCTCATTTAAACATCTCAGCTGTCAATCAAATTGTGTCTGCCCCTCCTCTATGTCCTGGGCAGACAATTACTACATGTTACTGCTCTCCCCACATTACCCCGTTCTCTTCACAGTTTAATTGTGTAACCAGTGCATGGGGATGGACATCAGGTCCCTCATTCTGGTGTACAAACAAGATTCTGAGCTGATGCAAGGCTTGCCTTAATAACATTTCTCCACCAAATGGCTCCTGCCTACTTGCTATAATTATGAATTCCCAGACTGGAGGAAACAAGATTCAAATAATTTATATAGTGTAATTAAAGTTCATTTTGCTTGACTGATGTGATAAAATAGGATTATTAATATTTGTTTGGGTGACGGGTCCCCTTTAAGGTATGGAGATCCGAATTATGAAAAGACCCCTTATCCGGTATAATATATCCCATACCTGTAGTATGAAACAAAGTATTATGCAAATTGGTATGTGTATAGTGCTCCAACTATCTAAACTGATATTTATGTACAAAGGATATTGGTCATTTCTGGGATCAGGAAGGAATAGAAAATGAAATCTGCTGATGCTCTATATCTCCTGTCTTGTGGTGTATCGGCAGATGAAGTGAAGAGTAGCATCAGATCAGATGATATGAATCTGTTTGTAATGCTGTCAGTGATTCAGTGCAAAGGGTACCTTCTTCAAAGTCTTCTAGATCAAAGCTTTTTCTTGTTTTACAACAGCCAATCTTTGGTTTGGTAGCCGGTAGAATAAAAAGTAGAAAAGCAACAAACACAGCTACTGTAGCATCTGTTACATACCTACAAAAAAAAAAAAAACAAGTCGTTTGTACCTTTCAGTGTACATTTCATATCTTCAGTAATGTATTACAGATAATTGTTTGCTACCAACAAAATGCAAATCCAAGTGCCATAAATAAAAAAAACTGTCACCAAACAATAAACAGCCCTTGGTTGTAAAGTGATACCCCTGGCAACATCTAAAATACTTCTGGTAGTTACAACTGTTGTTATAACTCACTCTGTGTACTATGCTGCCAAAATTCTTATATTGTTGTGATGGTGCAAGCTTCATGATGTACAAGTTGCCACTTGTATCTTTTGGGCAATATGCTGATTTATAATCTAAACTGTAGAGGTTAAGGACTTGATTATATGTTGTAAGCTTTCAATGGACCATTGTACTGTGGTTCAGTTTCTGTAGCAATGATACATCAAAGGTCTTTCTTTATTAAATGTGTGCATAGTTTCTGTCCTCTACCTGAAACAATATATTCCTTTGTTTCCTTGAAATAAAATATATATATGTCCAGCCTTCAAAATTTGGACCACAATTAGGGCACCTCTGCTCTAAAAGTTAAGAAGGAAAAATCCACTTATTCTTACTCTATGTTGTCTTTATTGAAGAGAACTGTAGCCCAGCCGACGACAAAGCCAGGGTCTCTGGTAAACCAAAGCAACACCAGTAGAATGAAGAGAAACAGTACACTAGACTCTGCATAGGAAATGGGTCCCAGCTTGCGGTATTCTTCCCGGATGACGTTATAGGCCGATCGTTCTTTTTCAGAGGCTGTAGCTCCACATCCCCATGTCTTCTTAAAGCTTAATGTAGGGAAAAGGTGAATGGGTTACTCTTTGTAGTATAGGGAACATTTGTCTGTGAGGAATTATATCTTAAACCCTTCTTAATAGCTTCCATCTATTCTCAGGTCTGAATTTCTCAATGAAAGATTAATCCAGCAGATCTGCCTGTAAGAATGAAAAGATACAGAAAGGGAAACTGAATCAAAGAAGAGAGGGACACTAACAAAGAGAAATTTATATTATTAGGAGCAAAGGAAAAGCACAGAAAAAGAAGAAAGCATGTAAGTTATAAAGAGAAAGGGTGACCAAAGCCTCAACACTTTTAATGTCCCTTTCTGGCTTTCACTGCTCTTCAACCAACAATGTTATACACTCTCAGAAAAGTAGGTCATTTCAAGAATAACCATACTGTAGCACAAAAAGTATCAACAGGATGAAGTAGTATAAAGCTTCCCTTGCTACATATTCATTTTGTGCATGTAGAATAACATTTTCTCTACATTGTTAAAGTGATACCAACAACACAGTGTCTAATTTCTAACAAGTAGCAAACTTAAAATAAATGCAAGTTCCCTTCCCAGAATCCCATATACAATTGATGTATTTTTGATATTATATCTGTAGGGGATCAGACACATACTTCCCTTGTCTTTCTGTCTGTGACAACATCCAGCCCAGTTACAGGCTGGAGAGCCATCGATTGGCTGGGTGCCCCAGTGCATCCTTGGGAGAGGGGGAGTGCCTGACTTTGGAGCCAAATGTACAGGGTTTCCGACAGAGCTTATAAAGGGATCTGTGGAGTGTGACATTGCTGCTTGAAAGGTTTTTTTTGCTCTACTTTGAGGAAGTATTTGAGCATCATGGTGAGCCAGTTTCTATCTCCTGCTTGTAGATACTTTGGCCACAAAATTGGGACTTAACCCCCAGAGACTCCTGCTGCTGGGTAATGCAATATGACAAAAGATATATCAATATAGTATTAAAAGGCAATATTTATTCACAACCATGCCATGAAAATATATATAAAATCATGTTAAAAACAAGCACCTTTCAGATGCAGTACTGCTTGTTTTTAACATGATTTTATATATATTTTCATGGCATGGTTGTGAGGAAAGGTCTTGCTAATGTACCTACCACGTGGGAGCAGTTACTACTTTCACAGGGAAAGGTACCTTGGGGCAGGTAGCGCTACCTGGGACATAAGAGCTCTTGTGGAAGTGACATTGAACTGACTGGATTTATTTTGCATTTATCCACCTGGTGTGGAGTATGGGGCTATGGCATTGAGAGAATGTGCCAGGGGTTCCCCAGAGTAAAGTGATATTGTGTGATTTGCATTTACCGTTGCTAAATACAGTTTTACATAAAGTTTATATTTGTTTGATTGCAAACTGTGTGTTTTATTTTTTCTAGTGGAAATCCCCTGAGGTATGCTCCTCGGTGTTCCCTAGGTGGAGGCTCTGCTCTGTAAATCCAGTACTTTTCATATGCAAAAGGGACTCAGAGCCCTGGATTGCCAAGGGTTAAATGCTATTTAAAGAGACAGTAACCAAATGAGGGTTATACATCAAATAGGCAGCAGCCCAACTAATGGTGCTCCCAATCTTTCATAAAAACAAAGTGCCATATGTAGAATATTGGGTTCTAGGGTTGCCATAATTGCATAAGTTAGAAATCTGATATTGCATTGTTACTATAGCAATCAACAAACACATCTCATGGAAGGAGTCTAGTCAATATGAACCATTCAGTGAAACAAGGGCTCTGATTTTGTTGGCCAGTGTAGAATCCCTGCCATACACGAGAAACAGAGCTTTCCAGAAAGGAAACACAAATAGTCAGTACCTGGAAACTGATTCCTTCTTGAAAGCATTAAAAATAGGGATTATTGTTGGATCATCATTAGGATCATAAATGCAGGGCAGGGTACAAAGTACAACAAAGGTGCAGTCCACCAGGTTGTCATTCCAGCATGCATGTTAGAGAGTGCCTGTGGACACAGGCCACAATAAAGCCCTGTACATATGACCTGCTCTAGGGGCTCAATTTACTAAAACTCAGATTTTTTATTTTTCAAAATTTGTATTTTTTGTTTATTTAAAACCCCAAATATTTGTTATTTTTTGTGTAAAAACCACAAAAAAATCTAATACAAAATTTCTCAAAGTAAAAGTAGTTGAGGTCCCATAGAAATCATTGGTAGCTTTGCTGATCCTTTTGGAACTTTTTTTTTACCATTCAGAATTTTAGAGGTTTTCAATTTTTTTTTATTATTAGTAATTAGCCGATATATTCATATTTTTTTCTGTTCATCCTTTTTATAATCAGATCTGGTTCGACCTATAATAAATGGGCCTCCACACGCAGAGCACACAAAAACCTAGAATGAAAGTATTCTAATAGTGGGCACATTTTTGTGCTCTAGAACTTGTAATAAATGATAATGCATTTTCTCCCTAAACTATACTACTTAACTTGCAAGTAATTGCTTTGCATTCTGACAACAATATCCCTTTTATAGATTAGAAATCGTGACAAATTATTATACTTACTTGAATCCCATAAAGGACAACTGCAGCCAGAACCAACTCATGCACAACATAACAACCATATTGGGAAATGCAAACCCAAACCATGAAGCAAAGTTCAGTATATCTCCGTTGTTTGGGAAAATTCTGCAAAACAAAATGCTTAAATGTATTGGGAATAGACCAAAGTTTTTTTCTATTTCTCTTTATGTATATTGCTTTACATAGCATAAGAGTATATACATTATTTATGTCAAACTAGTAATTATAACATTTTGTTATAAAAAAAAAATGTAAGAAATATCAATAAATTATTTGCAGGCCTTGTAGGACATCATCTTTCCCTGATGAGTATTATCTGCAACACAGCACAAAAACATAAGAGAACAATTATGACAACGGTGTAACAAATTTTTAAATGTCATAAAATTACGTTGTGATTTTCGATATTCCTTTCTATGTTCTATGTTCATAATATGTGATGTTAATAAGTATTCTCTTCTGACATAAACCTTTTATATAACCTTTTTTATATTTAAAAAATAATATATTCAATAAGCTTCAAAATACAGCAATTAATCCTAATAAAAAGTACATTTTAATTTGTATAAAATCACACGCTGAAAGTTTATTTATACCCTCAGATTATTGTTATAGTAGTATGGGACCAGTGAGATGAAAAACCTTGTTCCAGAATCTCTGAAATACAGACATATCAATTTCCCATAAAATTGCAAATGAAAAATTATTCTTACTGGGTAAATTGTCCTTTTAGCACAAGGTTTGGGCCTGTCCCTGTTAATGTAGCAGTTCCTCCAATACTTGCAGCATAGCATACGGAAAGCATCATTCCCTTAGAAATACGTTTTCTTTCATCTTTCTCAGGGACTTCCACGTGGACCTCGGGCATATGCCCATTACTCACAACTGGAGAAAGTAAAATAAAGGAATTAAGAATACCCTCAATAATAAATGTTTTTACAGCATATGAAAAACTGCAGCCCTAGAATTATATAAACGTTTTGTCAACACAGAGCAATGTAAAAATAAAGCTATGGCATCTGCTGATCACTACTCATCTACAGATTATTTCCTTTTGTACAATAAGGGATGGTTATTGTCATGATGAGGTTTTCCCAGGCTTATTTGCCTGCCTGTATATATCGTTACATGTGGCACATTGATTTTTTTCTCGATTCAAGGCATTTAAACTGCAAGGCTAGGGGTGAGAGGGGTAATTTGTTGGGACTCAGAGCTAAGAGGGAGGTTTTTTGAATTCAGTCACTTGGACGGAATTATGAGTTTGATTTACACGCTTCATTTAAATGTTATCTGTGTTCATTTATATGCAAGTCTCTTTGAGAAGAAACAGAGCAAATATAATTAGATCTGCATCAGAAACATCTGCTCTACAGACGTGTGAATCCTTTTACTATTATTAGTAATGTTTTACAGAGTTTAAGTCCTGCAATATATATTTTATGACACTGGTCTTGATCAAGTAAAGCAATAGGTTTATTATGGGCTTTTACATTGTTATTTATGAGATGTATTATTATTTATACAGTTTACATATGAGTGTAACAGAACCCCAGAATTGTATAGCTATAACAATTGGTATATACAAAAAAGGGCTCAGATGAGGCTTAATGAGGTAATAGCAGACTTGTAGTGTTGGGGTGTCCACTAAATTAACAATATATAATCAAAAAGAACACAAGGGACTTCTCCCCACACTACATATGTCTGAAAAAATCTGTGAACAAAATTAATAATAATTAAATATCAAAGTTATTCACCACCATGCCATATTGAAACAGTGAAATTAAAACCATTTAAAATAATAAGCAGCGCTGCACATAAAACTCAAGGGATCCCTTCTAAAAGGACAGATACCCAAAAGCTGGTTATATCAACCAACTCGGGGAAAGATTAGCATGCTATTAAGTAAGGTAATAAATGATCCATTAATAATGAGAAATGTGGTGGAAAAGCTCAGGAACAGAAT
The DNA here is from genome assembly GCF_017654675.1 of Xenopus laevis. Taxonomy (NCBI): domain Eukaryota; kingdom Metazoa; phylum Chordata; class Amphibia; order Anura; family Pipidae; genus Xenopus; species Xenopus laevis. The sequence continues at coordinate 40,301,906 of NC_054374.1, read as the reverse complement.
TATGGATAAGCGCTTGTAAACACAATGGTTCGATAAGGTTCAGTTAAATGGGTCCATCTTGATCCTAAGCGGAAAAAAGTTCCAAAGCTCGTAAATGAACAGCATGCGAATGTTCCCCTACTTCATATAATATGAAACAAATTCGCAGGGTGAACCCCTGAGTCTTTGATGTTTGTGGATCAGTATTAAGATAACTTAAAAATTGCTTTTTATGTTACTTTGATATTTAATTACTATTAATTTTGTTCACAGATTTTTTCAGACATATGTAGTGTGGGGAGAAGTCCCTTGTGTTCTTTTTGATTATATAACAATTGGTATTATTTAAGGGGCATGGCCAAACGCTCTGATACACGTGGCACAGTTGCCTTAATATACAAGTAATGTGAGATGCTGAACTATTATGACATTTTCAGAGTTATGTTGCTCCTGTGCGAAAAGGTTTTGCTCTGAAAGTATTTTAAATACTGCCTTTATGTGCTGCCCTTAGTATATGAATTCCATTTAGAAATTCAGTTTCTGTTAATCTAAATATTTCTGTATTAACTAGTACACGTGAATTGGAATATTGAACTGGTTGTGTGCAATACATTGTAAAATCTATGGAACTGGCTGTTAACTTAAGGTGGCTTCCCCGATTGAGGTCTGGCCGAAAGTCGGACAGATCTCGATCGGATGGGACTAAAAATCCCGTCGGATCGCGGCCACATCTGTTCATTGATGCGATCCCGCGATCGTTAGGATCCGATCGTTGGGCCCTAGGGCCCACGATCGGATCAGCCCGATATTGGGCATATTGGCTAGAGATATGCCCATATCGGGGAGAGATATGCCAAACGAGCATATCTCTCCGTGTATGGCCACCTTAACTTACTGCCAGTGCCATCATGTTTCTCATTCTTACACTATGTTGTCTGGCATCATCCAGAGTGGCTGGTTCAAAGAGCATCTGAAATAGTATAATCCATGGGGATGAACCTATTGATAAACAACTGTGTGAACATATTTTAGCTGTCAGGGACTCTGGTAGTTGTGCACCAGCTAGACTGAAGCATTGGTGCAAGTTGGCTCACCATGAACTATACCACTATACTGTAGATAAAATGTAAGCTATTTCCTTATATCTGAAGTCGGTGTGTGTTTTGCTTGTTAAACAACAACACCTGATTGTGCTCAGTATTTCCCAGGAACAAAGGTTATTAGCTGAACCCAGAATCCAGATTAGCTTTTAGGAAGAATAAAAGTGTTCAGGTCAATATTTTATTTGAGTGGTTAAATAAGTAATTTTGTGCAACAAATGAACCTAAAGTAATGAGAAAGTGAGGCCTTTCAGTGTTTTCTTTGTATGTCAGTATTAACTTGTAGGATCAGCAATAGAGCAACCAAAGAAAACATTTGCTTAGTTTCAGTCACAAATCTCACAGATTCTGTTGATTGAACGCTACAAAAAAAGATTCCAATGGTTTTATTCTGTGCATATTACGATGAAGGTTTCCACGTTTTTAAGTTAATTGGTTACTGGAAGAGTTTTGCTAGAATTTGCCTTTAAACCCAGTTAACTGCTTAAGAAACAACCATAACTATTTTAATATTCTTTTTCGTAATGTGGCATTATGTAACACTAGTTTTTCAATACACGAGACAATTTTTAACACAACTGAACCAGTGGGTCAAATTCTGGAAGCAGGGAACTGAATCAAACTGAATTGTATTTTTAAGTGAGAGTTTTTTTGTGCGATTTTTAAGGTGATTCAGTTGAATCCAATTGTTTTAAACCTTGGGCAGAAAAAAATGGAACACTATAATACTATATGAATTCTCCCTATGCTATTTCCATGAGGCTTCATATAAGGGAAGGTGAATCAAGTTGGCTGGACACCATGATGCATTGTGGTTCAATTCTATCTGACACCGTTGGATCTAACAGTGTCATCAGACTTATCCAACTTTCAAACAAACCAGTATATATTAGATGTATTAGATTAGAAGAAGGAATTCCAAATCACAAGCCTTGTAATTACCACCAGCCTATGGGCTTGAAAGCTAAAATATAAGAAAGTTGACATGCTCATGTACCACCCCAGCAATGCCCATTATAAATATTAAAAATATAATGCAGCTCCATTCTGGTGCACAAAGTCCTGCACCTTTAGGTGCTAAGAGCTGTCCATTGGCACCTGTTATTAGCCATATGTACTCTGCACCATGACCTATTGTTGGACAAGCTCTATTAAATTTGTCCAACCAATGATGATTAAAGGGTGTGAGTGATGCCTCTTGATGGTCAGAATTTACAAGTGCTTTTTGAATGCCTCAGGATATAACAGGAAGGGAAAGTTGCTTGAATGAGAAATTTCCAGTCATTTTTTCTAAAGGCATAAGATGCCCAGGACACATCTCTTGTGTCATCACACATATTTACTTACTCTGAACAGGTTCCATAGGTATGGCATTTTTTTTCTCTAGCACCAGTGCTGGGTTGGTCTGTCCTTCCAGGGATTCTAGCATGGCTGGATCATCTTCAGCATTGTTGAGCTGACTAAGAACAGCCTGGACAATAGGAACCATCATGGCTGTGGTGGCAGTGTTACTTATCCACATCGAAAGGAATGCAGTAACCCCCATAAATCCCAACATAAGTCTAAGTATACAACACAATAAATGTAAAGGTAAAGAATTAAAAAGGAGACACATTTTATGACTTATATAACTAATAATATTACTTTATGTAACTAAACAATGTTCATTTAGGTGAGGTGGCACATTCAGATATTAATATGCTACTTTCAAAGTTTCCCATAAATGTACAGCATATTAATAGACATTCTGGAGTTTCTTTACCCTGAATAACACTTCATGAATTAAAACAAGGGGTTCTTACAGAGCAGGTCTCACACCAACAATGAGAAGAACTTTCAGAGCAATGCGCTTGTGTAGGTTCCAGTGTTCTACTGCCACAGCCACAATCAGGCCTCCCACAAAGAGCATGTTGGTGTCTTTAAGGTACTGCATGCACACCTGTGGAGCACACGTAGGGATTAGCTCTGACTGTCAGATTACTTAAAAGCCATAGATAAATTCCACAATTATTCATATATTAATTCTATGTGGCTAACTCATTGCTGAATTCTAAATAGTCATGGCTCAAGCAATATTAGTAGGCTGCATGGGTTTTATTTTGGTCGTTAGTGGTAAAAAACCTAACCTCATCCTGTGCAATGTCAAAATGGTGTAAAGATCACATCCATTTGACTCTAGAGCAGTAAACAGGTGTCCTCTAAAGTGATAACTGGCATTTCACCATCTAGCCATCTGGCATGAAAATGTTTCACAGAATCCAGGGGAACATTATCTGGCAAGTGCTTAATAGCCACATTAAGGGGCAGATTTATCAAGGGTCAAATTGAAAATTCGAATTCTCAAATTTTTTTATGGTCAAAACTGTCAAATTCGATTAGGGAGTTATTCAGATTTGATTCATGTTTTTTAAAAAATTCGATTTTCAATATTTATCATACTCTGGCCCTTAAGAACTCGAATTCGACTATTCACCACCTAAAACCTGCCAAATTGCTGTTTAAGTCAATGGTAGAGGTTGAGTTGTTTGCAGCCTTCCTAACATTTGAGGGTTTTTTTCGGAGAAAAAACTCGAATCGAGTTTTTTTTTGTTAAAGGTAAATTTTTATTGAATTTTAACAACAGAAAATTAGAAGGAAGAAAAGCAAGTTAGAAGAAAAGAAAAGAAGGGGAAAGTGGGGAGAAGAGGTATGGCTGAAAAAGTAACTATCAATGGGTGGTCGAGGTGGCTGGCGACTCGAGCCAAGGGTTCCAAATATTCTCAAACTTCTTTGGGCATCCTTGTGCCAAGTACGTAAGCTTGTACAGTTCCAGTTGCGAATTAACCAGACCAATCCATCTACTCAGAGACGGTGGCGATAGGCCCATCCAGTGCAGGGCAACGACTTTCTTAGCGTAAAAGAAAAGCAACCTCATCAGGCATCTAGTATTTACTCTGGGTATCACGGAGTCAAGGAGACCCAGAAGACATGTAGCAGGGTTAAGTATCTGGGGAAGTTCCAGTTCAGTAGCCATGAAGTTCAAAATTGCCCTCCAATATCTGAGTATTACTGGGCAGTCCCACATTAGATGTATGAAATTAGCTACAGGAGCACCACATCTCGGACAGCTGGGTGAAGCTACCTTTCCAATAGTAAATAGTTTCTGAGGGGTGAGGTACGTTTGATGTACTATCTTAAACTGTATAAGCTTGTCTCTGACACTCACTAAAGGAATGTATAGATTGTCTATAATTTCTTCCGAATCATCTGGGTCAACACAAACCCCACTACTCTCCCACTTATACTTCACTCTGGGTCGGGGATCATATCTATTGGAAATTAAGCGCCTATATGCATTGGATAGAAGCTTGACTTTGGCGGGTTGAGATATTAATTCTTCCATCCCTGTGTATTGCAGGAGGGGAGGAGGGGTTGGGAACTGCGCGGAGCAAAGATGACTAATCTGGTTATAACGGAATTCGGACAAATCAGGCAGAGAGAGGATCTGGCGAAATTCAGGCAGTGTGCGAAGAGTTCCATCAGCGTATACTTGTGATAGCCGCTTTAAACCAAATTTAGACCATGTTCCCACCTCTGTGAATGTGGCTAAGTGTGGATAATTACTATTACCCCATAAAGGTGAATCCGGAGAAAGACTGGTATCCGCTTTAGTGATTTGCACAATTGCATCCCAGGCTCTCTTAGTGGCATCCATTACAGGTAACAAAGGGCCAAGATCCTTTCGAGTTCTATATAAAGCATTGTGCAGGCTTTCCACAGAAGTAAGATAGAGTGCCTCTATTATGGATGCCGGGTTATCAGCGTCAAACAGTTTCCAACCGGCTGCATGCGAGGCCTGGGAGGCAAGATAGTACAGCTCATAATTGGGAGAGGTCAGACCCAACTGATCATGAGGAGCATTAAGAATGGCTCTGGACAGAGTGGGCGTTTTATTCCCCCAAATAAATTCAGACTGTGTTCGGTCTAGATCATGTAAGGCTTTCTTGGGTATGTGGCAGGGGGTATTACTCAGTATATAGAGAAATTTAGGAAGATAAATCATTTTGCATATATTTATTCTGCCTATTAGCGTGAGAGGGAGTTTAGTCCAGTGTGCAAGTGTGTCTTTGAATTTACGGAGTAAGGAGTGTAAATTATGCTGCAAAAATAAAGTCGGATCTTTGTGCACCATTATCCCTAGGTACTTAAAATTATCCGCTACTTTTAGGTTACAGTTTGCGGCCATCCCTGTTGGAAGCTGTCCGTCAAGGGGAAACAGTATGGACTTGTCCCAATTAATTTGAAGGCCTGAAAATATACCAAATTGTTTGACAATCCCAAGTACAGAGGCAAGTGATTCATGTGGGTCTGCTAAGTATAGGAGCGTATCATCTGCATACAATGAGACCTTCTCCTCTACTGTTTTGTAGATGAATCCCCGTACCCTCTGAGATTGACGAATAGCTATGGCCATGGGTTCAATTGCCAACGCAAATATGAGCGGAGAGAGAGGGCACCCTTGACGAGTACCTCTGGACAGGCGAAATGGTACGGAAGTAATGCCATTAACCCGGATGGATGCCTTTGGTTCGCTGTACATCAGCCGAAGCCACTTTGTAAAGGAAGGGCCAAAACCCATTCTAGTTACTACCTCCCATAAGTAAGGCCACTCCACCGAATCAAATGCCTTAGCCATATCCAAGGAGACCACCAGCCTGGAACCCATATTTTCGTGTTTCAGTTGCAAATTTAGGAACAGTCTTCTCAGGTTAAAGCTGGTTGATTTAGAAGGCATAAAGCCGGTCTGATCAGGTTCCACCACCGTAGATACCACTTTGACAAGACGTTTAGCTAAAATTTTTGCAAGAATTTTGATTTCCATATTGAGTAATGAGATTGGCCTATAGGAGGAGCACAATGTAGGGTCCTTCCCTGGTTTGGGGATGACCACAATTGTCGCATCTGAAAACGTTTTAGGGAGAGAAACTATTTTCGAATCGAGTTTTTAAAACTCGAATCAAGTTTGATTTGAATTCGATTAGAGTTTTCGGGTCAATTCCTTTCATCCAAGCTAAAAAAAGAAAAGCGGTTTTCGAGTGGTCGAATTTCGAATTTATGGGAGTTTAGAGGAATTTTAAAAACTCACATGAATTCGGAATTTGACCTTTGCTACTGTAAATGTGCCTCTAGGTTAGTTGAGGTTAAATAATGGTGTGCGGCTGTTTTCTACATGCAGCCTGTGGTTCCACTGAAAGAAATAGGACACACCGGCACAACATGGGTAATTCCAGCAGGTAAAACCTTGCTCATTTATTGCGGATGCAACGTTTCGGGGCGTGACCCCTTTCTCAAGCATGCTTTTACCTGCTGGAATTACCCATGTTGTGCCGGTGTGTCCTATTTCTACGTTGTTTCTGAGGTTGCCCATTCCCTCTGGCATCGAGCACCTGGGAGTCGCTGGAGTCTGGACGGCCAGGGTGTGCGAGTGTAAGTCTTTCTTTTTCCACTGAAAGAAAACCTTTAGGGCAAGGCCAGAAGTGGCGTTTTTGCGGCGTTTTTACCTTGCATTTTTAAAAATGAACAGCCAGGCGTAAATACGCATAAACTGCACTACCACTGAAACTAATGGAAAACGCACTATGGCAATTCACACAGGGCGCTTGCAAGCTGAAATCCGCCACAGGACACCAGTATTGCAGTTTTTTAGCAGAAACGCCAATACGTCAAGAAACTACCAAATCAATAGGCTCTATGGGATCTGCACGTTTGAAACCACACTTTACGTAAATACACAGCGTATTTTAAATATGGCGTCCAAATTCAATGTGAACAATGAGAAGTGCATGTTGGGAAAACCGCATGAAAAACGCATGTTGACGGTCGTGTGTGGTTTCAGTAGCGTATTTACTCCTGGTTGTTGTTTTTTAAAAACGCAATGTAAAAACGCAGCAAAAACGTCACGTCTGGCCTTACCCTTAAGCTACAGTAAACAATGACAATTCAGCGGTTTCTACTTTGTGAAACAATTTGGAGAAGACCCTTCAGCAAAATAATGTCCTTGTGCACTGAGCAAGATACTGGTCTACTCAGAGCCCTGACCTCAATCCTACTGGGGTTTGGTCTGATCACTATCAGTGCCCAACCTGCATTGTTCTCTTGTGGCTGAATGGAATCACATCCAACCAAAAATGTTCCAGCATCTAGCGGAAAGCTGAAGAGCTGAGGCTGTGTTAGTAGCAAGAGAAGACACATTTCATATTAATACCCTGGTTTTGGAATAATATGTTGGACAGGTTGGTGTCTACATACATTTCGTCACATGGTAAGGAGGCTTTCGCTCTCTTAAAGCTCTGAGAGCGAAGTGGCAATTAGAGCAACAGTTACCTTTTTCGATTCCAGAATTCCAAACATTGGAAACAGAAGAACAGGTATCAGTGCAGTGACAGCAAGCGGAATCACTTCTGTACACCAATAGACTGCCATTAGGATGATGGCGTAGGCACAGCTGGCTTCCTGAAAGAGAACAAGCTTTAGGTTAAAATATGCCAGTTAAAGAATACATTAATTTTTGTGAAATATTGATTTAAAGGGTCAGTAAATAACTGTATGACAAATATTCATGTAATGGTTCTATATTAATTATTGGCATTCCTGTTGAATTTATCACTCTTAATCACTAAATTTCATTAGTCAAATAGCATCCCTACATGTTTACTTTCATTGCCTTAGTTGTATTAAAATTTGAGCTCCCCTAAACAAAGAAAATGTACATGTTGCCTTGAAAATGTAAGTCGTTTTTAACTCTCTCCTGCACAATGTCTTATAGTGTGTTTATATAGCTGCTTGGAGGAGAACAATAGGGGTATATTATAATATTGTAATCCAATTTGGCTGCAATGCAAACACTTCTAAATGGGAATTAGGCAATAACCAAAAACTTTAAGTGAATTATACACCCCCTGTATTCTGTTTCCTCTACCCAGGTATAAGAACACACAAGAGGGCAGAGCACAGAAAATGTGCCAATGTACATAGCCTTCAACTCAATCAGAGAGTTTATTCGTGGGAACAATTGAAACAACGTGATGTTTATTTATCATAATGACACAGCATTCAAGCCCTTTATTTGGAAAGGTTTGCTTTCAGAAGACACTACAAAAACCTTGTATTTTGGAGAATCAATATAATTTCTGGGTGGCTGTTTCAGGTGAAGGAAAAAAAGTCTAAATACCTTACTATTGTATTTATTGTACCAAAAATCGAAAAACCTAGGAATGAAAAACATATTTTTGGGGATTGCATAGCAACTGTGAAATATGTAGTACTTTATAAACTAGCAGACTGTTATGTGCAGTAAACATTCTACTGCGAGTCAAACAATATCAGCAATGTCTGACCAGGTTAAAGGTATGCCCCCTTGTTTAACATGACTTCAGTGAACAGGGTTTGTGGTCATAGGCCACTCAGGTCTAAACTCCCACAATATACCTGTGCCCTCCTGCTACTGGTGACATCAGACATGGGCAGGTTGCAGTGGCATAACTAGATATTACTGGGGCCCGCAAATTCATTTTAAGGAGAAAAACATATCTAGACGTTGTCCTGGATTACCAGAATATATTCAAAATGCTCGTTAATTAGGGCCCCCTATACCTCCTGGCCCCCCTGCAGCCGCAGGGTCTGCTTCCTCTGTAGTTATGCCCCTGGCAGGTTGGGTGCTACTGTAAATGAGATCCCAGTACACCTTTTGAGCTGTGTCAAAGTTAGGAAAGGGTGGGTTAGCCGACCAACCACCCAGTGGGCCCAGGTACAAAGACCTATGCTGTTTTTGTTATTTTAATGATGGAGAATCTATATTTTTTGTCATTTATTGAGCTAAACAGGGAAACTGAAGCTACTCCATGTTTGGTTAATTTATTACATTATGAACACACTGATTCTTATAATCTGTAACCCAAAACAAAAAAGGGAGAGGGTTCTATATTAGTAATAATTTCTTTGTTTAGAGAAATTAAACCCCGCCTCTTGCACTGGGTCAACCAATGGCTATACAGAATTATTTGATATAGGGAGAAAGGGGTAACACAGTATAACCATGCACATGGTTACAGTCTATTCTTTTCTCATACAAAAATGTTACCATTTGAAAATTTTTCAAATGACATGCTTTCACATTCACAACATTTTTAGCTAGTGTTTTCTCCCTTGCTAGCTATCGCTGACCTGAAGGGACCCCTTGTTAGAACTATGTCTTGTCTCTTTTGAAGTTATTGCTGCATAGTTGCACATGCTTACTCGCCTTGATCCCAAATATTTGCTGTTGCACAGGTCCTGCTTATCAAAGTGTGAAGCAATTCTGTTTCCGCTGAGAGTACACATGTTTCTTTTAAATGTATTTTTGTGCGTCATGATTTACAAGTAAATCATCTGTAGTATTGTATCACCAGCCAAATGTTGTTGTACTACAACTCCTAGTGCATGCCAACATATTAGTAAATGCAAATAAATGCTAGGAGCTGTAATCCAGCAATATCAGGAATTCATTTTAAAAATTTTCTTTCAGTCTCACCATAGTAAGGATACCAGATGCCTTGGAAAATCAAAGATGCTTCTAATAAATTCCAGTTGCTGATCTGCACTGATTGTATTCAAATGAAATGGTGCAGCCCCTCTAGCTGGATATTCCAGCATGCTCTGGTCCTTTGTTATTTGCTCATTATATCATTGGAGGCTTCACTCTGATTGCACTCTAGCACCAACACCTCAACACCAGTAAGTCCAACTCTTTTGCATTGTAATGTTGGATAGCAAATAATTGCCATTTATCCCTGGAGAGCTAGGGTTGCAAAGAATCTTATTGAAGGTTTCTGTACAATATTCCACAATGCTGTGCAATAAAAGGGGATGTTTATCAAGCATACTACATGCAAGGCAGGGTGCAAAATGCAAAAACATGTGCAGTTCACCTGTTTTTGCTCTTTGTGCCTTGCCATGCACAGTAGATGAATTGCAGAAATTCTCTGTGCTCTTGCAGTGAATACAGTTCTGCCTGAGTTAAGCAGCACTGTATTCATGAGGGGCAGGGAACATAGACATCCTCCCTCCTGCTCCACCCGTCTTATTCAGATGCACAAGTTAGGGAGTGCTGGCTTGTCCTATAGACTACGTACAAAAATACAACCCAATTGGCTAGTTCTGCTTCCAATGGGGATTAATTATATCTCAGTTGGGATCAAGAACAAGGTACTGTTTTATTATTACAGAGAAAAATAAGCTGCAAAGACAGAAAAAACCCATCTGAGAAATTGCTACAATATTAGGAGTGGCAAAATCTACAGTTTGGTGCATCCTGAGAAAGAAAGAAAGAAAGCACTGGTCAGCAACGAAAAAAGATCTGGACGTCCATGGAAGACAACAGTGGTGGATGATTGCAGAACAATTTCCATGGTGAAGAGAAACCCCTTCACAACAACCAAAGAAGTGAACAACAATCTCCAGGAGGTAGGCGTATCGTTATCCAAGTCTACCATAAAGAGAAGACTGCATGAAAGTAAATACAGAGGGTGCACTGCAAGGTGCAAGCCACTCATAAGCATCAAGAATAGAAAGGCTAAATTGGACTTTGCTAAAAAAAAACTTCTAAAAAAGCCAGCACAGTTCTGGAAAAACATTCTTTGGACGGATGAAACTAAGATCAACTTCTACCAGAATGATGGCAAGAAAAAAGTATGGTTCATGATCCAAAGCATACCACATCAACTATAAAACATGGTGGAGGCAGTATGATAGCTTGAGCGTGCATGGCTGCCAGTGGCACTGGGACACTAGTGTTTATCCATGATGTGACACAGGACAGAAGCAGCTGAATGAATTCTGAGGTGTTCAGAGACATACTGTCTGCTCAAATCCAGCTAAATGCAGTCCAATTGATTGGGAGTCGTTTCATAATACAGATGAACAATGACCCAAAACATACAGCCAGGGCCGCCATTAGAAATCACGGGGCCCCGTACAACAAAATTTTTGGGGCCCCCTGGGCCCCGCCCACACTGACGACCAAGCTCCGCCCCATATCCCGCCCACATCGCAGTTAAAAGACCACACAGACATCAGCGCTAAAAAAGTAACCCCCCCCCCCACACAAGTTGTAAAAAGCTATTGATGGTCAGGGCCCCCTTATAAAAAAAATTGGGGCCCCAAAAAAAAAAATTAAATTTTTTTTTTTTTAAAAACATTGGTGGCAGGGGCCCCCTGTTAAAAAAAACTTGGGGCCCCAACAAAAAAAAATGTAAAAAAAACTAAAAAAAAAAAAACATTGGCGGCAGGGGCCCCCTTATAAGTTAAAAACAAATTGGGGCCCCAAAAAAAAATTTGAAAAAAATTAATTTTTTTTTGAAAAAAAAAAAAAACATTGGCGGCAGGGGCCCCCTTATAAGTTAAAAACAAATTGGGGCCCCAAAAAAAAAATTTGGAGAAAAAAAAATTTTTTTGAAAAAAAAAAAAATGGTGGCAGGGGCCCCCTTACAAGTTAAAAACAAATTGGGGCCCCAAAAAAAATCTAAAAAAAAATAATTTTTTTTTGAAAAAAAAAAAAACTGGTGGCAGGGGCCCCCTTACAAGTTAAAAAAATTTGGGGCCACCAAAAAGAAAATTAATTTTTTTTTAAAAAAAAAAACCCAAAAAAAAACAATGGTGGCAAGGGGCCCCTTACGAGTTAAAAAAAAAATTGGGGCCCCAAAAACAAAAGTTTTAAAAAAAAGATTGGTGGCAGGGGCCTATAGAATATTAAAATAATACATTGGTGGCCAGGGGATTAAAAAAAAAAAAACACAAACTGGTGTTCAGTAGAATTGAACTCATGGCTTCAGTACTTCAACTTCGCCTCCTTTCGTGACTTCGGGTCTTTTCACCGCTTCAGGACTTCGGCTTCGGCTGTTTTCGTGACTTCGGATCTTTGCGCTGCTTCAGGACTTCGGCTTCGGCTGTTTTCGTGACTTCGGGTCTTTTCGGCGCTTCGTGACTTCGGGACTTCGGCTTTTTCCGTGACTTCGGGTCTTTTCGTCGCATCGGCTTCGGCTTTTCGGCACTTCCGCATTCGGCACTGAAGAGGCAAGTCGTACGGCTCGGGCGCTCGTAAGGGGGGCCCGGATCTTCAAAAAAATGCAGCGCTGCCGGGCCCCCCTTCATGCCCGGGCCCGGTACGCTTGTCCCCCCTGTCCCCCCCTGATGGCGGCCCTGCATACAGCCGAAGCAACCCAGGAGTTTATTAAAGCAAAGAAGTGGAATATTCTTGAATGGCCAAGTCAGTCATCTGATCTGAACCCAATTGAGCTGCATTTCACTTGTTGAAGACTAAACTTCGGACAGAAAGGCCCACAAACAAACAGCAACTGAAAGCCGCTGCAGTAAAGGCCTGACAGAGCATTAAAAAGGACGAAGCCCAGAATCTGATGATGTCCATGAGTTCAAGACTTCAGGCTGCCATTGCCAGCAAAGGGTTTTCAACCAAGTATTAGAAACAAACATTTTATTTTCAGCTTTTTAATTTGTCTAATTGCATTTGAGCCCCTGAAATAAAGTGATTGTGTTAAAAAAAAAGGCTTTTAGGCCAAATACGCAAACGTTGACTTTTTAAAAAAATATCAAGGTTGATTTTATGTAATTAGCCAGAACTGAAAAATTGGGACAGTATGCATTGCAAGGCCAAATTGTTTCAGTATAAGTTTACATCAGGGCAGAACAAGCAGATAGACCAGTATAAACAGAGTTGGCTGGATCCTCAATTCAAATTAGCTACTTGTCCTGGGTACATGGGGGAAGTTCCTTTAGTGGTATATCATTAGGGATCCAACACATTTAAAACATACTTTTTATCTTGATAATATGTTGAAATTGTCCTGGTGGAGAACATACAGTTGGATGGAGCGTTAAGGTTTATGCTCCATTAAGTTAATTGATGGATGTTATACAGACATATTTTATGATTCTAAGAAGCACACTGATGGGAGTATGTATTAAACAGTATTGATTTGATCTTCTTCAAAAACCAGGTGTCGTTTTTTGGTTACATTTTCACAACCTTTCGACAACCCAACAACGAATCATCTTGCATGTCTTGGGAAACAGAAGGCATACTGTAAGAGTTTTAATAATGTTTGGAGAAAAAAACTGAAGTACGTTAAGATCTTTCTTGCTTCAGCTATTCTGCCATTGTGTCAGACAGACCTTACATGGAAGTGTATTAAGGGGGTGTTGGTACAAAGCTTCTGTTCAGATTCACCCCCATTGCCTAATGCTTAGTAGTAGTCAATGCACTATTGAATACACTGTAGGTTGAAGCTCTTCCACTGTGGTACAGCCAATCAGCTGCTGATTCAATCACATAACTTTAAACATGCCAATCTAGAAATCCTTAAATTAATGTTGCTACTATTCATACAGTAAATGGACTTGTTTATTTTTATTTCATTGGGTCCTAAGTTGCTTTTCATATACCAGACTGCTCATGTTCTCTTCACCCAGAAATGCAAGTTAAAACCGTTTGGTAATAAAGAAATACATTATTCCTGCAGTGTCAAGCAGAACTGTTAAAACTGCCCCATTTCCATATCACGATGATAACCAAAATATGAATTAAAAGAGTATTATTGGCACTGAATGTTAAATGATATTTTTAGGCCTTTCTCCTGCACAGTGTAGAGAGCTCTAGTTATTAAGTTTAATAAGAGCTATGGCTACTAATTATAGGGACAATGTAATTCTCCTACCGCACACCTGTAGTTCACCAATCCTGCAGTTGGTGGTGCGTTGCTTCCGTTGACCCGGCCGGGTCCCTTAGCAACCAATGTGTATAAGAAACGGATCCGCACACACGCTGATTAATGCAGTCGGGGAATATCCCCTTTTATTCAGCCACCAAACATCAACGTTTCGGGGAGGAACACCTACCCAACACCCACCCTTCATCAGGATACAATTATTTGTGGGTTACTGCACAAATAATTGTATCCTGATGAAGGGTGGGTGTTCCCCCCCGAAACGTTGATGTTTGGTGGCTGAATAAAAGGGGATATTCCCCGACTGCATTAATCAGCGTGTGTGCGGATCCATTTCTTATACACATTGGTTACTAATTATAGGGCCCAATAGAGATTCTTTACCTCTGTGTAAAGCACAAAATGCAGCCCAATAAAGAATGCACAGTTTATGTGGCTATTTTGCCACTAGTATTTCAAAGAATGGGTTGAATGCCACTGCTCTAAAGTCAGTTTCTACATATTATTATGCACTGCTTTATAGTGACACAATTGCTAGATGGATGCACATAGCCACGGTAATAGCAAGGGCTGGTGGGTGCATCCCCCATTGGGGAAATAAAATCATTATTATAAAAATGCCATATACTTAATGTATAATTGTCTGAAGCTCTGGGCAGAATGAGATATACTTGGCCACTTCAGAATAACACATTTACAGACTGTTGCATTTTGTAGACCAAGGTTAATTTATTTGCATATGCACAAAATGTTATTCCATTGATTTCAGCCAAAAATTCCGTGGTATGGCAAACCCAGAATGCTAATAGTACTGATGACATTTGTAGAGAAAATATAGCAAATGACAACACACTGTTATTTTACATCATCCAGGACCTGCCGTAACACATTCAAATGAATAGAAAGCTGTTTAAAAGAAAAAAAGAAATACCTTGGGGCAGGGGTCCCCAACCTTTTGTACGTAACTAAGGTTCTTAGTGGGGTCCCTCAGGGTTCGGTATTGGGTCCACTTTTATTTAACTTGTTCATTAATGACTTGAAGTATAGATCATGCCAGACAAATTTGATTGCTTTTTATGATGAGGTAAGTAAGATGTTGGACAGCGGGGGAGCTCATAGTACAAGTAGATCCAGCGACATTTTGGAGTCAGGAAGGATTTTCCCCCTTTGAGGCAAATATATAAAAGAGTTAGGGAGCAACACAAGCATGAAAAAAGTTCCTAGGGTGCCAAATAAGGCCTATGATTTGGTAGCCCCAGTGTAGGCTGGCAGCCTATAGGAGGCTTTGTTTTGCAGTACTCCTAGTTTTTATGCACCCAAAACTTTTCTTCAAGTCTGGAACTCAAAAATAAGCACCTGCTTTGAGCCCACTGGGAGCAACATCTAAGGAGTTGGTGGTGCAACATGTTGCTTACAAGCCATTGGTTGGGGACCACTGCTTTAGGTTATGTAAGAGCCTACAAGGGATTACCAGAGTGAAAAGAAGGTGGGGGAGCAATGATCTAAAGAACAACTTCAACTGAATTCCACAGTCCAGTGAGAGCAAATCCTTAGCATGCAGTATAATGCAAATAAAAAATAATGATTTGGATATGTAACTGATCTCAATTTACTGTTATCTGATATTCATTTAGGAACCAGTCAGCCTCACTTTTTTTAAAAAACTGGGGCAAAAAAGTACATATATTAGAGAGAACTTCATGAAATATATTTAAGACTGAATCAGAGGTTAAATAAAGTTATTTAAAGCATGATAAATAAAACAGAAAGAGTTAATCATGGAGTTGCACATATGAGGTCCATTGATACTTGCTAGCATGGAACTGTCTGTTCCTTTGCCGAAACCATACAAGCTATTGTAAGGCTGGGACCTGAGCCAGATATTCAATGATAACTTGCTAGTAGCTTGACACATTGGCAATACAAGAAGAATTTAAATGGACACTTTCATGTCTCTTGAAAATAATCACAGGTTTTCTTTTGTAACAACAAATCCAGCGATTTGCTTGGGGATGTATTATGCAGCCTTCGTTTACCCCAAACTCATAGTATGGGGATCACAAAAGTTCAGAGCCCAATAAAAGCCTAGAACCATGAGCTGATTTATCAAGAGTCTGCTAAGCACTTAATGACACTATCCCCATATGTAATTAAAGCCACTAAGTTTGCCCAGAAGCAGTAACCCATAGCAACCAATAAGATGTTTGCTTTTAAATAGGGTAAATGCTACCTACTGATTGGTTGCTCCTGGGCAAACGTGGTGCCTCTTATTACATAACCCTTTAAATGTCTATTTTGTTGGGTTGTCCTGTCACCTCCAGTCACTGCTGCCTTTGTGATTCTTAGACTTCACAACAGATGTAAGACCAATGGCAATAAGGGTTGCAGAGTTTATTGACCAGCCCACAAAAATGATGGAGACAAAATAGTAAAGTGACATTTCACACAATGCCCTATAATAAACCAGGCTCTGCATGTAACATACTGTAGTTCATTCATTGTGTAATTTCCCAGGGAAAAGTTGGCACAACCAAGTTATGGTTCATGAAAAGGATTTATGCCTCCCATGCAGATGATATCTAACTATCTAATGTGTGCCTTAACTAAAGACATTGCCATTTTGGTAATAGATATATCCTAGCAAGTTGCTATAGACTTTGTGGTTAAAATGCCACAATGCACTAAATCATTAGAGAAATGAGCTATGGATAAATATGATAGTAGTGCTATGGGACATATATTGGTCATTAAAGATAACAGCTAGTCTAGAGTGGTGTCATTTCAAGGCATAAAGTAAATTTCAAATTTTAAGCAAAATATAGGTAAATATCAGCGTGAAAATGTAATGCAGATAACCTTACACAACATGGGTGAATATACTGTATTTCTATCACTTTTTTCACTGCATAAATTATTTTTTACACCTTTAGGTACAGTCTTAATTTGCTGGTGCCAAGAAAGGCATAATTAGAGAGTGAAAAATGTCAGGCCTGCACATCCCTAGGACAATACAGATTCAACAAAATACTTCCCCCTGTCCGTATAGTTATACTAAAGTGGCTTAGTGAACAAAGTTGTTTTTTTAATAAGGTACTTTTAAAGGCATTAATGTACCATCATAACATCATCCAGCAGGGCATTTCCCCAACCTCACTGCACCAAGCACCACCTATGCTGTTCCTCTGATATAAAGGGATGGCTTCTGGTGCTGTGATCCTTTTTATGGGAGAAAATATCCCCCATTACCTGTCTCTAATGTTCTCTAATGTACTTGTAATAGGAAGTAAACTGTAATAAACCATTCATACATTCTATCTTTCTATTTCTTGCCAACCAATGAGGTTCAAATGAGGGCTAATGCTCCTTCTGTTGTGCCCTAAAGTCTATCCCTGGCCGTCATTGGGATCGTTACTAAGGAAGAAAGAATATAGGTAACATTGTGAAAGGCATGGTGAGATATATCAAATTAAACGAAAAAGTGATGTAATCTACCAGTGATCATTTTGTTCTACTTGTGTAAATGTTTACATTTATTGTGCTGAATATTTGTTTAAGGTGTCCCAACTACACAATAATAATGTGTGTGAAGAATAAACCACTTAGCAGTTAATCTGCATCGTGTGCTCTCTCTCGGTCTTACTGAGTTTTTTGGTGTGTGCCAATAGGCAGTGGTGTCCCTGAAGGACAGTTTTAACATTGTATACCTAAGCCATTTGTCTGTAAATGAAATGTTCCCCGAAAGGGCTGCAGCACGAGGTGCTCTGACTTTACTTTTTGCTTCTAGGAATTTTTATTTGTTTAGGGGGAAAACATCAGTTTCCCTTATATCTTCAAAAAATGTAAATGGGAAGATTAGAAAAATATGGTCACAGGTTTAAGGTACCCTGACCACACCCAGGCATTGCCCAGATTATTAAATGTTTTACATCTATGGGAATGCCAGATGTAGCTCCAAGACAGACACACAGATAAAACTAAGCAGCATTCATAAAATAGTTAGATGGTTTGTGGGGGTGAGGGCTTGTAGGTGGGCTCCTAGCAGGCCCGGACTGGCAATCAGTGGGTTCTGGCAAATGCCAGAGGGGCTGCTATAAGGTTGCTGCATAGAAAGTCAGTATTTAGTGGGCTGATGGGGGCTGTTTGGGCCTCTGTGTGGGCTGATTGGGCCTCTATGTACCTGAAATGCCAGGGCCTGTTTTAATTCTCAGTCCGGACCTGGCTCCTAGCAAACATATTGACAAACTTATTAGGCTGCAAAGTGATGGTTATTGGCCAACTCGCTGGACAGCAGAAGCAATATCTTCCAGCAGATTCACAATATACTGATTAACTATGCATTTATTGAGTAATGGGAAAGTGCAGGCTTAATTTTCAAAAGGAAACCTAGGCAAGGCTTCAAATATGGAGAAAAAGAAGGGGGATTGATCAATGCACATTCCCTGGTCCCCTGTTTCATAAGTAATCCAATATCCGTGCAAGTGCGTGTATTTACAAAAACATGGGGTTTTAGTTACAAAGTTATGATCATAAAACTGATAAGCCACCATACCACGTCAAGCTAAATCCCATATGGCGGTCCCTAACTATTTCCCTCCGGTCATAATATTCACCTCCCTGCATAGTAGCATTTCTTGGGATAAGTGTCTCGTGACCTGGGCATTGGTTTCACTCAGAGGGCTTAGTCCTCCTCCGCCATTAGCTTTTAAAGGAGAGTGATTGCCTAGACCACGGCATTGGTTCCACTTCCGCAGGCTTAATCCTCCCCCGCTTGCGACTTTTAAGAGAGAGAGGCTGGTATGGTGGCTTGTCAATTTTATGATGATTACTTTGTAACTAATAACCCTTGTTTTTGTAAATACACGCACTTGCCTAGATATTGGATTACTTGTGAAACAAGCGACCATAAAATGTGCATTGATCAATCCCCCTTCTTTTTCTCTATGTTTGTACTTAATTTGGCCAGATCAGTAGCAATTCCATTGTATTTAAATATATTTTTACTTAGCCTTGGAGTGCTCCCAGAACCCCCCCTTTTTTTGCATAAGGCTTCAAATATGTTCAGGAAATAAAGTTGGCCCATTGCATCCAAGTCATATATCAGTAGATGCACAGATATACATCTCATATACAGTACATCATACCGTACAATTTCTGAGTGTTATAAAGAACTATAACACTCAGCATAGCACAGGTAAAATATACAGTATATGTAAACCCATTGCTTGTTAAGGGTGTCCTAAAATATTTAAGTTATACATTGGAGGTGCACACAGAACTGAACACAATATCCATTTAAATAAAAGTAGGTTAACAAAAATGTAAAAGGAATTGTAGTAGAAGTCCAGAAGAAAGATTAAAATTCCTTTCTTTCAACCAGTGGATTATTTTGATTATTTGCTCAATTCTGCTCGATTCTGCCAGTGCTGTAATGGAGATTGGCATGAAAAACAATGAGCATCCACCCTATGGCTTTTCAGTTGTTGTTGACATACAATTCCCAGCACTCTGAAGGAGGTTGTCAGTGGAATGGGGATTGATGGGAGAAATATTTGATCAAGCACTAAGAGACTGGTAAGCAATTATATAGCACTATACCTGCTATCTCACAGCCATTGTCCCTTCCATTGTCCATTATGCACACTGCTACTATAGGCAACACCACTACTTACTATACCTGCTATCCCTCACAGTCTTAGAGTCTATTATTCCCACTAATTAACAGGCACCATCTAACGCTGCTATATTTATTATATTTAGTTATACCTGCTATCCAACAGCCACAGTCCTATCCTAGAGTCTATTATTCCCACTTATACTACACGCATCATCTAACCCTGCTATATTCATTATATTTATTTATACCTGCTATCCCACTGCTGCATTCCTTCCCAGATGCTAGTATCTCCACTGCTACTATAGGCACCATCTCTCCCTACTATACCTGCTATCCCACAGCCACAGTCCCTTCCCAGAGGCTATTATCCCCTCTGCTACTATAGGCACCATCTCTCCCTACTATACCTGCTATCCCACAGCCATAGTCCCTTTCCAGAGACTATTATGCCACTGCTATTATAGGCACCATCTCTCCCTACTATACCTGCTATCCCACAGTCACACTCCCTTCCCAGAGACTAATATCCTCACTGTTACTATCGGCACCATTTCTCCCTACTATACCTGTTGTCTCACAGCCACAGTCCCTTCCCAGAGACTATTATCCCCACCATATTTCCTTACTATACCTGCTATTCTATATTTACCTGGACCGTACTGTACTGATAGTACAGACTAGTGCCTAAGACTGGCCCAGGTCGCATGACACATACCATAATGCTTATAACCACTGATGTAAGCAAATTCAAACTGCACACAGCATTTATACTTTACACACATTGAAAATGTTCTTTAAATCACTAATGAACTTACACATGCATCACAAACACAATGCAAGTAGTGGATATGCCAGCAAGGCTGTAGTTTTGCTTAAGTAGCTGAACCAAATAAACACATAAAGAACATGTACACAAAAAGGAGCACAGGTTGTCATAACTGTGTAATTTGTGGCTTCGCGCCACCTCCAAAATATTTACCCAGAGATTGATTTGGCTGCAGAAATTAAAATCCTTGTTATACATAGACACAGAACAGTGCAACGTGTCTGTCCAAAATAAACCCCACTGATTTATAAAACTGAAAAGTAACATATGCGGAGCACCAGCTATCCAGTTAGCAAATAGATTTTTAATGTATCCAAAAAAAAATAGTAGTATTTGTCTGTAAGATGAGTTATTATGCTCTATGTTTCCTTAATTGATACAGAACTCTTGGGTATTTATATATAAAGCTGTATGAAAAAATGGAGCAGAGTTACAATTTACAATGCCATATTTTAAGCATATATAAGCCCACCCAAGTGCCTGTCATGGTACCACAGACACAAAAAGAGATTAAAGTTTTATTTTCATTACCTTTGTTTGAATGAGAAGTGGCAGTGGCAGCAGCAGTAGTGGTGTAATAAATATAATTAAAAATCTCTTGCAGTTCAACAGCCATTTCATACACGGAGCCATAATCTAAAGAAGAGAAAAAAGAAAAAAAAGTGACAGACTGGCAGAAAATTAAAAAGTGACTCCCAGGCCAGTGAGTGACTGTAACTCAGTAGTGACCTTCCTCAGGATGGCAGATCTCTGGGCTTCCCCTAGCACCCCTGGCACAGATATAGTGCAGAGACAGCCAGTGGGAGGTCATGAAGGTGTGTTTCTTGATATCTGTCCAAGAGCTGCATCTTTCACTGTCCAACCTCACCGGCAAATAAATGAGAGGGGAACATTCTGCCTGCACTGAGATTTTGTATTTCAGTGGGTGTCATTCATGAGGGTTATCAGTTCAAAAGATAACTAAGTATCTTTATTTTCTTGAACCATTAACTTGAAATTAGTGCCGCTATGTCTGGAAAGCTGGCCAGCAATGATGTCAGATTATTTCTCTTTTTTTTTAAATACCAATACATTTACATATTTTCTGCTGATCATGTTTAAAAAGGTAAATATATTTGTATGCCTGCAAAAATATTAGAAGTTATTTTAGCGTCTATGAATATGTGTGGAACATATACACTGGTTTTAACTATTAATCCCTTACAGGAATATGGCATAATAGCACTCTCAATAATTGTAAACTATTTTATTATATTTTAGCCTTTATGTCCCCTATAATGTGTATTAAGTGCTCTCTTGAACTTTTTTTTAATTTATTTTTTATTTGGATTTAAGATACAGAGGGGTAATTTCAAAGACAACACCCCTTAAATTGGCTGCAGCCAGTTGCACAAATATTCTATACTTTAAGGTAATGTTACATATAAACTTAAAACTCTGCTGAAGACTAAAGGGCAATCGCATGCAGAGATTCAAGCATTTTGCCCCTGCAGGAGTTTGTAGCACTGTGGGTGGGGGTCAAAATGCTTTCAGTCTCCCTTATGTTACTTATATGGAAATTGTCTGCAAGCATGACCCATTGACCCAGTCTCATGTATAAAATAAAATAAATGAAAAAAAACTGATTATTAAAGGGGTGGGTCACCTTAAAGTTAACTTTTAGTATGTCATAGAATGGACAGTTCTAAGCAACTTTACATTGTTTATTATTTATTTATTTTTTATGGTTTTTTTTAATTATTTGCCCTTTTCTTCTGACTCTCTCCAGATTTCAAATGGGGGGTCATCTAAAAAAACAAATGCTCTGTAAGGCTACAAATTGTATTGTTATTGCAACTTATTATTACTCAACTTTCTATTCAGGGCCTCTCCTATTCATATTCCAGTCTTTTATTCAAATTGGCGCTTCATTGCTAGGGTAATTGGGATATTAGCAACCAGAGTGCTGAAATGGAGATCTGCTGGATAAAAAGCTAAACAACTCAAAAAACAAATAATAAGAAATGAAAACCAGTTGGAAATTGTCCTAGAATATCACTTTCTAATAGTTAAATCAAAGGTGAACAACCCCTTTAAGACTAATATCAACTGATATACACCCAGCAAAAAACAAATAATACTGGTAGTAAATGTTTAACTGAAGTATATGACCATTTTTTTTTGCTGGGGTTATACAGGATGAAGGATGAACAGACAAATGCACTTGCGGACACTGTGAGTCAGCAGATGAAATTTCCAAATACGTCCAATGATGACCAATCCAACTGCTCTCCATAGTACAAAGATATTGTTCGGGAATGTCCAGCCAATGTACATGTACTGTTTTATTGGTATGTGTATTACCAGCTTTTGCCCAGTATTTGCCCAGTATTGCAGATAGCTGGGAAGTACCGGCACTACGGAGAGAAGTGACCCATTCATACAGCTTTAGTTATATACTCAGCTGATTAGTGATAAGCTGCACCATAAACTCTTCTAGCGTGTTACATAGCAAATCTGTTAATAAATCCCACCTACTATCCCATGCATATAAAACCACACATATTAAAGAGTAACGCGCTGATATGAAAACATCAGATTTTCGAGTATGTGTATGATGAAATACCCAGAATCTTATCATGAACAGATTGAGCAGAAATTGGTTGGAAATCAATATTTCACAATCGGTCA
Organism: Xenopus laevis; assembly: GCF_017654675.1. Classification (NCBI taxonomy): domain Eukaryota; kingdom Metazoa; phylum Chordata; class Amphibia; order Anura; family Pipidae; genus Xenopus; species Xenopus laevis. The sequence goes on along the minus strand of NC_054374.1, from coordinate 40,278,962 downwards.
TATAAATGCCGGAGAAATTGACCAACATCTAAACAAAATGAATGTGGGTGGCATGGTTACCCTGGAATCAGCGACTCACATAATGTGTAAGAAAAATATCCATCTAATAGTTTATTTGATGCTCAAACTTGAGTTCCAATAGTATGGGGAATACTCATATTGCAAGTTATATATGGGGGAATGAATTTCTGTTATAGGAATGTCGATAATTCTCTGCCTGTTTAAAAGAAAACATAATGCAATCAGTCGCAGTAAGTATATTGGATATACAGTAAGTGGGGGTCATTTATCAACACTGGGCAAATTTGCCAATGGGCAGTAACCCATGGCAACTAATCATATTGCTACATTCATTGTTCTACTTGCAGCTGGCTTTAAAAAGCTAATCACTGATTGGTTGCTATTGGTAACTGCCCAGGGGCAAATTTGCCCCATCCCTGAGCCACAACCAGCCACCTACCTTCATTTTTGTTCAGCTGCGCAGGGGGCTAGGGAGGAAAGCTGGAAGCCGAAAGCACTTAAAGACCGAGTCTGGGCCCAAGAGGGCCAGGGCCCACCAGATTTTTTCCCGTTGTCTCGCCAGCCCAGACCGACACTGTGATCGGCCCTGACTGTTCATCTTTACTGACTGCTTAATGATTGTTTATTAAGCATCTTATGATGTTGACTGTCCAATTTCCATCTACAGGTGCTTCTTTAATCAATGCATGTTCACTTGCACCATGTATAAATATACATACAAAATAAGCGATGGGCCAGCCCTTCCAGTAATTCACATCATAATTTGTTTCCTTACAGATGATTTAAGTGCCAGTCTGTCTGTCATTCATCAGATTCCTCGCTATCAGTTCTATGGCATGGCTGAGGAGATAACCCAAAGGAAGCCTTCAAGGTCTCTGGCATTCTCTGGTACCACCTTGTGGGCTTTATTAGTACTGTCAACCAGTAGATACAGAAACTCTCAGAATAAATATAAAGTGCCATCTGTTACAACTGATCAGTTTGGATGACTATATAACTTGTGGAGCTCCAATGTAAATTCTAATATCCCCAGATAACCAAACAAGGGGAACATTATTTATATATTTTATAATGTCATGTGTGTCTGTGGGCAGCACAGTGGCTCTTTGGGTAGCACTTCTGCCTTGCAGCACTGGGGTTCTGAGCTTGATTTTGGCTTGGGCACTATCTGCCCAAGAATAGGACAAGGATTGGGCCCTATCTTCCCTAGGACAAGCTATGAGCTTGTATGGTCTCCTTTTGTCTACTAATGTCACTAATTTAATGTGCAGCCCACTGTATTATGATATACCGGGGTCATTGTGCTATGAGATAGACATTGTACAATGGGATGCTGGGGCAATTTTGTAAAGAAATGCTTTGATCTCTGTGCTATGAAATTTTTTTTACTACGCTGCATCATGAAATGCTTGAGGCCTAGAGTCATGAAATTGACCACTGTCAAGTATTACTAGGGCCACTGTCACAGTGATGCTCTATGATCCAAGGTACAGCACTGTCCTAGGCTAAGTCCTTTAATTCTGGGGCTAACTGTGACTTTTGCTTCTAGAAGTTATAGAGGCCACTGGGAGGAAAATCAAAGGGGTTGGTGAGCAACAAGTTTCTCATGAGCCATTAATTGGGGATCAGTGATCTAGTGAGTCATATGTGGATTCAAATAGGGTAGTGCTATGTGCTTGGATTTTATAGTGGTAACAATCTGAATTGGGTGGGCAAGGCTTTTAAAGATGGACATGGCAAATGTTGCTGCAGCTTAGGACATTATCCATAGCAGTGTCAAACTGGGATGTCAAGGGCCCACCAGAAAACCTTAGACAGTGGGCCCACTTTCCGAAATATTATTCCTCCTCTCCTCACTCAACCTCTTTTATATCTACTTACTATATTCTTCCATTATTACACATTTTTTCCCATAAAGAAATAGGGACTGACCATTAAATAGGTCAAATGATGCAAGAGGCCCCCTGATACCTGGGCCCACCGGGAGTTTTCCTGGTATCCCGATGGGCCAGTCCGACACTGATCTTCAGAACAGCCCAGGGCCCAAGTTTTACTTGATTTGCCCCTCAACATAGTGCATTTTATATATAGCAAAGCAGTGGAACTGGTTCCTGTCGCTTATACTGGTCATTTTTAGGCAAACCCCAGCAGCATATGTGAATTTATGCAGAGCAGGAATATTCTATGTTTACAGTACGCAACAGTGGGTGGTAATTTATAAAGTTCTTTGCAAACAAAAAGTGCGGCCACTGTGCAAGTCTGCTGTGGGCAAAAATAGCGTTGACAGCAATTTAAATTTGCAATTAACAAAACCGTTTTGCTAATATTTTCTCCGCCAGCAAAGTTGTCCTGCAAGTGTGTGCATAAATATTCACAATTCACAATTCAAAATTATTTTTTATTCATCTTTATACATTAAATATAACCATGCACAGGGCAAATATATTCACTGTGCGACGTTTATAAATGAGCCCCAGTATGTTTAAATAACTATTTGTCCCTGTAACAAATGTTTTCCCCAGACCACAATGATGTACATCCAGATGCTGGACACTGGAAATGCAAAACTTTCCTTCAGGCTATCTTTAGTAACGACAGGAGTCCGAGGCAGACTTTGATAGCTCTTTATTTAAAAATAGGATTAATCAACCTATTGCCCTTTAAAGACCTTTAACAACAGCTCTAAGAACTCTAGACAGCCTTTTCATGTTATACATTCTGAGAGTTGTAGTACAGCAATACATGACATGCTGCAGAATGGGCAATACAGATATAAATTGTTCATATTGCCATCTTGTACTACAAGGGCCAATACAAGTTGCTGGCAGACTGATTCAGCAGCTTATTGTCCCATGTACAGTATGGAGCCTTCCAACAGGCTTCCCCAGCCAATATTTGACCAAAAATCAGATGCAAATCGCTTGGACAAGCTTAAAAATCCCGTCGGAGCAAGGACGGTATCCACTTGTTGACGCTGTCCCCACTCCGACTATTGATAACCTCAAGAAGGGAATATTGGGGAAATATCTGCTCTTATAGCGACCTCAACCAAATGAGCGGGTTTTTAAGTGTATGGCCAGCTTTACTATACAAACTATCCAACTCTTCCTACCTACAGTGCATTGAATACATCCAGTGACCCTTTAACCTAGTGCAGGATCATAAAGTTAGGGAAAGTGGTATACCTATTACTGGTAGAGTAATCACATGCACAATCTATTGTGAGGACACATGCTAATCCTCACTGGGGCTTCCCTTAACCCCAACCTCCAGATTTTACTCCTATTACCTTCTGGGTGTTGTAGTTAAGTCAGAATTTTCTGAATATCTGAATACTGTGGACTTGCAACACAGAATAATAAAAGCCCCCAACTGGCTTGCAATAGGACAATCTTGTGTTCAGGGTTTGTTTGTTTTTCTTATTTTAGAAGAATACATAATGGTAGCAGCTCTACACAGAATCTGCAATCTCACACAAGAGAACAGTACACACAAAATTTGCAGAACACACAAACAAGTTTGATTGTATTCACGTAGTTCATTATTGACTTGTAACAACAGGAACGTTGCATAGAAGCTAGTGTTTGTAATGTTTCACTTTTCAATTGGCAAGTTTGTTATTTTTTTACCTAAAAATCATGATGGCACTCACGTGTCTATTTAAGAGAAAACAGAGCATGGAGTTTAAAAGTAATAATCCCGTATACACATTATGTTTAATTGTGCTCCTAGCACAAGTGATCAGCTTGTCAGAAATGATCACTTCACTGTAGGGTTAGGAATTAAATTTTATATGGTAGAGTGAATTATTTGCAGTGTAAACAGTGTAATTTTGAAATAAAAACTACACCATAAAAAATCCCTTTAAAATGAGCTAAGTGGTCATTTGGAGCTTAATGGATAACAGGGTTCTGGATAAAGGATCTCATACATGTCCTGCTTTATTGGAAGCACAGAGGACGCTTGGAACTTGGAACAGTCCACCCCATAAATCTTGCATTTGGCCTGTATAGGTCCTTCGTGTTCCGTAGTCGCCCGAAGTTTCCTTGTAAGGCAACTTTGGAAAACGAAGAGCTCTGAGTGCCACCCCGCCGGCGATTTAGATTCTAGCCAGCGGGAAGGCTTTTTGGGGAGATTAGTCGCCTGAAGAAGAGTCGATTTGTCACCGGGCGAATAAATCTCTCTGAATCTTAGCGTGTGCCCTAACCCTTAAGCTACTATCAAATTAAATTAGTCCTTAGTAACACATAATGCCAGAATAAAGCTTATCTTCTGATTTATCTACAGATATCTCCTGCAGTGGAACTTTCATTAGATAAACCAAAGATGCAATTTTGTTCAAATATAAAGGAGAAATAAACCTTTAAACTAATGCATGGGGGCAAATTGATCAAAATGTGAGATTAGAGAGCTCACGGCAGAAAAACCACCCACTTTCTACTTACCATTCTATTTCATTCGTTGATTTTTAAAATTGTATTTATAAAATGGTGACTTTTACCCATTCATGGCTTGTTAATTTTTTCCTTTTTTAAGGGTTATGAAGTATGTGTCTTCCTGTGCAGGCTCTTTCCATCTTAAAATGATATGTCAACCAGAAACTTGATTCTGTGTTTTTTTTTGTTTTTTTTTAATTCATACTGCTTAACTTTCAGCAGAGACCTTCTTTTGTACCTCTTGTGTTCTGCCTTTGAAAATGCTGAACACATTGCTAGGGCAATCTGGACACTAGCAACCAGAAGTCATTGAAATTCCAAACCACAGAGCTGTAAAACATATGATTTAAAATCACATGCATAATAAGGTCATCTAAAAGATGATTGTATGGTGGATCAGTGCTGTAATGTTACAGTGTATCAGTGCCGGGCCAACATGGGCAGGCGCCCTAGGCAGCCTGGCCCAGCAAAGCGCCCAATACGCGAGTGCGCATGCGCAAAAAAACATGAGTGCGCATGCGTGAAAAACGAAAGTGCGCACGCGCAAAACAAAGATACGCGCACGTCGGCCAGAGCAGGGACCGGACTAGGGGATAGCAGAGGCAGAGAAGGTGCGTGCCTGGCGCCCCTCCAGCTTTGCGCCTTAGGCACGTGCCTACTCTGCCTACCCCTAGTTCCGGCCCTGCAGTGTATGTATGTAACTGTATAATGTTTAAGATAATTCACTGAAATCATGGGATCTATTTAAGATTAAGTCACTGGCAGTAATGTAGTTACTAATAACATTATTGTTATTTTAACTGTTGTTTGAATCTAGAATTCCCTGAGCTACTGAATGACTCCCGAGTCACACTGATGTGTACATTGCCTGATAAAGTACATTGTGGGCAGATTATGAATATCTTGGGAAACAAATTGCTGTTACTCTAATTAAACATCAAAGGGGTAGTTAACCTTTAAGTTACCTTTGGTTATAGAATTTCCTATTCCTAACAACTTTGAAATTTGTTTTCATAATTTATTTTTTATAATTTTTGAATTATTTCAGCCAAAAATGATTGCTCTGTGAAGCTACAGCTATTGTTATTGTTATGTTTTATTCCTTATCTTTCAATGCCCCCTACTGTTCATATTCCCATCTCTCATTTAAACCACTGCCTGGTCTTATTTACCCTAGCAACCAGGTAGCTGCTAAAATACCAAACAGCTTACTGAACATACTGAAAAAACATTAAAAATAAAAAATAAAGACCAGCTGCAAATCGTACCCGCATATAATTGTCTACATCATAGTAAAAGTTAATTTAAAGGTGAACTACCCCCTTTAATGTCACTACCTGCCAGTTTCCTTATGTAACCCAAATCTGGATGTTAGAAACATCTAAGCAGTTCACCACTGAATAGCCTTATTGCCTCTTGAGACAGCTGTAAAATGCAGGCTTTGATCAAAGATCCTTATTTAAAAAACAAAAACGTACCTTTTGGAATTGTGGCGTTAAAGTACTTGCTGGTGCCTCTGGCATGTATGAGTTGATGTAGGTGTCCCTCACTACCCTCTCATTTCCACCCCTTTTGTCCTACCCGTGTACTTGGACAGATTGTTAATATCTTTCCCCTGACATGAATCCAAGAAATCCCTCACACGTTCGCTTGCTTTGTCGAGTTCCAGTTCATTCTCTTCTACATGAAAGGTCTCATTATGAACCAATTTCAATGGTGCAAGGGAAGTCTTACGGGAGGGGGGAAATGATTCAGTGATTCTGTTCTTAATGATGTGAATCCTTATCCTAACAACTGAGAAACGTACATCCTATGGTTGCAAAGAAAAGCACCATATTGAACAGAAATGAACAATTACAAGTTCTTGGCAAAAGGTCTGGGCTCACATAAACTGCCCCACAGACCTAACTGCGCCATTGGCTAATGTCCTATTCCATAGAACAGCTATGCAACGACTGCAAGCATGGACACATACCCAAAAACAATGATCATTGTTGGATTTCTGGAGCAGGCGGTGTAACATCACATGGAATATGACTGCTATTGTTAATCATTCTAGTAAACAAACTCAGAATGTTTTGTGCCATTGCTTACGGTGCCGCAGTATCTCATCTAAATGATCAGCAAGGCTGAGCCAGTGCAAGACATAGGCACACTAAGAAACAATGGAAAGAATTTATGAGCATTGAGCAAATGTTTATTTTTTTATCCTACAACTGCGCCATGAAGAACATTTTCTAAAGTGAATAGGAAACTTACAGAAACAAAAAGGAGCTTAATAAATGTATGGGTGGTTTAAAGAGACCAGAGAAAGAAGTGCAAGAGCTTCCCTCTCATTTAGGCAGCACTTCTTCTTGCATCAGGTGCAGAACTTATAGGGGGGGCTGCTACAATCTGCATTCTCTGCAGTGAAAGTTAGGTGATGGATAGAAAATGGCTGATTGCACCTGTTTCTTTGTATTCTGTACACTGCCTTCTTTTAGGTAAATTACTCTTATTGGCTTTGCTGGTATTGTTATGTCACCTAATGGCCATCTAGCATTTTACGGGTATGGGATCTGTTATCCAGAATGCTGGATAAGGAATCTTACCGTAATTTTGATCTCCATACCTTAAGTCAACTAACAATCATTTAAACATTAAATAAACCCAATAGGATTGTTTTGCTTCCAGTAAGGATTAATTATATCTTAGTTGGGATCAAGTACAAGCTACTGTTTTATTATTACAGAGAAAAAGGAAACTTTTTTTTAAAACTTTGATAATTTGATTAAAATGGAGTCTATGGCAGTCTTTCATGATGCAGTGCTCTCAGGATAACAGGTTTCCAAATAACATACCATACCTGTATAAATAAAAATATGCATATATATACATCACTATGTAACAATGACCTAGGTACTGTAGGTAGTACAGAGATTGGGATCAACATTTTCCATATTGATATGCAAGTGCTCTTTGAGTTTTTCACCAACGAGCTGATGTGATTGCAAATCTGAAGATTTTAGATCTCAAAAGTTTCAAAGAAGTTGGTGTCATATACAATATCAAAGGCAGAGACCTTAAATCCCTGATTAAATACCTTTTGCCGTATCAGGTGCTGAGCTGAAGGACCCACGCCTGCTTCCGGGCTTGATAAAGGGCCCAGGTGGCCCGAAACGTTGCACTTTTTTGAATGATTCAATAAAACTTCACATTTTCTTCAAATCGACAGTGTGCTGCTGATATCTGTCTTAATTTCAAAGAAGTTGGTGTGTCTTTCCTCACTTACAGAGAAGCTGCACATGCAGTTCAGATCAGCTGAGATCAGGGAAAGGGCACAAGCTAAGATCTAAATCGCCGGCGGGATGGCACACGGAGCGCTTAGTTTTCCGAAGTCACCCAAAGTTTCCTTGTGAGGCCTCGTGGAATGTTCCATAAGTAGGGTTACAATGTAATTATCCTACCGCACACCTGTAGTTCACCAATCCTGCAAGCTGATGAAGGGTGGGTGTTCCCCCCCGAAACGTTGATGTTTGGTGGCTGAATAAAAGGGGATAATCCCCGACTGCACTAATCGGTGTGTGCGGATCCGTTTCTTTTACACATTGGTCCATAAGTAGGGTTGCCACCTTTACTGAAAAAAATAACCGGCCGGTGGGGGGCGGGTTCAAAAAGGAGATGCAAAAAGGGGCGGGGCTATGCTGTGTGATGCAAAATGGGGCGGAGCGGCATTGCGGCGATGTCAAGAACACTGCAAAAAAGGTAAGTTCTGCGCGAATGGGGGCAGGGCGAGGGCTTTTTTAAAAGGGTATTACAAATTCCCGGCAACTGCATTGCCGATAAATTTGTAATACCGGCCCCGGCAAGGCCGGTAAAATACCGGCCAGGTGGCAACCCTATCCATAAGACATGCAAAATGATCGATGGAAAGTGTTGGTAAAGAGATGCTTTTGCCTCTAGCAGAAAGCAGGAGAATGGCAAATTTAAATATTTCCAGCTATCAGATCAATGGGACCTGTAACTGAGAAGAATTGGTAGGCAGCGAAATAGCCATGACAGCACTAAATAGGGAACTTTTGTTGCACAGAGGATTTCAAGGTCCTTTATGATGGCTGCACAACACCACTATGGTGTAATATATGGAAAAAAAATAGTGGCAGGCCAGTTTCCTACACGGGAGTATGTTTTCTTAACACACATAAAAGTTTAACCGTAGCACTTATTATAAATAAAGATTATAAATACAACATAAAAAAGTTCAAGATGTTTGAATGACAAGTGTAGTCAAATTCATTGGGGGCCAATGTGTTAGGCTAACCCCCAGTGAATATAATCTCTTACCTTGAGCTCCAGATCGGCACTCCTATTTGCTGAAAAGTGTACTGGCCCAGGGTACTATCTCTAACTGCATATAAAAATAAGGGACAAGAAGGGTTAAAGAGAACCACATGAGCAGTGCGCATTTAAAAAAAATTTCACTTTCTGGTTTGCACGACCAAAAGTCGCATGATTTTGAGGATTCTGATTCGGTTTGGCCAAGAACTTGAATTTGGCTGAATCTGAATCCTGCTGAAGAAGACCGAATCCTGGCTTAATCCCGAACCGAATCCTGGATTCAGCGCATCCTTACCTTTACTTTAAAGCTTCAATTTTTACTACAGCACGTGCAGCCTATCCCCAACAGAAAGGATGATTGGAGGAACACCAGTAGAGCTGGTGGTGCTTAAAGGATACTACCCCAGGCTGATGCACTTTTCAGCAAATTGAAGTGCTAGCCTAGCAAGGATCTGTCCTGCCCTTCCCCATCCCCATCCCCATCCCTTTCCCCTCTCCTTCTCATTAACAACGAGACACAGGACTTTGATATTGTTAATAATCATCTGTTTATATCATATTGTACTGCTTCTTTTTTTTAAGCTTGTCTGCTATACTTATGGAAAATTGAAACAAAAGTTTCAAAAAGGAAAAAGATCCAGCCCAGGATCTAAGAAAAGCAATTATATTTAGTGGGGGTGCCTAACACATTGGCACCCCCAGTGCATTTGACTTGACCCCCCCACCTTGAGGGGGTTGCAGGCCCCTGATGTGTCAGCCCTGTTTTGCCCACACCCCTCCAGTCCAACGCTGTCTAATTTGCCAGCCACCCACCCATACAAAATACTGCTTTAACTTTGCTTCATTTTGTTAGTTGTATAAATAGACTCAAGATGACAGGGAGGGACAGTGTGTATGTGTGTGTCCACAAATCGTTGCTTTGGCAGATCAGTCTCTAGTGTGATTGCACAGTTTACACTGAAGGTGAAGAAACAAAATCAATAGCCCAACCTGATTTTGTGAATGTAATGAGTCATCTATTGTTTCTTGCATCGTGCAAGTATTCATCTTATTATTATTATTACTTTTACAGGTTTAGCATCTATTATGCGAAATGTTTTAGACATGGGGGTTTCCAGATAAGAGATGCTTTCATACTTTGGATCACCATAGCATCAGTCTTCTAAAAAATAATTTAAACATGAAGTAAACCCAATAGGGTTTTTTTGGAGTTTTGCCTCCAATCTGGCTTCATGCAGCCATCAAATATAAGGTAGTATTTAACTGTAACCGAGAAAATCATTTCTAAGAATGTGAATTATTTGTTTAAGGTGGTACTTTCTGGATAATTATTAACAAGCATTAGTGATGGGCGAATTTGCGCGATTCGCCGCCAGCGAATAAATTCGTAAAACGCCCGCGAAAATTCGCAGCAAAAACGGGCGCCGGCGTCAAAAAAACGGTCGCTGGCGTCAAAAACGAGACGCCGGCGCCGTTTCGCAAATTTTTCACCGTTTCGCTAATTTTTCGCCGTTTCGCGAATTTCACGCGAAATTTGGGAATTTTTCGGCGAAGCGAAACGGCGCAAATTCGCCCATCACTAACAAGCATGCATGCAGTGCTGGAATTGGAGCGGGATGCGGTAGGCTGGCATCCCGCTACTTCTTTTTTTCAGTAATGTCCATCCCCTTAGACAGATGCCACTGGAACCAATTTTCCCCGGATGGAGCTTTTTTTTTTTCCTGTGAGCTCTGTCTATGGTGGCTGTTTCATGACATCATCAGGAGAAATCGCTCTCCTGTAGGTTGGTCAGTGAAGCAGTTAGTGAGGTGGGGTGTTTTTTCCCAGTGTCCCCCAGGACAATGAGCGCACCTTCCTCCCCTTCCCGTGAGATCGCATCTCGGTTGCTGGGATCCCTGCCCTGTGTCACATTATGTAAGGCGGGATGGTCTTTCAGTGACTGTGCTGCTGGGAAGGTAGAGCCGCCTGTGTGAAGCAGGGAGTCCGAAGCAAGTTGGAGTGGCGGAGAGAGAGAGAGGCTGTTCATTGGGAGCAACTGGCTTGGTGGCAGGTGACTCAGAGCGACTTGGCTTCTTGGTTTGTTTCAATATTGGAATGACTGAATCAAACATTCCAAGCTGATAGGATTATTTATTAGGAACAGCCCAAAATAGAAGGACTACAGTCTCCAATAACAGCCTAGGTAAGGGGCTTGCTTTATACTCACACTCCTGCTGCTTACTCTTAACACTAATTGGGGAATTCAGCTTCATTTCCTCAACTCGGAATGTGTTTTCTGTGGCCCCCAATAACAGGAGTAGGTGCCTGACAGGAAGCTAAGTCGGACTAACTTGCTTGGGGTGCTGCCTTAGTGAGGCTGATATAGAGCTGGGGTACAAGGTACAATGGTGCCTATAGTATTCACTGTATGGTGGGCAAGGATGAGCCTTTTCATTTGCAAATTACAATTCTGTTCAATTGCTTCTTAGGGTTAGTGGAATGTTTCTATATATATTAGTGTTCTGCTGTTTGGGTAGGATTTATACACCTAACAACCTAACAACACCTAATGTATCATTCACTGATGCAAGGACATATATTGTCAGTGGGATGTATAGTACCTAATAGCAAAATGACAATCATTGCCATACCTCATGCTTTTGCTATAATACAAATTACATATTATGCCAGAATGGGGTAAGCCATCACTCTGTATGGGTAATCAGGGTAATATATGGCCTTAGGCAAAGGAGTTTAGTTTTATGTTGTAGCTTACAGTATATTAGCACTATTATGGTTTATTGTGGTGTAATTGGGTTCTTGGTCATCAACATCATATTTGTGTATTGTGCTGACAATTAACTATTATAAATCTGGGAATCAGATATCATTACCTAAACAGCGCATTAAAGCTACAGTATATACTGCACATGTAGGAGTATGTCCTATAATTCTTTCCATAGCTATGGGTTCTATGGGGTATTTATACATGGAATCCTGATTTAGTCGTGATTTAACTGATTTAAATCCTGATTTAGAGAGGGTGTGGTCACAAAAGCGGCGTGGCCTCTTAAAAACACAATTTGCTGGGCGGGGCTTTATCCTGTGGGTGGGGCAACACATGCCACACACACCATCCCTTCATCTTTCTGTTCCCAATTCAAGCACTGGGTGTATGCATGAAAACTTCATATTAGAGATGAATACTGACTGATACAGGGGTAAGGAGCTCATGTAAGTTTACTAACTTAATAAGAACTTTTTTTATGGAAAAAACGAAAGTGAAATTATTTATGAAACAATCAAGGTTTTGAATTATATAAAAAGCACATTTGCTGATAAGCAAACATTTTACCTTTCTTTCATAATTATGTTGCGACTAGCTGCATTTTTATATTTTCCCCCTAAGAGAGACTTGGTCAGAGTACATTCCTTGGCTGAGTTCTGTGTGCTGATAGTGAGGGCTGAGCTGTCCGTGTTGAAATCACAATTCGCTCACATGGTATTGACCTTTGCTCCTTTATTTTTGCTGGAAAGTTCAATAGTCTGTACTTGTGGATCCATAGCCATTATAGGAACACTGGCACATAAACACTGACAGTGGATTTCCATGGATTTTATATCAAGTTTCGCTCCGAGTTCTTTAATCAGGTTGGTTTCCTTACCAAACTCTTAACCAAAATTTCACTGATTTTAAAGTGATTTATTTGCTTTGTCATAGTATAGAAACAATAATTGGGGCTAGAGAGAGTCCAGTTACTTTTGTGATTTGTTCCTTTACATGAGGTTTGTCCAACTGGATGCCCGTAGGCCACATGTGTCTCTCTAAAGGTTTTTATGGCCCCAGTCTGCTGAAGGGCTTCATAGGCTGATTGTATGACAGATTTTAATATCATCCTGCCCTAAAATACTCTGTATGATACATAATCAGCTAGTGACATGTAATAATTTGCACAGCGTTACTTAATATTGTCATTAGAGCTGTGTCTGTTCTATCCAAAGTATTACAGAGAAAACAGAATTAAACTGTATATGTCTTTGTTTTATTAGGTTTATTAAAGGGGCACTGTAACCTATAGCATTGTTACTATCAATATGTTAATATTATATTTGTCTATATACTTTACTTTGTCTATAACATGTACAGTGCATTTGCATGTATCCACCTTTGGGTGTGGCTTAGTGTTAGGATGTAGTATATACTGTAGCTCCTGAACACGGTGGCGACACTGGTACCTGCCCAGTTTAATCACCTAGCTACCCTTTCTTACCTCTATAAAGGGACCAGGCAGTCAACAAGTTGGGTGAGGAATGGTGTTTCACCTTTAACGTTCACCTTTTCTTTAAAGGGATCCTGTCATGGGAAAACATGTTTTTTTCAAAACGTATCAGTTAATAGTGCTACTCCAGCAGAATTCTGCACTGAAATCCATTTCTCAAAAGAGCAAACAGATTTTTTTATATTCAATTTTGAAATCTGACATGGGGCTAGACATTTTGTCAATTTCCCAGCTGCCCCTGGTCATGTGACTTGTGCCTGCACTTTGGGAGAGAAATGCTTTCTGGCAGGCTGCTGTTTTTCCTTCTCAATGTAACTGAATGTGTCTCAGTGAGACATGGGTTTTTACTATTGAGTGTTGTTCTTAGATCTACCAGGCAGCTGTTATCTTGTGTTAGGACGTTGCTATCTGGTTACCTTCCCATTGTTCTTTTGTTTGACTGCTGGGGGGGGGGAGGGAGGGGGTGATATCACTCCAACTTGCAGTACAGCAGTAAAGAGTGATTGAAGTTTATCAGAGCACAAATCACATGACTTGGGGCAGCTGGGAATTTTTTTTTTCGCTCTTTTGACAAATGGATTTCAGTGCAGAATTCTGCTGGAACAGCACTATTAACTGATTCATTTTGAAAAAATTTTTTTTTCCCATGACAGTATCCCTTTAATATTAAAGGGGAAGCTCACCTAACTTTTGTAATAGAATAGCCGCTTCTTAGCAACTTTGCAACATGTCTTTATTTTTTGTTTTTTATTATTACTATTTGCATTCCTCTTCTGCCTCTTTCCAGCTTTCAAATAGGAGTCGCTGCCCTAGCAGCCAAAAAATGCTTGATTTGTGAGGCTACAATTTTATTGGTATTGATATTTTTTTATTACTTATTGCTTTACTCAGCCCCTCTCCTACTTTTTCGCCCACTCTCTCATTTAAACCACTGCATGGTTTCTAATAAATAATAGGACATAAAGATTAACAGCAAATTATCTTAGAAAAGTTAATTTAAAGGTAAACAACACCTTTTAACTTTAACTTATTGTAAACAAGTCCCTGACTGTGACCTAAAAATGTTATACTGTATTGCCATATGGGGCTGCTGCAAAACACAGTACCAAGGATCAGCCCCTATGCTGCAATCCGCCCCTTACTTAGTCTACACCCGGAACCATTGCATCTGCCTGAGTGCAAGCAAAGGTTCCGGATGCAGACAAGAAGAGAAGGGGCTGATTTTTTCAGCCCCAGGTGGCAATAACCTAAGCCTATGCAGCTGTAGTTGTGTAGCTGTGTAGCTCTCTGCATTAATATCCAGTCTCCTTTTGCTGACAGGTCTGTGTCTTCTGTGGGTTCAGAGATTAGTCGTCGAGTCAAGACTGCCTCCTCACCACCACAGAGGCCATTCCGAGTTTGTAACCATGACCGTACTGTACGCAGAGGAGTTACAGCCGGATCTCTCAGAGAGCTAATAGCTAGGGTAAGTGGAAAGGTACATATTATCTGTGCTCCATATATAAAGTTGAGTTCAGAATAATTGCAGTGTGTTTTAAAAAGTGAATAAAGCTCAAAATCCTTATAATAATTTTTATTTCCAAACACGCAAATGCATTGGGAACACTGCACATTCTATTCCAAATCAAAACATGAATAAAAATGTATCACATTTATGTTATTCCTTTACAGAAAGTGAAGAAAGAGGAATTTTAATCTGTTAAAAACAGCAGGGCCTGTATTCTTCTTTACAAACTCAAAAAATCACTGTATCAACTGAAAAATGTGTAAATGTTACATTCCATGATTCTTCTGCATTTCTTGGTTTTGCTTCATAAACAGCATTCTTTATGTCATTTCACAAGTTTTCTATTGGATTAAGGTCCAGGGATTGGGTTGGCCACTCCATAACGTCAATCTTGTTGGTGTGGAACCAAGATGTTGCTCATTTACTGGTGTGTTTGGGGCCATTGTCTTGTTATAACCCCCATTTCAAGGGCATTTCCTCTTCGGCATATGGCAACATGACTTCTTCAAGTATTTTAATTAATTGAAACTGATCCATGATCCCTGGTATGTAATAAATAGGCCCAACACCATAGTATGAGAAACATCCCCATGGTGATACTTGTGTCACCATGTTTCACTGTCTTCATACTGTACTGTGACTTGAATTTAGTGTTTGGGGGTCGTCTGACAAACTGTCTGCAGCCTCTAGACCCAAAAAGAACAATCTTGCTTTCATCAGTCCACAAAATGTTGCGCCATTTCTTTTTAGGCCAATCAGTATGTTCTTTGGCAAATTGTAACTTCTTCAGCTTGTATTTTTTCAACAATGGGACTTTGCAGGGACTTCTTGCTGATAGGTAACTTTAGACCTTCTTTGATCTTCCTGAAGTTGATCATTGTCTTTGCCATTTTGCCAATATTCTATCCATTCCAATGGTAGTCTTCTGTTTTCATCCACATCTTCTAGGTTTTGGTTGCCATTTTAAAGCATTTGAGATAATTTTAGCTGAGCAGCCTATCATTTTCTGCACTTCTTTATATGTTTTCCTCTCTCCAATCAATCTTTTAATTAAAGTACTCTTCTGAACAGTGTCTGGATTAAACCATTTTACTCAGAGAGAAATGCAGTATAACCAGCATGCACAACATTTGCTCATTCCTTCCTTAAATAAGGGCTGTAATTGACACCTGCTTTTTCACAGAAACAATTACCTCACTAATTGAACTCCACACTGCTATTATTAGGAACAAGCATTTATTATTTGGAACAAGTATCAATTTAATGATATAATATAATATTATGATGAAACCATATTATAATATTTTCTCATTGATTTATCATTTTTCTCAGACTCATACGTCTCCCCTCTCAGATACTTCACAGCAGACATTTTACATGCTAATAAAAATGGCCTAAATAAATATGTCACACTGATATAATTTTGCAGAGCAATAATAATTTTTAAACACCTATTTATCTTTCAACATATTCGATTCCAGACAGTCAACCATTTGAAACTGCAAGCTCATTAGATTTTAGGTCAATCAGTGTGCTTTAATGGTTAGCTCCTCCGTCATTTTTTCATCCAATCTGTCACGGGGCCAGGGTTAGTCTTTCTATCGCAATAGGATCAAGAACTTTATTACTTTATGTAGATAGTCAATAAAGGATGTTTTGTTTCTTAAATATTTAAAGATTAGGATCTAGAAAAGAAAGAAAAAACAACTAAATATGTTTCTGGGCCTCATGGGAAAATAGTTGGCTCTGTGATTCTGTTTCAATGCATTATGGACACTGTGGTCTTGGCTTTTGGGAAGCATACATGGTTTCAATGTTACATGTAATCACAACCAGCAGTGCAGAAAATTACAATGCATAGAAACCATTTTAATATCGATAACATTTACAGCACATTAAAGCATAAGGAAAGGAAAATTATATACATCAGCTGTATCTAGGGTTACCACCTTTTCTGTAAAGTTTTACCGGCTGGTGGGGGCGGGAACAAAAGGGGTTGTCCATGACACAAAGGGGGCGGAGCCACATACCATGACGCAAAAGAGGGCGAAGGAACATCACGCAATGGTCAGAAGGCCAAAAAAAGGGTAAGTTCTGAGTGAATTGGGGGCGGGCCAAGGGCTTTTTTAAAGGACAATACCGGCCCCGGCCTTGGCAGGTAAACTACCGGCCGGATGGCAACCCTAGCTGCATCTGAAACTCACTGTGAACTCCGTCTTGATAATCACTTCTTTAGTGTATGGTGGTGTCACCCCACTTCCACAGCTTTGCTCCCACCCAACTGCCCTGAGTGAGGTGCTTGGGCAAGTCCCTCTTTGCCCTGCCCTAAAACCTATACGTTTTAGAAATCCAGTCTTTATAGATCAGCTGATATGTTTTTTATTAACTGTGTGCATTCTTATGGGGCATATTTACTGTTAAGGAAAAAATAACAAAAGTTGAATTTTGGTGTTTATTCGCCCAGACTGATAATTCATACAAGATGGGCAATTTACTAGAAGATGAGAACAGCAAGTTTTGGCAAATTAATTTTTTATTGGAGAAAGTTCTCCACTGATTCTTTACTGAGTTACTAAGAGCACAAGAATGGATTTTCGTCCAGAGAAGTTCTCCACTTTCAGGCTGGCGAACTGTCATTATAATGATAGGGCAAGCACTTCTGCATCTCATTTTGTACATTACTGCTTCCATGCTAATATCCCATGTGTATAATTTCTTAATGGCAAAAATTGTAAATTTATTGGGTGAAGTGCTTGAGTCCTCAACTATCCCTAATATACTGTGTCTAAGGTTTCTTCTTGTGATATTTTTCTTTGTAAGGCTATGGATGCTCTGTTCTTGTCTGGAGTCATATCATTAGTGCTGGAGGATGACGGGACACTGCTGGACAGGGAAGACTTTTTTGAAACGCTAGAGGATGGTTCTGTGATCATGGTCTTGGAGAGGGGACAAAAATGGGTTCCACAGAAGGTACAGTCTATAAAAGTTTTAACCATAACACAATCAGAGCTGCATGTACTTTATATTCTCCCTACGCTGCCTGTTATCTCCATGCAGGGAGGCCCAAGTGTCACAATGCTGGGGGCAAGGGAAGTTCTCATATACTTTATGACAAAATATCTGCCAGGGCTAATACCCCATAAGGAACCTGTTGTCTTGCCTCTTGTTTTTAAAATGAATAAGAACAAAATAACCAGATGCAACTGAAAGGTGTTGTGTATCTCCAGCAATGAAACAAATATCAATCAGTCTGATTCTTGTGTTTGAAGTCATTTAGCCAGACCATTACATATTAATATTTGTTCCTTTCTTATATTTATAACAATGCAGTCACAAATCAGTCGGTACTGCTCTTCTCTCACTAGGTGTCATCAGAGGCTAAGCTTCCAACCCAACTATCTGTGCCTTTTAAAAGGCATCCACAAGAAACTATTATATTTATATACTCCGAGGTAACTTCTATTGTCCCCATATTTTGCAACAGGGGGTACTTTATTTATTATAATATTATAATACACAAAAGCCATGAATATCTTGTAAATTGTATCCTTATAAACGGTGAGTTCTGATGTCATTTCTGTCACATGACTCACTGAAACGTGTGTATTATAATAAATAAAGTACCTCCTGTTGCAAAATATGAGGATATTAGAAGTTACCTCTGAGTTTCATGACCTGTATAAAAACACTCAGCCTTTGGCCTTGTGCTTTTATATGGTTATAAAACTCCTCTTTAACTTATAATATCATTATATTTTACAAGAGGGGGTACTTTATTCACTATATATATAATACACAAGTTTCAGTGAGTCATGTGACAGAAATGGCATCACTACTCACTCACATCATTATAACTGATGACATCAGTACTCACCGTTTATAAGGAAATAATTGACAAGATATCCATGGCTTTTTTTTTTTAAATATATATATATATATATATATATATATATATAGCAAAAAAATTAAGTGAGATTTTACCATTTGCTTTACACAGTATAGTTGCATTTTATTGTGACTCAAAAGTGGTGTGCGCAACCTGCATTTTCATTTAATTTTCTACCATTATTCCAGAATATATTGTCGTATACTTTGCAGCAAGAGAAACCAAGAAACAGCAGGGACATTGCAAAAGTCACCTTTAATGTCTACAAGCTCAACCCACGGGACCTGTTTGGAAGTCTGAATATAAAGACCACTTTTTATGGCTTGTACTCTATGAGCTGTGACTTCCAGTGTCTAGGTCCCAAGAAAGTGCTCAGGTATGTGAAACACAAACCTGGGAAACATACTGACCATAATGGCCAGGCCCGGACTGGCAATCTGTGGGTTCGGGCAAATGCCCGATGGGCCGCTTGCTTTAAAATGTAAATGGCCTGCTCACCTAAAAATGCAAATTAGGTCTGTATTTAAAGTGTAAATAAGACACTCACTTAAGAAATGTAAATGAGCTGTTGCATCAGGCAGCCTAGTCTCTTCAAGTCTGCCACACTTTGGCCCTGTGACACATGGTAATTAAAGTCCTCTCATCTGCCAGGGTGCAGGGTCTAGATGAGGGCACACAAAGGAAAATTTAGAATATTATGTAAGTATAGGGCAACTAATCCATCTGATAGAATAGTTGTGATAGAAACTAGGGTGAGATATTTCATGCAAGGGCCAGTTCCAGCACATAGGGTGTATAATATTGCTGGGGATTATATGGTGATGGACACTTAAAATATCTATTGATAAACACTAGTTCTAGTTAATCTTGAGGTTAGAAATATATATACAGTATCATGTTTGCATTCGCGTGAATAAATGGGCTGCTTTGATACTTTTGCAAGGGCAGCTTTTTCCTCTCAGTCCGGCCCTGATAATGGCTGATATTGTCTATGCATGTGTGTACTGAACACAATAAGTAATGGTCTATATACATATAAAAACAAATCGCATTAAGATAATTGTGGCGTATAACTAGTAAGAAAATGCAAAAACTTTGCTTTAAGCCAAACAGAAGTGTTAGAGGCCACTCAGAAAATATATTTTGTGGATACTGCATGTTTTGTATACTATTCATGCACAAAGAAACCAGGTTTAGAACAGGAGGCTCAGTATTTTGTTTTGCTAACATCTCTTGTGCTAATGTCTGAAAATAAATAGAATAGAATAAATAGAATCTGGCTCTAGTGGCTACCATAGGCAGGGCCAATGTAATAGCTGGGATTCTATCGCAAGCAGTGCATGACACTAAATATTCACAGGCTGCACCACTATATGAACAAAAAAAAGCTGCAATCAGCACACTGTATAATTTGCCACAGGCTATGAGAAGTTTTTGCAGCTTTCCTCAGTAATGCATTGCTAGCTGCATTAGTCAGTGCTGTATTGACAGTAAAAACAGACCTAATCTGCACCTCTTGATACTATTCTCTGCAAAGTGGTAGGTAAATAACCCCTTATATATTAGCCACAACCATATTACCATAAGGGAGGAACTCCAAGGACGATTTTGGAGCAATCCGATGCGCTGCTCAAAAGCGCAGGCGTCAAATCGGATGCAATGGAAATAAGGTAAGTGAATGCATTGTTGGATGGTGTTGCAGTGTTGATCCGACACGACTGTCGGATGCAGACGCTGCACGTTGCATCTGCAACTGACAGTCGTGTCGCGTCGGATCAACACTGGGACTTCATCCGACATTTCTATTACTTACCTAATTTCTGTCGCATCTGACGTGACGCCTGAGTTTTTGTGCAGCGCGTCTGATCGCGCGGAAATCGTCCGTGAAACTACAATGAAACACACAATTAAGTACAGGTGCAACAATCACAGTGTCCCAGTAGTACATACAGTCGACAATGTGCCAGCAGATTGTATTACCTATTGTCCCAGTAATAAATGCACAGCCCCATATATCCACACAATATTATTCAGTGCTAATCTGTGCCATGCTATTCAGTTTCGGAGGCAGATTTGCTAAAGAGCGAAGTGGCTAACACTAGCGACTTTTCGCCAGTGTTGCCACCCGCAGGGACATCGGCAATTTACTAAAAGGCGCAGGCACCAATTCAATAGCGAAACAGTTCATCGCTAGCAGTCATTTGCACTCTATCGACAGGCGACTTTTTGCTCTTTCGAACGGACGTTACTCCGCAAATTCACTAAAGTGGGATTTTACTGAACGTAACTCTTTCACCAGAGTTGCCTTCGCCACCTCAGACCAGGCGAAGTGCTATAAAGCAATTAGGTCTTCCTCAATCTACTGTCACTTACTTCATACCCTGTGTGCCGAAAATGCACCAAAGTTCAAAAAAATCTGGCGTCTTTTCATTTTTTTAGCAGAATTGCCTGCAAAAGTCCTAACAAACTTTTTTGGGGGAACCATTTTTTTCCAGACGTTTCCTAACATATGGAACATTCATTTTACAGTGGGCTCATGTGTAGGGCATTATATTAACTTTCTTGCCTTTATTAAGGATCCCTGGACAATGGACATGTGTACTATAAACTGGTAACATTTATAATAAAGACGTCCATACAACTTTAAATTTCCCGCCCTATGCAAATTGACCTAAGAGCAAGATCACTAGCGAAGTTTCACTAGGCACAAATGAATGCTAGTGCATCTTCGCTATGAAATGCTCGCACAGGCAAAGTAACGCTAGCGGAAAGTAGCCAGCGTTCAACGCCCGGGACGAAACTTTGCATTTTAGTGAATTAGCGTATTCGTAGCCTGGCGAAGTGGTACGATGGGTGCGAAGCTGACGCTGGCGAAAATTTGCCCGTTGGTGAATCTGCCCCTCTGACTTGGCATCCCTTCTTTAGTTCTCAGTTCTACACTTTCATTTTTTCATTTGCATTTTCTTCTTTCCTTAAATTTCCATTTTTCTCCTGCACTTTTTCTTCCCTTTTTCTTTATCCATTTCACTTCCATCAGCCACCATTTTCTGTAACATGTATATAGTCCTGCTACTAGTTTCCATTTTTCTCCCTTCATTCTACTTTCTGTCCTTTTTACCATTTGATTTTATTATAAACTCCTTAAAAAATGTATTATAAAATGCTATTATAAAATATATTAACATTATAATAAAATATAAAATAATATATATATATATATATATATATATATATATATATATATATATAATAAAATGTAAAATATAATAATATTATTATTATATAATATAATTATATAAAATATAATAAGATAAATATTATACAATTTTATTATAAAATATAATTTTATTGGAAACTACTTTGGTCCCTGGTTCCTCCCCAATGTATTATTATGTTAATTTTTGTATTGCATTAAAACCTCTCATGTTGCAGCCTCTAGGGACTCATCCTGATTTTCAAATAGTAGCATGGAACACTTTCATATCCACACTACGATATAACTGAGTAACAGGCAGGATAGCTTGTATACAGTATAGTGTGATGTTGTTTGGGTTATGTTACAACATACTTGAGGGCAGTAACGTAACTGGAGGGGGACGGGCCCTGGTGCGGGACATACCGCCGGGCACCCGCCCCCCTCTGTACCATATTATCTTCCCCAAAATCGTCCGATACGGCCGGAAATCAGCAGTGCGCAAGCTTCCGAGGCCCTGAGGGGGTGTGGGCCCTGGCCCAATTGAACCCCCTCCTCCCCTAGTTGAGGGTGCCAACCAGAGAAACATAAAAAATGTACGGGTAGCTGGAGGGCTTACTGTGGGGGAATAAGGGCAGTTTAAATGTATTATATTCATGGGGCTTGAAAGAAGGAGGCATAGGTGCATGCCAGGCAGCAGCAATCCCCTAAAGGCATTTCATTATTGAACCAGCAGGCACAAGAAACAACACATGTGTGTCTTTATAATGCAAGTTGTCATTGCAGCAATACTAATTCATATTATTTAATCATTTATATTTTATTTTGTGGAGGGTACACCTTTTCTTTTAGGTACAAGCTTGTTAGCCATATTCACTCATTTTTGTATATGGTTTTCCTACAGGGAGTTTTTAAAGTTTTTGTCGGTGACGTTGCAAGGGATTGGGCGAGTGCTGCTTACGGCTTCTGGATTTTTGCAACGTCTTTTGGAAGGATCAGATCACTGGCAGAATAACCGAATCTACAAGTATGAGGGGTAGTTCCCCTAAACTCTGTCCTTTCTGTCCCTGCTTTGTAATATTTGTGCGGCCAAAAAAATGTAGTGTGCTGCTTTTACTGTAATATCAAAAATAAATAGGCACAGTGCATTGTGGGTCTGTAAATTGAAAATAAGGTTGCTAAAGTCTACATGTTTGTAGTTTCATAGTCTTGATGCTGCTAAATTTATGCCATGTTAGTGTGACATACACTTTTTACCTATGGCTGTAAATAAAAGGCAGCCAATGGTGCATAATATTAAGTGGATAAAGTACCCCTATTGAAAAATATAAGGATATTATAAGTCACCGAGGAGTTTGTGACCATATAAAGGTCATGGATATTGATGGGTGAATTTATTTGCATTTATTTGTTGTCAGCGTCCAAAAAAAACGGACGCCAGCGTCAAAACGAGACGCCGGCGCCGTTTCGTGAATTTTTCACCATGTCGCGAATTTTGCAGGAAATTCGCGAATTTTCCGGCGAAACGGCACAAATTCGCCCATCACTAATCATGGAACTCCAAGGTTACTTCTAAAATCCTCATATTTTCCAACAAGGGGTACTTTATTTATTATTATACACAAGTGTTGCCCTTGTTTACAAAATTACCTATTGCAACAACTACTGTACTAGGATTTCTTTTTTTTGTGAAAATTTGACACACAAGAATAATAATTGAATCATAATTTAGTTGAATAAAAACCCTTATGTCCATGTGCCAAAATGCTGAAGGTGCATTATTGTGCTCATTTAAAATTTTGACATTCCAAAACATTGTTCATATTTCTTTCTTAATTGATGTTTTTTTTAACATTATCAATAAGTATTAAGTAAGAATGAAAAAGAAACAGAAAAGATGAAAGATATAGACAAAAAGAGAAAAAAAAAATACAAACCAAATAGATGTAAGTAGATGCAAGTAGAAAAATAATTCAGAGAAAATTGTGTTCTCATACATTTGATTATGCAAAGAAGGAAATTAATTTAGATTTAGTTCAGAACAAATGTTTTTGCTGGGGGATTCAGAATTTGGGAAAATCCAAATATGGGATCCATTATCCGGTAACCCGTTATCCATACACTGAATTACAGAAAGGCTGTCTCCCATACACTCCATTATATAGTGGATAATGTACCCCCTACTGTAATTTATAAAGATATTATAAGTCACCGAGGAGTTATGTGACCATATAAAAGCACGAGGCCGCAGGCCGAGTGCTTTTATACAGGTCACATAACTCCGAGGTGACTTCTGATATCTTTATAAATTTAGGTAGGGGGTATATTATGCATTATAATCTACAGGATTTTTTGTGTGAAATGTCTCACTTTCATGTATGTTCTTCAAAATGCTACACTGTGTTGTGTTTACTTTTGTGTCTGCTAAACTTGTGTTTGTTCCCTGTGTGTGTTCACATTATTTAATTTTGTTTCTTGAGTTTCCCTATAGTTCTATTTGTACCTTTATTTTTATTGCTTCCAGTTTTGTTCAGCCATTGGTGACGTCATCAGCTGCTACGGAGTTTGGGGAAAGGCACCATAAGGAGTGAGAGAGTGACAAGAGTAGACACGGAGCTTGGGAGGGGCAGCAAAGCATGAGAGGAAGAGAGATTTTCAGCGAGCAAACTTGCCATGGTGGGAGGGGGAGAGAGACTGGAGTGAGATCCTGCGAGACAAGAGACGCATCATGGGGAGGGCGGAGCGAAATTGGAGACGAAGGGGCAGGGAGATTGACGTGCAGATAGCTGTGAGGCAGAGAGACACAAGTGAGCCATGTGAAGAAAGATAGCTCCTGTGTCTGAAAGTAAGATGGGAGGGGAGACGAGTGAAAGGAAAGCAGCAGGGAGGGAGCAGCAGCGCAGGTGCTGTCTCTGTCTTATAATCAGCGCGTTCTGACGTAAGAACGCGCCGTTTATAAGGATATAATTTACAGTCTGGCCCATAGGGAATTAGCTGGTCTGTAGATTATATCCAAATAATCCACACTTTATAAAAATTATTTTCTTTTTTTTTCTGTAATAATAAAAAAGTACCTTGTACTTGACTTGAAGATATAATTAATCCTTATTGGAAGCATATCCAGCCTATAGGGTTTATTTAATGTTTATATGATTTTCTAGTAGACTTAAGGTATGAAGATCCAAATTATGGAAACATCTGTTATCCGGAAAACCCCAGGTCCCGAGCATTCTAGATAACAGGTCCCATACCTGCAGTTTACTTCAAATGATAAAGTATAGAGAGAAGTATACAGTTTGGCAGCTTGGACATTATGCACAAGTCTGTGATGCAGAATACTGAAAATTAAAGGGTTAGTAGCATTTGAAGAACAGCAATAGGCTGGCATTTCTCACTGACATTAATTTCACCACTCTAAATTTTTACAACCAAAACCTGTTTTCATTTTTTCTGAATAGAAAGATGAATCATAAAAAATAGCAATTACAATACTTTTGTAGTCTTACAGAGCATTTGTTTTTGGATGGGGGCAGTGTAGGGTTGTCTCCTGTTTGGTTTTGACCTGAACAGTTCAGTTGAGGGCCTTATCTTTCCGTTTGGTTTTCAGCGTTATGAAACCTAAACAATAATTTGGCCAATAAGGGCAGAGACACATGCTCAGATTCGGGGAGATTTAGACAGCCCGTGATAAATCTCCTCTTCTTTTCGGCGACTAATCTCCCCAAACTGCCTCCCGCCGGCTAGAATTTAAATCGCCGGAGGGATGGCACTCAGATCGCTTCATTTTACGAAGTTGCCCAAAGTTTCCTCGTGAGGCAACTTCGAAAAACTAAGCACACCCATTGCCATCCCCTTGGCGATTTACATTCTAGCCATCGAGAGGCAGTTTGGGGAGATTAGTCGCCGCGAACAAGAGGAGATTTGTCGCTGGGTGACCAATCTCCCCGAATCTGAACGTGTGTCTCTGCCCTTAATGAAAAACATTTAAATACTAAGATACTCACCTCAACATGGCTTAGTTATTATCAAGTGCAGTTATTTCTTATTATTACAGATACAAAAAAAGCAAATCAATCAAAAACAAGCATTTTAAAATAAATGAGCTTTGCTGTATTTCAGAGCTTTCTGGATAACTGATTTCTGTATAATAGATCTCACACCTGTAATTAAAGGATTTGGCTTACTCATCAAGCAGAATATAGAGAGATAGGGTTGCTGCTTTGTGGTTTTTGAACTGGATATCAAACCTTTTTTACCCTCAAAGCTTTCTGGTTTAAAACACTGTGAAAACTGGATAGAAATTCAGCCAGTTGCAATGACCTCACCCTTGTGTTTTGCCTACCTCTGATGTCGTCATGCCCGCCCCCACATCACTACCCCACCCCCAATACTATCTGCCCCACCCCCTGTGTTTGGGTTTAGCCAACAGCAAAGGTGGCAACCCATTTCAAAGCTAAAAGGTCAGAAGTCGTCAAATAATTAAAAAACTACAAAAAATACCTGCTTTATTAAGCACATCCTCCATTGCTCCCAAGTTTGCCTGGCAATTATTTTATTCCTTTTTTATGCTCTCACAAAACAATACGATCATTTTCAGAACAGTCTACAAGAACTTTCCCCCACTTTCTCAGCTATTTAGTAATTACAAAGGTAGTGGGTAATTTTTACCAGCAATTAAAGCCATACAAGTCATCTATTCATCAGTGGTCATTTTACATTATAAAGCTTTTTTCCCCCTATTTGAGGTGTCTGGAATAGAGTTGGTAAAATCTTGACCTACACACACAATAAAAGCTTTTGCTGTAGGATTTATTCAACAGACTGTAAAGCTGCAAGCTCTGCTGTGCCAAAGTCATACTGCATAGGATACCCTTTGGCCTTCTATAGAAGGCACCCTCTTATGCTAGCAATGCTTCATAGCAACTGAATGAAAAGGGCTGTTGCTAAACACTACAACAAGTAGCTACTTCCAAGATGAACATACTGCACTTGGGTATCTCCAGGGCCACCAACAGAATTATCTGGCCCTGTATGACTAATTTCCCCCCTACAAGTTAAATGAAACCATTGGTGGCCAGGGCCCCCTACAAGTAAAATAAAACCATAGATAGCCAGGCTCCCCCACAACTTAAAAAAAAACATTGGTGGCTAGCCCCCCCAATTTAAAAAATATTAAGGCCAGGCCCCCCAACAAATAAAACAAAAAACATCACTGGCCAGGGCCCCCATCACAAGTAAAAAAAATGGTGACCTGCCCCACATAAAAACATTCTTTTAAAGTTAAAAAAATGAGTGCCCAGGGGATTTAAAAAAAGCCCATTGGTGTTCAGTGGAACTTACCTTTCTTCTTCCTAAGCTCCTCTCGTTGGCGGCTTGGCCAAATGTTCCTGGGTGCCAAATAAGGACTGTTATTGGCTGTTTGGTAGCCAATGTGGACTGGCAGACTACAGGAGGCTCTGTTTGGCAGTACACTTCTTTTTTATGCAACCAAAACTTCTCTAAGCCAGTAATTCAAACATAAGCACCTGCTTTGAGGCCACTGGGAGCAACATCCAAAGGGCTGGCGAGCAACATGTAGCTGACAAACCACTGGTTCGGGACCACTGCTCTATACCAATAAATAAAAACAAACAGAGTTGTATAGGGCTGCTCACTGGTTTGGTAAAGGAGAAAAAAACAGCACATTATAAGCCATGTTAGCTGGAGTACAGCTGGAGTACAGCTGGAGGAAAAATACCCCACTGGATGCTTAAAGAACTGCAACTAGAGGAAGGGTCCAGGACTACATTCAAGACCAACATGGTTGAACACTTTGGCCAAGACTTTTAAAAAATATAGAAATCTCATCCCTTGCTGTACCCAAAGTGGGTATGTTTGAGGAGGTTGGGGTAGCTTATCTGTATGTTAGCCATACCTTTGAGAAGTCGTTTTGGGTTAGGACTCTCCCCTGTTACATTAGAGTCGGACAGTAGGCATTGCTGCCCCGTCTCCCCTTCTTTTTGCCCTAACCATTGAGCCCCTGGCAATCTCAATACAAGCTGATGGGAATATTATAACAAACAAGGCTCACCAATAATTTTTATTAAAGGGCACCTATCACAGCCAAAATCAAACACATATTAACAATCTGACCAGTACAAGCTAAACACGTTTAATCAAACTACATAAATAGTTTTTTGAAAAAACTGCAGGTTTTAAGAAAATCCCTAACTTTGTCAAATGGGTTCTTTCACTGAGGGAGGCCATATTGAGACTCTAACAGAGACTCTAATGTGCAAATTTCAGGAGCATGCTCAGATTGTAACACTGCTTTGAGTATTCTACCCAGAATGCCTTGTTTTAGTAAACTCCTCCACTAGAAGTATCCACTAGAAGTGCTGCCACCTGCTAACTTCCAGCAGGTGGCAGCACTACTGTACAGCAGCTAACACACAGGTTTGGCTGATTTGAAAATAGCTTAGAAGGGTCGATAAGCAAACAAGGAATTTGAACTGAGCATGTGCGAGATTTCAGAGCTACAGTTAGCTGGGAAGATATAGGTAGGAGGAGCCAGTGAAATCCAAGATGGCTGCCTCAGCTAGAACTGCAGTGGAGATAGGGGAGATCTTGCAAAAGGAATAGTGAGCTGATCATTTACATTATACAAACAATTCTAACTGTTTTAAAAATCGGATTTCTTGGACTTTCACATTGTGTATTTACTTAGTAAATGATTTTGGTCATGATTGGTGCCCTTTAAACCATTAAGTGGGAGTGCAATGAGGCTGTGACCACAAATAATAGCAATAGAATTTTTAATGAACTGGCCAGACCAGGGATGACTGACGTTATTGGCCAGCTTAAATATATTGCAATATATGGACAAACAAACCATGTTTTGTTTAAAGGGTAAGGCAATTTGTAGTAGCTTAATGGCTCAATGTCTTAAATATATTGATAATGGATTTACTGCAAAGGACCTCTTCTATTTGTTTGATGGGAATGTTGGGTTCCACTTACGGGATATATAAGAAGTTATCAATTTATGTAAATGACATGTTATGATAAATGCATTATTTTCCCTATTGATGGGTGGGGATAGAAATTAAATTCTCCCCTTGACAGCACCGAAGCTGCACCAAATCCGCCGAAGTCCCGAAGCGGTGAAAAGACCCTAAACCATGAAAGGAGTCAAAGTTGAAGTCCCAAAGCTGCAAAAAGACATGAAGCCACAAAAGAGTCCGGGACTGAAGCCGCAAAAGGAGCCGAAGTTTAAGTCCTGAAGCCACGAGTTCAGTTCTATTGAACACCAATGGGTTTTTTCATTTTATTAAACCCCTAGCCACCAATGTATAATGTTAATACTGCCACAAATGTTTTTGTAAAAAATATTCTCTGGGGCCCCAATGTTTCGTTTTAACTTGCAAGGGGGGGGGGGCCTGGCAGCAATTTGTTTTTTAACTTATGAGGTGGCCTGCCCACCAATGATTTTTAAAAAACTTTTATGGGGGGCCCTGGCGCCAATGTTTTTTTTAACTTATAGGTAGCCCTGGTCACCAATTATTTTTTTTTAATTTGTAGGGGGCCGCTGACCACCAATGTTTTTTTTTTACTTATAAGGGGGCCCTGACCATCAATGGCTTTTTATAGCTTGTGTATGGTGGGGTTTACCGTTGATGTCTGTGAGATCTTTTAACTGTGGGGTGGGTGGGTGGGATCTGGGATGGGGCTTGGGGCGGGTGGGCCCAGAAAATGTTGTTGTATGGGGCCCATGATTTCTAATGGCGGCCTTATATACATACAGAACTTCACTGTAACTTTTGATTAAACCTTGATGTCTTTAACAGACAATAGATATAAACAGAGACAGCATGGTCAGTACAAATTGTTCCAATTATATCTAACCAATTAAACCTAACTTTGCTCACCCTGATCTTTTGGTACCCAGTATATGCCATACTTAACTGCATAAAGCCAATAAAAGCTAATTGAGGATTTCACTATGTTGCTACATGTGTATGTAATGGGTTATTGATTATTGTCCTCATTCAACAATATTTGCATCTGGGACATATCTGTTCTCTACACTTCCCATTGGATTTTAGGGGTGCAGGGCTGGAGTAAGACAGCCTGTCCTTATCTCTGGCATCATGTTAATGGGATGCTTTTTATCAGGGACTGGGCATATTGAATAAATAAACAAAGAATGTATGGAAGAATACAGGGAAATAGGAAAAATTAATCTTAGGGGAAAGTTCATATTTTAGAAAGTCCCAAACACAAGACCAAAGTAACAGTAAAGCTGGTCAAGAACAAAAAGGTGAATGGTCTTTGTGCTACTACCAGGAATTACTTCAGCACAAGAGTGTAAAGCTTTAGCTATAGGTGCATCAAAAAAAAAAAAATTGCGGAGATGCATGTTTCATCCCCATAGGTTGCAGGCTTTATCAATGTGTTTATGCTCCTTTTCTACAAGTTCAACTGAACAGGGGATATAGTTCAGAGTACAATTATTTTCGTTTCTTTGAAGTATACATTATTCTTGTGTAGGATTTGTTAAACTCCGAGGACCAGTTGTTGGCCACATACAAGCAGTGTATGTAGGACATAGTTCAAGCAAATGTTCAATTTTGAGTTCTTGGCCAGTATAGGTGTATGCAGTACAGTGCAATACTCTTTATAAATTTACTGCCAACGTTTCATCATTCTGTATATCCCATTTTAAGCAGAGCATTAGAGCTGCCAAAGAGGCAGAGCAGCAGGTAACATAACCCAGCATACGTGTTATGGGCAAGCAGTAATCGCCAGTCCCAAACCAATAAAATGTGCACCTGCTATATATGACCACTAGGGTCTGGTGCTTCCTAAGAAGGTGTTGCATTATGGTCCTTTTATACTAGCACTGTAGGGTCTACGATCAAGGCAATACAAGGGCTAAAAAGAGATCATAATAAAGAGATCATGAGCTCTGTATAAACAAGTATCCTTCTCCTAGCTGCAGTCCGAGTTGCAGGCTTGCAGATAAAAAATAGTTCAGTATACTGGGGATTTATCTGGGAATGATAAATAATTAAGCGACTTCTCCTACGATTGTGCTAAAAGAATATAAACAGTTGATGGAGATTCTACACTTTCACTATTGGCAATGTTTACTTTAAGAAACAGTAACCATAGATATTAACCATAGATACAGGTACTTACCAGAAGATGCTTGGGGTTCAGTCAGATTTGGGGTATGTTTGGTTACAACTTGAAAAACCATTAGTTGTAAAATGTCCAGATATTCTAAATGGTATCATTCCAGATTTGAACTTTGCCACATCATTACATGACATCAATTCCACTTTAGAGACATGTTCATTTTTAGCTTATTAGTAGAAGCAAGTACGGTAAGTCTCATCTTTTATGGCAGCTACTGTATTGCAGCCTTCATATGGATGCGCAATTGCAATGTATAAAGCTAACAATGAAATCCCCTTTATAAATGAATAATACATTCTGTATATTCAAATCTGACTTCTTACGTTCTAGCTCAGTTGTGCTCTTTCTCGGTATCCTCCCTTCTCCTCTTCCGAAGTTGTGGAGAATTGTCTTTTACTTGATTTTTTACTAAACATCCACAATTCGCCCTTTAGTAAATGTGCCCCAATGTGTGAGCAGAGATTCTATGCACTATGCTCGTGACCTGGGGTTTTCATAATATGCCTCCTGCTAATCTCACAGTGTTGTCCATCAAATTAACACCAAATTAAACATTGGGTTATACCCTGTGATGGTTTAGGGAATCATGGTAAAATCCATTTGGAAAGTGATTGATAAGCACCAACGGAATGCAGTTTTCTTCTCTACATATGCAGTTTTCTTCTCTGCAAAAGTTCATAAAACTGTCTTGCCAAACAGACTTTTGCTTGGTCTTCTTTGCAAGTTGTGTGCATAAGGGAAGTCCAGCCAGTGGCCCTTCAGCTTTTTAACTGTAAGAACCACTGAGAACCAAGGTGCTTGAAGCATAATACACAACTTTGGGGCCGCTGTTTGCATGCCTCTGCTGTGGTCAGCAAACCCAACTTAACACAATATCCCCATGCCCAATTGTAGTACTTTCTGGAATAAGTGGCCTGGCTCCACCCCATCTTTAATGCAGATTAGTTACCATTATCCGAATATTTCTATCACTGGGTGAATTCCTCTTCACCAACTCAAATTTGAATTTGATGTGAGATTTATCACATCTCAACCCTGGAAACAATTCATACATTTCAACCCAGGAAACAGTTCTAATTCGAATATTCGCCACCTAAAACCTGCCGAGTTCATGAACAAGTCAATGGAAGATTCGTTGAGCCATTTGAAGATATTAATTGCCTTCCTGACATTCGAGTTATTTTTCAGAGGAAAACTTGATTTGAATTTCAAATTTGTTATTTTCGATCGAATATTAGACATTTGAGTTTTTTTCATAAATAACTTAAAAATTCAACCTTTGATAAATCTGCCTCCTAATATCACAATGGGTCTTTCTGTAATTTGGATCTTCATACCTTAAATCTAATAGAAAATCATGTAAACATTAAATAAACCCAATAGGCTGGTTCTGCTTTCAATAAAGATTAATTATATCTTAGTTGGGATCAAGTACAAGGAACTGTTTTATTATTACAGAGAAAAGGGAAATCATTTTAAAAAATATGATTATTTGGATAAAATGGAGTCTACGGCAGATGAACATCCCATAATTCAGAGCTTTCGGATAACGATTTCCGGATAATGGATCCCATACCTATATTGGGTTTATTTCATGTTTAAATGTTTTTTAGCA
This sequence comes from Xenopus laevis, assembly GCF_017654675.1. Lineage (NCBI taxonomy): Eukaryota > Metazoa > Chordata > Amphibia > Anura > Pipidae > Xenopus > Xenopus laevis. The sequence continues at coordinate 40,246,548 of NC_054374.1, read as the reverse complement.
GGCTTAAAAGTATGTTGATCCAAATGACACCATGTAACTATACCAGGTAAAAAAAAAAAGGTCCCCAAGTATAGATTCTATACCTGTAGTTGTAAGTCTGTTGCTATCGTAAACAGACACAAAAACGCAATTCAGGCGTTTAAGTTTGAGACATTTCTGCTTGTGCCAATAAATGACTTGTGGATCCAGAGTCCAGTTTGACTAAAATGTTATACTTAAGTAATTAAATGCAAAATAGTCTTATAACTTATTTATTTATCAGATAATAGTACTTCTACACCACTGAACAAAATGCATCCACAATAGAGACACCGGTGGGAGGAGAACAGCTGTATATTTATACTCTCATCATTGGCACATTTTTCTAAAGGCACAAAAAAGGATGAACACATAGGAAGCCTTGTACTTACTGTCTATGGCAGATATCAAATACAGAGCTTCTGTGCACCTCTGCTTGCCTTATTAACCTTCAAAGGGTCTAATTTTACAAGAAAACCTGAAAGAAAGAGTTTATACATGGAGTTTTTGCATATTTATCACACTTTATCAAAAAATGTTTACACGCCAAAGCATGGTGGTGTGGTGTATTATCCCACCATTATTTACACAGCATAATAAATATGCCCCTTAGTGCTTGCAGGAAAACAATGCACCATTTTGTTGGTAGTGTGCCTATAGCTCAGCACTAGGTACTGTATATTCAACTGGAAGGGCAGCCTTAATATAATGCTAACTATTCATATCCTGGACCAAATCTATGCAACTGTGGTATGAAGAGCAAGGGATTGCCCTAGTTGTAAAGAGTAATGCTTGCAAGCTACAAATCAAAGTACAATTCAGACAAAGAAAACTTGCCAATTTATCTCAATTTTGTGCACTTTGCATATTACCCATCATGACATTTGCCCTATGATTCTTGGAAACATCTGCCTTGCCAGATACCTCAATAGATAACTAAAAGCAGAGACAAAGATGATGGTGTGGGAATCTGCTACCTTGGCCCAGTAGTTTATATATTGTAAAGAGGTGTGCTTAGTCATTGTAGGCGCAACACCCAGTAATTTTAACTTTAGTTCTCATTTTACTATAACTTATACTATTCTCACAAGCAGTAACTGGGAAGGCTATTAAGTTGCCTTTTTCTTTTACCCAAATATAGCCATAAAATAATCAAGAAAGACAACAACAAAAAAGTAACAGAAGTTTATTCATGTAAATGTAGCCGTGACATCTACTGTTGTCACAATACCCCAGATGTGATGCGGATACAATGTACCTAACATAATATGCCTCCTGCTAATCTCACAGTGTTCTCCATCAAATTAACACCAAATTAAACATTGGGTTATACCCTGTGATGGTTGAGGGAATCATGGTAAAATCCATTTGGAAAGTGATTGATAAGCACCAACCGAATGCAGTTTTCTTCTCTACATATTGCAAAAGTTCATAACACTGTCTTGCCAAACAGACTTTTGCTTAGTCTTCTTTGCAAGTTGTGTGCATAAGGGAAGTCCAGCCAGTGGCCCTTCATCTTTTTAACTGCAAGAACCACTAACACCTGAGAGCCAAGTAGCTTGAAGCATAATCCATAACTTTGGGGCCACTGTTTGCATGCCTCTGCTGTGGTCAGCAAACCCAACTTAACACAATATCCCCATGGCCAATTTTAGTACTTTCTGGGATAATGCAGATTAGTTACCATTATCCAAATATTTCTATCACTGGGTGAATTCCTCTTCATAAAACTAGGGGCAGATTTATTTAGGTTCCATTGGTAATTCACCAACTCAAATTTGAATTTGATGTGAGATTTATCACATCTCAACCCTGGAAATTCATACATTTCAACCCTGGAAACAGTTCTAATTCGAATATTCGCCACCTAAAACCTGCAGAGTTCATGAACAAGTCAATGGAAGATTCGTTGAGCCATTTGGAGATGTTAATTGCCTTCCTGACATTCGAGTTATTTTTCAGAGGAAAACTTGATTTGAATTTTCGGGTCGTTTGTATTCAATCGAATATTAGACATTTGAGTTTTTTCATAAATAACAAAAATTCAACCTTTGATAAATCTGCCTCTTAATATCACAGCAATATGTCTCTGGTGTGTGTTAATGGGCAGCACCAATACAATAAAGATGAAGCTTTTTATTTATAAACAGTGATCCTATTATAGCACTACATGGCCAAAGGTATCCAGATAACTGCCTGACCAACATATTTATCCAAGAGATATGAATATGAAGTTGTTCCTCTCTTTGTTGTTGTTATAAGAACCTGTGTTCTTTTGGGCTTTCCAAGAAAGGGTAGTGCATTGTCGGTAGAATCTGCTTCCACTGTCACAAAGAAGCACAGTATTGGCAAGAATGTCTTTGACCTGTAGCTTTAAGGTTTGCTTTCAATTGAACCACCAGCCCAACTCAATAAGTACAAGCAGCCCAAGCTCTTTATCCATCCTCTTCCAAACGGAACTATTGAAACTACAGATTCAAACAGGTAGCATTCTCCTGGCACCTGTGATACCCAAACTTGTGTGACTTCCAGATGCTTAAGCATGATCCATGACTCCAGAGAAGCATTTTAACTGGGGTTATGTCAAGATTGCAGCTATTGGAGGATTCTGACCATCCAATGAAACACTTGTTGAGATCCAAAGGAAAGGAAATCAACATAGAGTGTTTAACTAAAGACTTGGGGGCAGATTCACTAACTGGTCACCAGTGACCACTTCGCACCCATCGCTACACTTCACCAGACGAAAATTCGCTCAGACAACGATAATTCACTAAAATGCAGAGTTTTGTCGTGGGTGCTGAACGCTGGCGATTTTTCGCTAGCATTACTTCGGCAATGCGAGCAATTCAAAGCGAAGATGTGCTAGCGTTCATTTCTGCCTAGTGCAACTTCGCTAGAGGTCTTGCGCTCAGGTTAATTTGCATATGGCAGGAAATTTAAAGTTGAATGTACGTCTTTATGTTATATGTTGCTGCAAATACATTACATTTCCACTGTTAATTACACAGGTCCAGGGACCCTTATTAAAGAAAATAGAGTTGTTATAATGCCCTACACATGAACCCACTGTATAGTTAATTCTCCATATGTTAGAAAATGTATTGGGGAAACCGGTTACCCAAAAAAACTTTTTTTTAGGACTTTTGCAGCCTATCACTCTGGAAAATGGAAAAGACGCCAGCATTTTTTGAACTTTGATGCTTTTTTCACTCGCAGAATATGATGTAAGTAACAGAAGATTAAGGAAGATCTATGTACTCCATTGCACTTCGCCTGGTCTGAGCTGGCGAAGGCAAGTCTAGCGAAAGAGGTAACGTTCAGTAAAATCTGCATTTTAGTGAGTTTGTGGATTAATGTCCAAGCGCTAGCGCCTATCTCTGTCGCTAGCAAATTGGCGCCTGCGCCCATTAGTAAATCGCCGATGTCCCTGCGTCACCAGCATTTGCTGCTTTGCCCCCAATTTTTATGCACTGTATGCTTTAGTACATGGTTGTCCTGTGGAATAACACTTCCCGACTGAGGGGTTTTGGCCTCCTAGATGTTTGTTCTTCACAATTCATTCATCATTTAGCCAGGCCAGCTCTAGAAGAGCAGAACTGACTTTATAGAAAGGAAGCATCTCCTGATAGTACCACAATGAAAGTCACTGAGCTCTTTACAAACGACACATTCTGTTTGTTGCTGACAATTACGAGGAAACATCCGTGTTAGTAGCGAGTGTCTCTTAAATAGCAATTTACACTAATTTAAAGGGATGTCTGCATACTTTTGGCCATATAGAGTACACGTGATGGCAACGCGCCTCTTAGATTTGTGATCTTGGCGCTCAGTAAAGAATGATTACAATATGTCATGTATACATAGTAAACATATTTATACTTAGTCCACCAATCTAAACATAGAATTGTCAGATTATTGCTTTGCATGTTTAACAGCTAATTGATATGCAAACCAACAGTGCTTCATGAAAGTTGTGCTGCATACCTTTGGAAGGTCTTACATAAGTGGAAACTCTTTCAATGTCATTTGTGGGGTAAATGCTGCAGTTAAGCATTCTGTAATGACTGAAGTTCCGAGTCTGAAACAAATTATAACACTCAGATGCCAAAGAGGCAGCAGAACTCTCTCTGCAAGTACGTTTTGTTTTCTTTCCTGCTGTGTCCTGTTAAATGCTAAATGAAAGTATATATTAAGAAATTTAATATTTATTTTTTTCTTCCAAGCATATTGAAGGTGAGAAGTGTTGAGCATAATGGCTATGATAATTTTCCTCTTCCTGGCTTCTTGTTTCCAGTTGGGTCTTCACCCTTACTGCTCATTGTGATTTCTCAGGAATACCCAGTGCCAGTGAGCTCTATGTTGGAGAGGTTCTATACTGAATAGACGTGTGCTTTTCAAGTCTGCGTTCGACTCCGTATGTGCAATTGTTATTGTAAGAGGATGCAACAGTGAAGGTTATTCTGCAGCTATAAAATAAACACAAAAATCAAATTATAATAACAAAAAAAGCCAGACAGACAACACTCATCAAAATAAGAAATGTAATAACCCACGTTCTGTGACCATATAAAACACCTGTACCATGTGCAGACTGATTTCTGATTTCCCCCAATGTAAAAGTAAAATGTTGTTATTTCTATCCTTGAAAGACACCTGAGGAAGTCATTATTTTGGAAATTTTATTTTGATTTGTAAAGCTGCACTCTGTCTTTCTACATAAGCATTGTGGTTTTTTATTTAGATTTAATTTATTTTTTTATATACATTGCAAGACCTTTTGTGTTTTGTCATCTCCCACAGAACTCTGACATCCTTGTGGCTGCTTTTATTCTGGGGTCACCTTTGCACAGGTGCTTTATTAAGTTTTATACAGATTTTTTTCTGTGTTAATAGATCATAATCTTAATGACACTAATTCAGGTTTGGACTGGGATTCAAAACAGGCCCTGGCATTTCAACTACCCAGAGGCCCAAATCGCCCCTCCATCAGCTCACCAAATAGTGACGGTCTATGGCATCTAAAAGCAGCCCCTCTGGCATTTACCAATACCCACAGATTGCCAGTCCCTGCCTGCACTAATTAAACAATTACTAAATACTCATTTTTGCCACCAAACTCCAATTTGCCATTTGAACCACCATAAATTGCACTTTCAAGGTAAGTTGCAAAAGAAAGAAAAGAGGATCACCATTTTATACCTATCAGTTTCTTAACTTACCATCTCCCCAGCCTTCAGAAACCCCAGCCAAATCGTAATGCTTTTTCCGTAGCTCCCCCAGCTTCTCTCGCTCCTTTTGAAGTTCATTTTCAAGTTCCAGGACCCGCACCTGGCAAAAATACCATAAAAACTATAAGATAACAAGATAATGAGTAATCATGCAACTTACTACCAGCGGAAGCAACTATGTCCTTGCAAGAAGTGTAACTGGCTACTATTTTGCAAAACTATTTCCTTCAATGACCACCTACACTGTACCAAAAATGGTAAAGTTGTTTAAGAACCATCCAAATCTTTATTAGAGTTGCATGTAAAGAAAGGGTCAATACTATAGTTTCTGATTCTCATTGCTGGTCTTCCAACCAATTCCTTGATCTTGCAGAGCAATTTCAACCAGTTCTAGAGTATGACAGCTTCCTCTGTGCAGAATGTGTATTTACAGTGGTACACAGAGGACACAGTTCATGTTCATCTGTAAGTATCCATGTCAAGGTATTCACAAGAGCAGAAAAACTACATTAACTGAGTGAAAGCTCCCTACTGTCATTACCTGAGAATCCATCTCCTGTCGTTTAATCTGTGTCAGAGTCATGCTGGAGAAGTCCATAGTGTCTGTTGAGGGAAGTATTGTAAGTGTGGAATATTATATTTAGCTAATATGAGGACTATTACTATAGACTCATTAAACAACTTGCCTTTTTCCTCAATCTGAGACATAACACACTTCGTAGAAGCCACAACTCCGGCTGCATTTTGATTAACGACTTTGGAGGCCAGTTGGAGTCTAGAAAGGTTCCCACTGTTCTTCTCAGCTTTTACCTGCAGGCAACAATGATGGTTTCATAATGAAATCTACTGGTGACAAAATATGAACTAAACAGAAAACCTCCATGGTGTTCATAAGGGGCCCTGCTATGTAACTCTGGAAGGCTCCTGTGACATGGCTGAAAAGAATAACCAATGCTGATTCAATAAGGATTATTCATGTTATGCTGACATACCACTGCGTTAAAGAAAGAGCATCACAGCTATCATGTTCTTCCTAATCATACTGCGAAAGAATGGTAAATAGTCTTTTGATTTACTGGTACCAAATAGCAATTTGTGACCAATTAAAATGGTATTTGTGCTAATGCTCAGGCCTTCACAAATGTTTCCTTACATAGCATCTGTTAGCATTTTGGAATGTATTAATTACACATCACCCTTTTGCCCACCCTCTGCATGCTTTATATCTGCCTCTTCTCTCTCCCAGTGGTATTAAAGTTCTGCATTTGGCAAATAGCAATCTCAAGCATTTGTTCTGACTCTACCATTCTAACATTTATTGATTTGCTTAGAACTAAATTTGTTCATTTGCTTAAAACTAAATTTCCTTCTACTGCTTCCTGTGCAGCAGTGAAATTGTGGCTACTCTGGGCAAAGCAAAGCAAGATATTGCATGTACAGTCATTTGAAATAGTTTGGGAACCCCTCTCAGCCTGCATAATACTTTACTCCACTTTCAACAAAAACAGTGGTATGTCTTTCATTTCCCAGGAGTACTGGTTGTTTTCTGAACAAAGATTTTCAGTGAAGCAGTATTCAGTTGTATGAAATTAAATCAAATGTGGAAAACTGGCTGTGCAAAAATGTTGCTAATTTGAATGCATGTAACTGCTTCATATGACTGTATGTTCCTGTTCCTTCTATATCCTGTGGTAAAACCATAGGAAATGGAAATTGTCATTTGATCTAATCAGTTATACCTTGGAAGCTGCCACCAACTGGGCTGTACTTGCTGCAATTTCATGAGAACAGACAATGAGGTCTTCAAACTTTCCTTGGCCCTGGACCACAAGGTCTGCTGCATCTCTGTAAAGTTGCAAAAGATGAAGAGTACAAAATAAGAGTCAACGAGTTCTGATTAGAACATTTTTTTACTCAAACATTGAGCATGACATAAAATATGAGCAGACGTCTCCTGTAGTGTCATTATACATACTATGCTGGAAGTCACCCGTAAGAGGAAGCTAATTGGCCACTATTTCCCTAGCTACCTATATATACTAAGCCTGTGAGCCTCTCCACTTTATTGTTAGTAACATCTTTGCAAGCTAAAGAGACATAAAATCCAGACAGCTCAGAAAAGATGTTGCTCTTTAGGAACATGTAGAACAGAAATATTTGACCTTGACCTAAATAGAAATCAAAACCTAAACATGGTATGGGTATCCTCCATCCTAAAGTTAAAAAAAACCATGGAATTAGAATTATTATTATTTATTAACATAGGTACAAATGTGCACCGGTGTAACAACCCATAGGGGGTTATTTATCAATCCGAATTGATCTCAATATTTTCTGCTTCAAACTCCAATCAAATCCCCTCAGGGAAAATCAGATTTACACGCTTTTTTCTGATTTTTCATCTGCTTTTCACGTTTTTTTTTGGGGATTTTTCACTTGAAAACTTCAGGGTATTGCACGAAACCCAGTGCACATCAAAAAAATCATTGGGACGTCTCCCATTTACTTATATGCAACCTCGACAGGTCTGAGATGCGTACTCAGGGTTTAATAAATTCCGAAAAATTTGTGATTTTTTTTAAAAGTCCGATTTTATAAAAAAAAAAATCAAATTTTTTTTGTGATTTTTGCATTCAGAGTTTAGTAAATAACCTTTTTAGAGTCCAGACACCCTGATTAGTTAATTGCAATGTCTTATTATGCAGATGGTTCAGTTGAGTTTATACTTTGAAAGCAGAAATACTTACACCATAACTGTAGCTCCCCAGCCCACAGCTTTTGATGCTGAGATCAGCCCTTCTGTCCAGCGAGAATTCTTAGCATAAAATTCCTTTTGAGATGCTGCACCCTGCAGGACAATCTGCTTATTATTGTCACTTCATGAAATAGTTTTTTGTTAAGCTACCTAGTCTCTTTCTTCAGTTATCCACATTGCCTGTTTCTGGATTTACCAATTAAAAATGTACTCCAAATAAGAAGTGAAACATATCATCTAAATTCTTTTATTAGGCAGTACAAAACTGTTATCATGACAAGATATCCCTGCAAATTTTCTATCCTGAACTGATATTTTGTACAAAAGCAGTAACAATAATCACAGCTCCTTTTTCCCCACAAATGTGGTGCGAATAACAAAGTTGATCTTACCCTTCCACTTTCAACAATCTCTTTCTGTAGGTCTTTAGATGCCAATATCAAAGCTTGTATCCCCTGCATGAGATCTGTGCATGATCCCAGAATCCTACATGAGGGGGAAAAATATAAAACAGTTCTATATACAGTACGCCGGCTGTTCATGCAAACTTGAATACACTTTATATTAGGGATGCACAGAATCCAGGATTCGGTTTGGGATCCAGGCAGGATTCAGCCTTTTTCAGCAGGATTCGGGCAAATCCTTCTGTCTGGCCAACCCGAATCTGAATTTGCATTTGCAAATTAGGGAATGGGGAGGGAAATCATGTGACTTTTTGTCACAAAACAAGGAAGTAAAAAATGTTTTCCCATTCCCAATTTTTTTTCCTAAATTAGGATTTGGTTTGGTATTCGGCCGAATCTTTCGCAAAAGAATTCAGGGGTTCGCCTGAATCCAAAATATTGGAGATATATATATATCTCCATAGTCCGCGCACGCTATCTTAGTGCTAATCAATGTCGGGTGCTGTGCTGTGGTTGAAAAATTCACAGAAACAGAGGATAGCACTCACACCGATTCTCCTTTTCTCCAAAAAATTTATTTGAGTACCAAAAAGTTACATCTGGTTTACATCGACGTTTCGGTTGTGTTCTTCGGTCGATGTAAACCAGATGTAACTTTTTGTGCTCAAATAAATTTTTGTGAGAAAAGGAGAATCGGTGTGCGTGCTATCCTCTGTTCCTGTATATATAATATATATATATATATATATATATATATATATATATATATATATATATATATATATATATATATATATATAATCTTATTGAGAAATCCGACGTATATGCAAAACTTTGGACCGTGCACCCAGATTTAATTGAAAGATTCCGGATTAGAGTGCGGCTGCCACAAGTTGACTATATACATATATGAGCTATCAGAATATGACAATTTCATGGGATATCGACCCTGCAGCTGAGCACTTCAGCAAGTAAAGTCATAAGTTGAGTCAGAACTTTGAATCTTTAATTACACTCTTCTAACCCACTAAAACTGGTGCAAACTGGTCATTAACTTGAGTAACAAAACTAAATGCAATTATATTGTCAGCCTACATTGCAACAGCTAAAAGTCAAAACAGATGTGGCTGATATATATAACATACACACACTTCATCAAAAGTCCTGTTCTTACCTTTCATTTACTTGTAATTTTACTCCAGTATCATCAGTTCGGGATTTAGTTAACATTTCCTGTGAATCAAGTGAAAAAAAACACAATCAAGTCTCTGGTATAGTAGCGGTACCCTACAGCTGCCAGTACAGGTATGGGACCAGTTATCTAGAATGCTTCCAGGTAAGGGGTATTTTCATAATTTGGATTTCTATACCTTAAGGGGCAGATTTATCATGGGTCGAATTTCTAATTCATGGTAGTTTGTAAAAACTCCCAAAAACTCATATGAACGCGAAATTCGGAGAAAAAAATGATCAAAATTTTTTTAAAAAAATCAAATTTTTCAAATTCGGGTGAATGGGATTGACCCGCAAATTCGAATTTGAATCGAATTCGATTCAAGTTTTTTCTCAAAAAAAGGCTGCAAACATCTCCAAATTAATTCCAGGACGTCCCCCATAGGCTAAAACAGCAATTCAGCAGGTTTAAGGTGGCGAATAGTCGAATTCAAATTCTTAAAGGGCAAGTACATGATAAATTCCAAAAATCGAATTCGAATTTTTTTTAAAAACTCAAATCGAATTTGAACTATTCCCTAGTCGAATTCCACTTAAATTTTAACAGCCTCTGGGTTTAATAATAATAATTTAATCATGAAAAAATCTTTTTTCGTTTTTTCCCCTAAGAAAAAATTGTGTTTTTCCCTTTAAAACTCCGACCAAAAATGGACTTTAATAAATAACCCTCTACATACTTCACACTGTGGTTATACACTCGAAGTCAATATATTGTGTGCCATGTATGTCCCACTGGTGCTCCGTCCTCAGACCATCTATTCCATTAAGTACCATCAACGTGGGGGACAATTGCAGGATTACTGCTAATGTGCACGTTTATTGCAATTCACAGTGTGGATTGCAATAAACTTGCACATTAGCAGTAATCCTGTATTTAACCCCCTACATACTGTAAACTCAATAGGATTATTTTGCCTCTTATAAGGATTGATTATATCCTAATTAGGATAAGGTACAATTTTATTATTGTAGAAAAAAGGCATTTTTTAAATTCTGAGCTCTCTGGAAAACATGTTTCGTATAAAACTTGCTTTAATGGAAGGTTAACCCTCAGTTAAGTTCTATCATAATCACTGCCTTTAGCAAACAATGAAAGCGTATCTGTTTAGGCACCATTAAGATATAAGGCCAGATGGTGGTTACTGTTTAAATATAATGAAATGTAAGTGTTACACTGCACACCCGGAATCTACTCACTCTGCAGTAGTGGTTCTCCATTGACCCGGCAAGGTCCTTTAGCAACAGCAGCTTTTTGTTCACGGATGCGCACACACACAAATTTCTGCATTGGGGAAAGTGCCCCTTTTTTATTTATTTATATCACCAACATCAACGTTTCGGGGGGTACAACCACCCTTCATAAGGATCCTGATGAAGGGAGGTTGTACCCATGTAGGTGATATAAATCAATAAAGAGCACGCACTTTCCCCAATGCAGAAATTTGTGAGTGTGCGGATCCATGAACAAAAAGCTGCTACTGTTTAAATATGGTAGACAGCACAGATGGTGACAGATGTTCCTGCGCTGGCATATAGACGGTTAGGGACAGATTTATCAAGGATCAAAAAACTTCGAAATTCGAATTCAAAAAGACCAACCGAAATGAAGTCAAAGTTTTTTTTGGTCTAAATGGTCCGTTTTCCATCATACGAATCGAAGGAATATCGCATTTGATCAAATTCAATTCTAAGTTTTTCCCCAAAAAAAACCTTCGATGGTTCAAAGTCCACCAATTGACTCCAAATAGGTTCGACATCGAATTTTTAAAGAGACAGTACATGATAAATTTCGATATTCGAATTGCTTTCAAATTCAAATTGAATTTGGACTATTCCCTAGTCGAAGTACATAAAAAATAGCTCGAAATTCGAATTTTTTTCATTCGAAACTTTACCTGGACCTTTGATAAGTCTGCCCCTAAGTGTTCCATTAGTCTTATTTTAGATAGGGGCTTAATTAATTAAGAAACATTGCCCTTTCTGAAGGAAAGCTTTTATTGACAACTTATAGAATTGACTGACTGGCTCCTTCGTGTGGCCATTGAACTGAGAACATGAACAAGTGAAAGCACACTTAATAAGCTAAAGGAAACTTGTAGAATCGTATATCTCACTTCAATCCTAGTGGCAGCTGTCTCTACGGCTGCTGCAGTGGCAGCCATTTCTTTCTCTACAAGATCTCCCAGCTTTTCTTCTCTGATATCCAGCGAAGGAGGTCGCAGCTCCTACAAAAAATAGGAAGAAGACATTAGATTCTGAATTACTATTTAGCTTGCAGACAATGGGTTGATACCGGACTTAAAAGTTTAAAAGACAGTATACTCTCTATCCACGTTTGAGAGCTGCTTCATTCAAGGGTACACCATGGAACCGTTCTGCCCTTTCATGTCGATTTGGCAACTGGATAGAATTCTATGAAAAATATTTCATACATTACGTACTGTTTAGATAACTATGTATGGCAGTTCCCACTTAAAGAAGAAGGAAAGTCTAAATCACTGTGTGTGAGCACAACGGACCGATCCTCTTCTTTTTAAAGTAACAGTAACACCAGAAAATGTTTTAAAGTAATGGAAATATCATGTAGTGTTGCCCTGCATTGGTAAAACTGATCTGTTTGCTTCAGAAACACTACTATAGTTCATATAAACAAGCTGCTGTGTAGCAATGGCGTAAATTGAAAAAAGGCTATATGGCACAGGTTAAATAGTGGATAACAGATAACATTATGTTCTACAGAGCTTATCTGCTGTGTAACCTGAGCCTTTTCTCCTTTGAATGGCTGCCCCCATTGCTACACAGCAGCTTATTTATATAAACAATAGTAGTATTTCTGAGCGGTTTTACCAGTGCAGGGCAACACTGCATTATTTTTCTATTACTGTATTAAAACACTTTAATTTTTTGATGTTACTGATCCTTTAGTCCAATACCTCTAGGCATGAGCAGTAGAGTAAAATAGCTAGCTTTTTTGCTGAAATTCAGCTTTTAACATGTGCACACATGCAAACAAAGAATAAATGCAAAGAGGAAAGCTCTGTCTTGGTTGCACAGGCATGTCCTGGGAAAGTGCAGTTTTCTGCTAACAAGAGAACTGGGAATCAGGTATGTCATTACAACTACTGCTTAACATCTGACATTCCCCAGAGATGGTGAACTATTTGTGGCAGCATTTGCATATTCAATTATATGGTCAATCATAAGCACATATGTAAATATGGCAAGGGAACTGCTCTCCCTAATGTTAGCAACTATACAGTACCTTAAACTACAGACCTACCTATATTAAAACCATTTTACAATAAGTCAAGGGACCACCCATGTCACAAATAGTGAATTTTTTTATGGTTGGAGTGAGGGTGGGGTTAGTAATTTTCCTTCTGAAGAAGCGTGGCGCCCCACGTGAAAGGTGTTAAGGATCAGCAGCAATTTTAATTGTACAATTGTCAATTTCATGTTATTTTGTGAGTATGCCCAGTTGCTGGGGCACATTAATTTTAAATAAATACATCTGCACTATCATATATTTCTTCTTTTTATGAACATTGCGTGAATACTCAAGGACATCTTGGAGTCAGCACCAGTTTTCTTGATGTGTACATACTTCTGTTGAGTAGGCAATTTCACCAGAGGTGGGCTGATTTACCATCAGCACATGGCACTTTTTAAACAAGTTTCAAGTAATTAACACAGCACAGTGTGTTGCACTTGGCACTTTAATATACAAATTTAAGGTACTGCACCATAGTATCCATTCTGGTGCTTCCCTACAGAGATTTGTTTTGCAAATAAATAAGAATCTCTGTGCAGCACGCTGTATGGCAATATATTTCATTAAAGGAGAAGGAAAGGTTAAAACTAAGTAAGCCTTATCAGAAAGGTCCATCTAAATATACCAGTAAACCCCCAAAGTAATGCTGCTCTGAGTCCCCTGTCAAAAGAAATACTGCATTTCTTTCCTTCTATTGTGTACTCATGGGCTTCTGTATCAGACTTCCTGTTTTCAGTTTAAACCTCATTGCCCTGGGCAAAAGCATGCTCAGTTTGCTCCTCTCCCCCCACCCCTCCCTTCTCTACTGTAATCTGAGCCCAGAGCAGGGAGAGACTCAGGCAGGAAGTGATGTCACACCATGTTAATACTGCAGCTCCTATCCTAAACAAACAGAGATCTTCTAGAGCTTTTTACTCAGGTATGGTAAAATATTCTACAGAATAAATGTAGCATTTTAGCTTGCACTATTGCAGCTAATCTATTGGCAATAAAATGCCTCTGTAGCTTTCCTTCTCCTTTAAGCAAAATAATAACTTGCTAATGAATGGAGTATAAAATGATATTCATAACCAATTACTAATACCATAGCAAACAGGAGTCAGGGTCTGACCCTGTTGCCCAGATATAGCTAATAAGCACTGAAAAATGAATTGCTGCTCTGCAGGGGATAATGCAGAAATTCCCAGAGAAGACTAGAGAGAAATGTAATTGCGATCAAGATCTCTGGACCAGAACAGAATTGGGGAAAGTCTTCAGAGGGCTTTACTGTAATTACTTTTTTTTTATAATTGTACACATTTCTTCTTAAAATGAAACTACAACAGACATTCTACAACAGATTCCCTCCTCAGGGAAAACCTGGGATTGACTATAAAAGGATTAATGATTTGATCTCCTGCTTCCTCACTGGGGATACACATATTCATGTAACCTATATTAGTATGACTTGGGGTTGCCTATAGTAATGAATATATGGGGGGGCCTTATTTATCAAAATCTGAATTTTTCAGATTTTTTTGTTTATTAAAAAAACATCTGACCAAACTAGAATCCACGAGTGGACCTTATTTATTATTAAAAATTCCAGAAAAGCTTGAATTTTTCTGATTTTCGCCCACAAAAGTCCAAAATAGATTTTCAGGCTATTTCCAGCACAGAGCATAGGAACTTCCAAATAAGATAGGAACCTCTCCCATTGACTTATATACAACCTCCCTAGGTCTGAGAAGCCTGATTTTCAGATTCTGACTTTTTCCATCCCCAAGGTATAATAAATCTCGAAAAAATTTGTTTTTTTCCCACAAAAAATTCTGATTTTATAGTAAAAAAAATTGAATTTTTTGAGTTTTTGGCATTCGGACTTTAATAAATAACCCCCTTAATGTTGGGCTGCTGGAATATAATCCAATAATAATAAAACAGTACCACCAAATATATACAGTACTAAAATGATACTCAGTGGCTAATAAAAACATCTAAAGAAACAGTGCTGCTATTTTTCCTATGAGTGTGGACACAAAGCAATCTTTACTGATTTCTCAGGTATGCCTTCCAACAAGGACCATTCCTATGTGAAGTAACATCAGACAATCTACAATGTGTTGCATGAGAGCATACAAGGAAAGTGAACTCCAGGAAGTGAAGACATCTGCATGCTGTTCAGATATAAAGTACCCTGAGACAGTGAGTTTCTTACAGAAGAAGCAGGGTAAACAGTTGCCTCTCCCAGCCACATTTCTGCATGAGAATTCTATCACATAAAATAGCCCCATATTTAAAACAAATAAACACACACTATAGGGGTGCAAATTATATGGATATATCACACCAGAACAAAATTTCAATTGTGATGTTGGAAAAACAGGAATTGTCTGATGAGCTGCTTTAACCCATGACACTTTGTAATTTTTCCTACCTATAAATACATTTTAAAACAGTACATACAATGGGGCAGATTTACTAAAGGGCAAAGTGGCCGTCGGTAGCGAGAATTCACTAGAAATCGAATCTGCAGGGACATCCCCAATTTACTAACAGGCGTAGAGGACAATTCTCTAGTGAAAGAGACCGTTGCTAGCGTAGTTTTGCGCCCTATCGGCAGGTGAATTTTTGCTCAGGCAAAGGATAGTTACTCCGCAAATCTTACAGAACATTAACTCTTTCGCAAGAGTTTCTATCACCACCTTAGACCTGGCAAACTGATAAAATGAAACTATATCCTCCTCAATTTTATGTCAGTGACATCATATCCTGTATGCCGGAAAGTCATAAAAGTTCTAAAAAAATAGTGTTTTTTCACATTTTAAAGCGGGATTGGCTTCAAAAGTACTAACTATTAAACATTTTTGTGTTAATATTTTTTTCCAACCATTTGAGGGGCATGCCACATTTGTTTTAGGATGGACTCATGTCTTTTGTCTTTATTTTGCTTCTTTGGACATTTGTAATACTACAGAATGTGGCCACTTCAAGCATTTGCACCAACATCTCTTATATATGACCTGCAAGTACCTGCCCTAATCAAACTGACCTAAGCGTAAGAGTACTAACGAAGTTTCGCTAGGCAGAAATGAACGCTAGCAAAAGTTCACTATGAAATGCTCACACTGACGAATGAAAGCTAGCTAAACTTCGCCAGCGTTCGGCTACAGAGACGCAACTTCGCATTTTAATGAAGAAACTGCTTGAAGTTGCGCAGTTTGCAAGAACATTTTGTACCTTTCACGAATGTTTATGATATGTGAGAGGAAAGTTGATTTTGAAAAGCCAAAAGAAGCAATTTCTGTTTTCAGTTTTCATATTAAACATTTGCACAGTGGGGGGGAGTTTACATTTGGCAGTAATTTATGCTTAATGTGGAGTACTGAGCAAAATTACTTTCATCTGCTGCTACACAACTGCCCATGTACTATGAAATCTAAAGTTCTCCAGTATATGGAATGTTCCTTGTGCTTTAGCATAGAGCATGGTTATGCAACCTTATTAAACATGACCAGTGCCATCTACTGCTTCCTGAATACGTGTGCTCTGACAGGTATGGTGGAATTTCTCAGCTTACATACAGCGGATTTTGGTGCAAAAGTGAATACTTTAGCATGTGTGTGTGTGTGTGTCCCCTGGCAGGCTAAACCTATTCCTGACAGCAAACACACATTTAGCAGCAGAATGCAGCCAAAACAACCTATCTGCAATTTAACTTGCTCCCATGGGATTTGTTCAGCCTGCACTTTGCACTTTGTGTTACATTCACAAGCAGGTGGTAAGTACAAGGCCCCACTGCATTTTGATGCTTCAAGAGAAAGCCCAAGTACCACCCACACACCTGCCATTTATAAATACATTGATGATGTGCTGTATTTATGGGAGGGTACTGGACTTAGTTATCTTTGATCTAACCCTATGGTTGCTAATCGTGGGGGCAGGGTGCAAAGTGCAAAGAACATGGCATCTGTCTGTGAAGGTTCTCATTCATGCAGATTATGGTATATCTAGACAGAATAATAAGACAAATCAACTGTACTTGCTGTATTTTCTTTTTCCTTGAAGACGTTTCGCTAGTCACCTGACTGGCTTTCTCAATTCAAATTGACCTGTACAAAATTATTTGTGGTTCTATACCCTGGGCAGCATAATCTGTTTAGTAAACCCAGCACGGGGTCAGAGACCACATGGAGGTAAGAAACAAGGAATATATAAGAAAATAGAAAAAACAAGTTTGAACAGATACGGGGGAGGTCTTTGACCCGTGCTAGTTTAATAAAACATTGTATGCTGATTGGCGTAAGAATTCAGGTGATATATAACCACAAATGTTTTTGTTACAGGTCATTCTGAATTGAAAAAGCCAGTCGGATGACTAGCAAAACGTCTTCAAGGAAAAAGAAAATATAGCAACTCCAGCTGATTTGAGTTATTACTATAGATATAAAATGGAATCCGTTTTCCATGATATTCATTGCTTTGCGACCAAACCCATAGAATGGAAACCTCTGATTCTAAGTGTGAAAAAATAAAGCTGGTTTTATACAGTTCAACTTACAAGGCACAGGTATTATGATTCATAAGGTATATAGCATTATGTTTCTGTAGCAGGAGCTTAACATATTAATAAAAGCCTACCTGAGCAATCTCAGTTATATGTTTCAATGCTGCAGTTACTCTACTGCAGTCAACCTTTCCTTCGGTCTCATTCTTTCGAAGGCTGGAGAGGTAGCTAAGAGCTTCTGTACCACATGTCCGGCAGCCGTCACTCAACCCTGAAGGGAAATAGACTCATATGAAATAGAAGTGCTAATCTGCCTTTTAAACTGGAGTAAAAAAACAAGTAGTTTATGAAGGCAGATGGTGCTACATGGTATATGGAGCATTTTACACCCAGAAATACATTTACATAGGTAAGCATTGAAATCAGGAAAGCATGTCAGTAAAAGCTTATAGTCATTAACAAAACACCATAGGTGACATTGCCCTAAAAAAGAACTCAGTACTAGGGGTAGACAGAAGAGGCATGTGCCTAGGGAGCAATGGTGGTAGTGGGGTGCTAGGCATGTAATGGCCCCCTCTGCCTGCTCGTTGGTAATTCTCAGTGAATCTATGCATGCGCTAACAAACACTCTGGTATTCCCTTGAAGCAAATGTGAGCATGATGATCACGCTCGTTCACACATGCACACTGGGGAAAGGCATGGTGGTCCAGGCAGGCTTAGACCAGGGCTGAAATAATGAAGGGTCAAAGGCCTAGAGGCCCTAGACAAAGCAAAACAAGAAAATGCCATAGACAGTCACTATTTATTGGGAAAGGAATATTAGAGGAATAAAAAATAGATTTTATTCCTCTAGAACTTGACATGTGCTCCAGTTGTTCAATATACAGTATATAAATTATCTACAGTATGTAATGGCTATTTTCTATTAATCTCTTTTTTTTTTTTTGAAAAGTTTTTGAAAAGTTGGAAAGCCAAAGGGATCACTTTAGACCCCAATGTAAAATGATGGACTTATATATGAAAGCTAATTGTTTTGACTGCTTCTCTCTACAATAAAACTGGGATTTTATTTATCCTGCTACCTGATTTAAATGAATGAAAAATGGGCTGCCTTATGGCAGATGCTGCTGAGGTGAAGCAGACACTGTTCAAACATTCTGAAGGATGCCAAGTATCTGCAGACTGTCTCCTTCTAAGAGCAATGTGACACATAATGTGCAATAGTGTTATATCATGAAACCTCAAGTGGTGCATATTACTCCAGGAATAGACATTATTGATACTAGACAAATCTACACATGGCCGCTTAATAATTGTTTTCTTTATATGTGTATTTGGTGAATAGGCATATACCCTTATGACAAATGAGTGAAGTTGCCTTATTTATGTGCATGAGGCAGAAAATTATATACAATAAAGACATAAAAATAGGCATGCTGACAGGGCTGATCCTTGGTTATGGCAGCGAGAGAGCATTTACTTTGGGCCCCCAGCCTCAGAGGAGCCCTTTGATGGCCGCATGAATTATTACATCCTGTACATTAGGTTGCTCTATTTTGCCGGCTGTTAAACCACAACCTGCAGATATTCTCCAGCATCTGCAAGCAAAATGTACATTCCGCTATTTTACATTACTCACTGTCGAATGTTGTTGTCTGAGCTCCCTGAATAATGACATGACTTATCCGATGTGCAAACTGAACAAGAGGTAGAAGTAACAAGCTTATATCTGCATGAAAGGAAACAGAAAGCAGAGGAATATGGTTACGTTGTTTCTACCATTATAATGCCACTTATATATATAAATCTGCCTCTGTAATAAACAGCAAGTTGGTGTACAAATTGTATGCAGCAATGTAATGCTAAAGTTCCATATCCTAAGGACAAATGGTTTTACCTTGTGTGAGCTAAATAACAATGATTCCTGTAGTGTAATGAAAATGGTATTTAGGTCTGTTAGCCTTATTACTAATACGAATTTTAATTTAAATTTTATCTAAAATAGTGAACACTCTGTGCTTGAATCTTGTCACTTCTGGAGCTTGGTGTTAAAATGACTGCGTTCGATTCTTTAGACCCAAGTGCACTGCAGCGATTGACAAAGGCTGCTTTGGGAAATCACTTGCGTCAACAGGTGAACTGGACCTATTTCAGAACAGGAGGCAGGATGCATTGAGCACTGCTGAAATCAACTATATGTGCAAAGAGCACCTTTTGACACAAGTTCCTTGCGATGCGTTACTTTTGGGAAACTGCATTTAGAGGCCATACATGACCATTTGTGTGTTTTCTCCATTACTGGTAAAAAAATGTAGTGTTGTAGCTATTATACTTCTACATTTATTTTGGACCACAATTACCATTTTCCTGCCACTGAGATACTTGAAGCTTGAGTATAATAATCATGGAACAATGTAGCTGACTTATTTTATTCTCACGTATATTTCCATCCTTCTACCTTCCCACCAGATGGCTCAGCTTCTACTGTGAACAACAATATCCAGCATATCCTATCACCTGACAGCTAGACCTGTAGTTAAAAAAGATATATGTTTGCTGCCTCCGTTCTGCTAGGACTTATTAGCTGCTTTTATGTACCTGAAGGGTCTGCCATATGAGATTTCCAGGCTTCCTCCATTTTTTCTGTACTTTGCACTGCTGCCAGGGTTCTTGTGATGAGAAAATCTGCATTAAAAAAGGATAAAAAATATGGAGAGACATAATTTAGCAACTGTTATAATGAATTCCACACAGCACATAAAATACAGTTAGGGCAGTTAAAATGTATAGATAACAGATTATGGCTATCATTATCTCTAGATAACAGTCTCTGTTTTCTATGAATGCATGGCTTGCAGTAACAGTACCTTTAGAGGAGCAGAATGGCCTTAGAATTATTATTATGATTAACATGTGTTTATTAAAGCAGCAACATATTTTGCAGCACTGTACAACACAAGGGTGTATACATCATACATGCAAATAGTAATGGATACAGAAGATGGCCTTGCTGAATAAATATTACAGTCTAAAAATTATGGTAAAAATTATGTTTATAAAAGCAGAATAATACTTTCAGTTTACTGGGCTGCACTAGTGAGGTATGCTTACCTGTAGATATAGTTCCACTTGAATATTGGGGTTCATCTAATTGTCTCATCGATTCCTGAATAATGGACTCAGCTTCCTGCAGCACACGATCAATAACACTCTCCTTCAGCTCCATAACCCTTACCTGACCCTCCTGTAAGGCAGACATGTACGGTGGACATACAGTCTTAAAATATTACATTATATATTATAATAAAAATAACCATTACATTTCATATTGAATAGAAAATGTGCCTTATCAATTCTATCTTAGTGCTATGCCGGCAATTTGCCTTTCTCCTGGCCTCCCAAATGCAGAATCTTATTCATGCATGTGCAGTAAAGCAAACCCAGCACGTGGCTAACATAACGTCACTCTTGAGGGAAACAGGCTTTAACTATCTTTAAAATAATGAGATGAAAAACCCATAATATATAAGAAAGCAGAGACAATAAGGGTTGCTTATTTAGCAAGAGCACTAATGAGCACTAATGAGTGCAAGACTACAACCCTTACTACATATGTAGAGAGCACTTCTCTCTGAGTTCTGAATGACATGCGAGTTTGGGGATGTGCAGAAGAGACCTGCAGCAATTCATCTAGGCTGGAAGGCAGCATGCATAATGCAAGGAAATAGCAGCTTTTTTACAAATTGCACTTCGATTTTGTAAATGATCGCTAATAATTAGTTATGGGTGAATCTATGCCGTTTTGCCGAATTACTTGCGAAACACAATGAAGTCAATGGGCATCAAAACAATTTTGACGCAATCATCATTTTTTATACACACGACTTTTTTGTCCAAATGCATTAAAGTAAAAAAAATTTTGCTGGTGGCAAAACGCAGAAATTCACTGCAAATGTGTGCCTGGTGAATTTATTTGCCCATCACTACTAATAAAAAGTAATGATCTTGAAACATACTGTAATTTGATTAATAAGTGCAAGCATGATCATGAAATACAGCCTGCATTCATGTATTTCTTAACTACATACATCTCTATTATACATCTCCTTATCTAAGTTCTCAGGCCCGCATGTTGTCCAGCTAATCAAAACTAACCACACAGTTTCACTTATGTAAATGTAATGAGATGCACTTAATAATCAATAAACTCTGAACAGTCTTTGCTAAAGAATTGTGACAAGCTTGATAATGATTTACTTGCTTAGAGGCTTCTATGCTTGCTTTCAGAAGATGGACTTCTTGTTTTCTGTACTCCAGTGCCCCTTGTAGCTGATCCATCTCTTGTATTTGCTCGTGTGCCTATTTAGAGTAGAACCTTGTATTAGTCACACATTAGTCACAGCAAAATAATTCTATAACTTTAGCCTTTACAACCAATGAGTGTTCTTTAAATTGTTCTCTTGCAAAAATACATAAGGAAAGAAACTATACCTACAACTGAGCAGAGTATTCCTTCCTTCAACAATGGCACTTCTGCATGTGAGAGGATACTGCCTATTGTTGACCTCTGATGATGTATGTATAGAAGTGTGTATAAAGTGTCTGATATTTTCGTGAATAAAAGTTTTTTGATTATGATTCCTTACAAAAAAACTTTTCATTGTGGCTGCTTCTAAAGGACAGATTTTAATGAAGAACTAAAGGTAAAAGCACTAAGTAAGCCAGATTCGGGTAACTGGAATCAGTTGGGAGTCTACCAAATTGGTAACCCCCTGTGATTACCTTTACCTTAAGTTTAAAACATTGGAAGATGTTTCCTTCCCATTTTTCCCATTCAAACAACATGTACAGAGCAAAGGACCACCATACCCTATATATGGCCATCCATATAATTCCAATTCATCCTGTATAGACTTTAAACATCTCAACCCCACAAAAATCTCCTCTAGCTAAAAGGAATAAGTAGTACACATTGAAGATGCAACCTCCTCTCATCCACCATTGTGCTACAACAAGGAGATCTGTCAAAGCCGTAGGGGGATTTCTTTAAGCCAGGCTAATGAATTTACTTTATATTAGGATAATTTGCTGCACCATTAATTATGCCATTTTGTATTTCTAAGCAGTCATGCATGCTCATTTTCCCATAGTTAGTTACATAGACTTACAACTGACCATTTTGCTGTCACTGGAAGAGTGAATCATTTCCCCATCCAGATCTAATTCATATTAATATGCATGATATGCAGAGATTTAGAGAAACTGTTTATCTTTCACATTAGTCCCGGTCCAATTGAAGCTTATAACCAATGGTCCCTACATATATAGAACATACATTAGGCTAGTTAGTATTAAAAACAACATTGCATCATCTACTTATAAGATGTCTGAAGCAAGAAAATTCATGCTTATATTCACTTTTGTAATTGTTTCATCTTTTCTATTTTACTGGACAAATCGAAGATGTCAAAAACACAAATAATGTTACTTGGCAAAGAAACTTTATATGAGTTCCCCCCCTACCTTGAATTTCACAGGGGGAAAATGGTGTGGGAAAGGATATGTCAGTTATCCGCACTCACCTTCCTCTGAGTGTGTTCATTCACCCGCTGGTAAGAATCTTCTAGTTCTTTTTTGGAATGTTCCATGTCAACAAGGGCTTCGCGTGCCATGGTCACTTGCTTTGTTACTTCAGCATTCTAGTAATGAAAGAAACAAATAAGGAAACATCCTGGATTAATAGATTTTGGATATATATGAGAGGTATCGTGTTATGCCAAAAAGATCATAGCTTGAAAAAAAACATGGCCAGATTCCACTGTGATGTGCCCAGCGAAACAAGCAAATTTGTGCATCAATGATGCAGTAAAAATGCACATTGCAGCCTATATTCTCCATTTTGTTTCTGTGCCTACTACTAGAAATTACCTCAGCAAATGTGCACATTCCCTAAGCTATCCATGCTTCACAAATACAAGAACATTTTCTACATAAGCCCAGCAGAATGAGGTCCTGTCAAAAACAGGGTACACAAATATCACAAGAACGTGTAGGAGAATCAGAGAATTGGTCATGAGCCAGAATAATTTTAAAATCAGGGCACAGTTAAAGCAAATGTTAAATTATTCAGTCCTTGGCTAGTATATTTGTGTGTAATTCAGTGCAATACAAAGTACCTTCCTCAGGAGTTCTGCATGGCTCTGCACAAGTTCAGCATATTTCTCCTTCAGTTTTGTGTAGCGCTGCTCATTAGCAATAGACTTTCCTGTAATGTACAAGAAGTGAAAGTCACATATTTTATTCCTCAGTTACTGTTCATACACACTTCTCTACCAATGCCACCTGACAATTATTTTATTACATATTTGTTACAGTTTATATTGGTTGCATTTTTATATTTTACACAATACAGTGTATTTGCTTCACTTCTGCAACGCTTTTTAATTTTTTATTGCTAAAGCTATGAACTTTTCCCACCTTATTACACATCAGCAAGACCCCTTAGGTATTAGGGCCCCTTTCAGTATTAACGTTTAAGCAGAGAAGGCAGTAAGTTTAATAATATAGGTTACTACTACTACTTTGCTGAAGTTTCAGTAAATATAATTTAGTGGCCTCTTACGCTCTATCTCAGTCAAACTCTTTTGTGCTTTCTCTGTATCCTCTCTTTTCCTTTTTAGATCCTCCAACTCTGTGCGCAGAAATTCATTCTCATCCACTGCCTGTTCTCTGAGGTGCTTCTGCTCAGCTAATTCTGCCTCCAGCTCTTGAATCCGCCCTTTAAGGTTAGTGACCAAGCGATGGTTCTGAAACAGATATCAACTTCCAAAAATCAATTTTTTTCTTTATAAACTCTTTTCAGGACATGACCCCTGCAGATATGAGCTTTAATGCATTTGCACACCTGTTTATTACTAAATCTTTCCTGGTTATATCTGCTTGGTAATAATTCTTGACGTTTGTTATACAGGTATGGGATCCGTTATCCAGAAAGCTCCAAATTACAGGAAGGGCATCTCTTATAGAC
Source organism: Xenopus laevis (assembly GCF_017654675.1). NCBI lineage: Eukaryota > Metazoa > Chordata > Amphibia > Anura > Pipidae > Xenopus > Xenopus laevis. The sequence goes on along the minus strand of NC_054374.1, from coordinate 40,222,122 downwards.
TCCATTTTATCCAAATAATCAAAATTTCTAAAAATGACTTTCGCTTTCTCTGTAGTAATAAAATAGTACCTTGTACTTAATCCAGACTAAAATATAAGCTAAACAACTCAGAAACCACAAATAATAAAAAATGAAAACCAATTGCAAATTGTATCAGAATATCACTCTCTACATCAAACTAAAAGTTAACTCAGTGGTGAACAACCCCTTTAAGGGTCACTGATTGTACAGATAAGGGACATGTTATCCAGAATGCTTGGGACCTGGGGTTTTCTTCATAAGGGGTCTTTCTGTAATGTGGTTCTCCATGCCTTAAATCTACTTAAATATCATTTAAACATTCAATTATACCCAATAGGCTGGTATTGCCTCCAACAATGATCAATTGTAATAAAATAGTACCTTGTACTTAATCCAGACTGGATTAAGTACAAGGTACTATTTTATTACAATTGATCATTGTTGGAGGCAATACCAGCCTATTGGGTATAATTGAATGTTTGGACTATTTTAGTCTGGATTAAGTACAAGGTACTATTTTATTACAATTGATCATTGTTGGAGGCAATACCAGCCTATTGGGTATAATTGAATGTTTAAATGATATTTAAGTAGATTTAAGGCATGGAGAACCACATTACAGAAAGACCCCTTATGAAGAAAACCCCAGGTCCCAAGCATTCTGGATAACATGTCCCTTATCTGTACAATCAGTGACCCTTAAAGGGGTTGTTCACCACTGAGTTAACTTTTAGTTTGATGTAGAGAGTGATATTCTGATACAATTTGCAATTGGTTTTCATTTTTTATTATTTGTGGTTTCTGAGTTGTTTAGCTTATTATTCACCAACTATCCAGTTTGAAATGTCATCTGTTCACCTTTGAGTTAACTTTTAGTATGATGTAGAGAGTGAAATTCAGATACAATTTGCAATTGGTTTTCATTTTTTATTATTTGTGGTTTTTGAGTTGTTTAGCTTATTATTCACCAATTATCCAGTTTGCAATTTCATCAATCTGGTTGCTAGGGTCCAAATTATCATAGCTACCGTGCATTGATTTGAATAAGAGATTGAAATATGAATAGGAGAGGCTTTTTAGATGGGATCAGTGACCACAATTTCAAAGCTGGAAAGAGTCAGAAGATGAAGAAGACAAATAATTGAAAAAAACTATATATGTACACACAAAGTTTTCTACTCCAGAAAGAAAAAGTTAAATCCCCATGGTTTTCATTAATTTGCACACAACAGTACAGAAGACACTTTTCCTACAATACAATGTACCACCCTGCATGTGATCTTATTTAGTAAAGTGGCTTACCTCTGATTTGAAGTTTCCCAGTTCATCTCTTAGCATTGCAATTTCTTTGTACAGCTGTTCTATAAGGTGGTCTCTGTGAAACACAACAGCTGGTTAGGGACTAATAGGCAGAATTTCAGATCTACAGATGCAATGCATCAATAAAGAATTACATCATGGAATTTTACGGTGGTTGCCAGTACCTCAGAAGTACAATGAGGCCAGACAGTTGCAGCCATCAGGGCCTACCCATGTGTCAGCTGTAATTATATGTCTTTGTGTATCCATATGCTTTTTTCCCCAACAGCTGTCCATATATGTGGCTGCATACACGGGAGTATTGATGCTTATCTGATTTCATTTAACTTAACATCATAAACATCCAGACAGGGGCCATGGAGGGACATTTGTCAATCATCAGAGCACACATGGTTGCTTCCAATCATACAGTAAACCACCTTGTGTAGAACACCTCCTTTGTTGGAACCATGAATACATGACCAAATACAATTTTTGTTTCATTAGTTTAACTAGGTTTTCTTCATCTACTTCATCTACTTTTAGGACTTGTTTGAAAATCAGATGATGTTTTAGGTCACATTCATATAAAAATATGGAAAATGTTAGGGTTAGGGTTAAAGCTTTCAAGCCCCACTGCATTGGTGTGCAGAGAACATTAGCTGATTTTATGAATACATGTCTGAGTTTAGGCATTCTCCATAAAGAACAAAAACAACAGTACAGTTTTGAGGGGGTTGATGCATATTTTGCAGTAGAAAAATCTAATTGGCAAAAATGTAAGTCCTAATTCACTTCAGAAATTCACCAATAATGGAAAAATGACATAAACCAAAAGCCACATTTTCCTCATGGAACTGAATCTGGGCCATTGTATTCAATTTAAAAAGTTTTGCGTGCAGTTTGGCTGATTTGGGAAATGTGAGGGATCATTTACCGTATATACTCGTGTATAAGCCGACCCGTGTATAAGCCGAGGTACCTAATTTACCTAAGAAAACTGGAAAAATGTATTGACTCGTGTATAAGCCTAGGTCATTTAAGCCTGGTGAGATTGTCATTGTTATTACTTTTTTGTTTGCTCTTTCAAATAGTAATAATGGAAAAGCTATTAGAACTAAACCATTATTAATTTCAGTTCAAATATCATTATCAATGACTTTGTCATTAAACTGCAAAGTGGGTGCTTTATATCTTACAGCCACTTACTTAGCTATAATGATGATCAGCAATTAAATGAAATAATGAAACTGGAAATCACTTTTGGGTATTGCTAGGAATGTGTGAATAGCCTGTGATTATATTGATTTCGGATGTGCAAATCAGGCCAGTTTGCCAGCAAATCATGCTAAAAGCAGATCTAGCTTGAGTGACACAAAATTGGCAAAAATGTCATGATTAGCAAAACAGCGACAACTGATGCAATTTCAAAACTGTGGGCATCTACTTTTCACTAATTACCGTAATTAATGATCCCTCTGTCACTGGAAAGTCTCACACAGTTTGCTATTAGTGATGGGCGCGTCCTTCCCTGCCTGTCTGTGACTGACTGTGTCGCCGCCCGGAGCAGGTCCAGGAGCTCCGGGCGGCGCGTCCTTCCCTGCCGGCGTTCGCTCCCAAAATGGCGGCGCCCATGGCCGCCACGTATTATATGTATTATACTTTGAGCCTAAATGGCCGCTAAATGGCCGCCACGTATTATATGTATTATACTTTGAGCCTATGGTGAGTTAAGAACTGGTCCCAGCAAGCAGATATAGACTATTATGGTTTCCTTTGAGTCTGTGGAATCTGGTATGTCTGTGCAAAAATAAAATTATTTTATATTTATTTCTGGATAGCATTTATGCAACTTTTTTCCATAAACCCAACTGAATGAGGTCATAAAAAAATGAAAAGTAAAACTTCAATACACACAGATGTTCATTTTACACATCAAAATGGCGGCGCCCATGGCCGCCACGTGGGTAGCGGCCGGCGCCGCTACCCACGTGGCGGCCATGGGCGCCGCCATTTTGGGAGCGAACGCCGGCAGGGAAGGACGCGCCGCCCGGAGCTCCTGGACCTGCTCCGGGCGGCGACACAGTCAGTCACAGACAGTCCTGCTGGGGCCGCGGAAGGAGGTATGACCCGCGTATAAGCCGAGTTTGAGTTTTTCAGCACATTTTGGGTGCTGAAAAACTCGGCTTATACGCGAGTATATACGGTAAGTGTTGCCTGTTGTGTACAAGTTGAATTCATGAGCAATTGAAGTACACACGTATGTCATACCAGTGCTTCATCCATTTCTTTTATAGGTGCAATTTAGTTACCAAGGAACTTGAGGAACTTGGCTATCCCGACATATTTTGCGCTGAGATGCCAATAAATATCACAAATAATAATAGCATATTTATCTTTCGGTGTGTGCCACTTACGGTTTGCATATGGTCTTGATACTCATAAAAGCATATATAAAGTATCACAATAATAAACGTGGACTCATTGAGCTTCTGATATTTGGTGCAAAATTCTATTGTGGCTTGCAAACTTACACTGGAATTCTAGGAACACATGCTGATTTTTGCACTTTACACTCCTTTAGTAAACAAGACCTATGATGTGTGCCAGATTAATCCAGTATTTGGCTGTCAAGACAAACAAATAAGGACAGAATAATAAGCAGTGGGGGGCACTGAGACATATGGGGCAAATTCACTAAGGCGCGAAGCGCCGAACGCTAGCGTTAATTCGCTAGCATTTGGCATTTTCGCTACTGCGCAAATTCACTAACGAACGCTGGCGTAGTTTCGCTAGTGTTACTTCGCAACCTTACGCAAATCTTCGCTAGCGACGAAACTACGCAAATTCACTAACTTGCGCAGTGTAGTGAACGCTACCTTTTACGCTAGACTTCCTTCGCCACCTCAGACCTGGTGAAGCGCAATAGAGTAGATAAGGATTGTTTCAAAAAAAGTCAAAATTTTTTCTAAGTCCCAAAAAACGCTGGCGTGTTTTCTACATGATGGCTGATAGGCTGAAAAAGATCTAAAATTTTTTGGGGCTCCCCTTCCTCCCCCCTACATTTCCTGACTCATGGCAACTTACCTAGACAGTGGGCACATGTGTAGGGCAAAATAAAATTTTTATTTGCAGATTTGAAGGTTTTCTAGGCATTTGTAGTGCAGATACGTGTTCCTCCATTGAAATTTGAATTTCGCGCCGTATGCAAATTAGCCTTTGCTAGCGCAACTTCGCGCCTGGCGCAACTTCGCATCTTAGTGAATTTGCCCCATAGAGAGGAATTTTTGGGATGTGTAAAATGAACATCTGTGTGTATTGAAGTTTTACTTTTCATTTTTTTATGACCTCATTCAGTTGGGTTTATGGAAAAAAGTTGCATAAATGCTATCCAGAAATAAATATAAAATAATTTTATTTTTGCACAGACATACCAGATTCCACAGACTCAAAGGAAACCATAATAGTCTATATCTGCTTGCTGGGACCAGTTCTTAACTCACCATAGGCTCAAAGTATAATACAACCCCTTCTTCACATTGTTCCATTGTGAATGATGAGATTCTGGAACATGAAGTCTCTCTACTTTCCAGAGAATCTATGCACCACCCATTAATGAAGAGGGACCTTACGTCCCAGAATCCTTACTTCATAATGGAACAAGGTGAGGAAGGGGTTGCATTACACTGCAAGCTAAAGGGGAGTGGAAGATTGGTCCATTGATGCAGTTTCAGGTACATCTGTGTAAAAAATATATTTATTTTTTGAAATTTTTAAAATAAATATAACTGAATGAGCGCATATAAAATGGGTATATTTAAAACTGCAAGTAGATTGGACAGATATGTGTGTGTGCATAAACACTAGACATGTCAGAATCTAAAAATATATATAAAACTGGTAGCATTTAACTGTTCTTGTTTATTTGGACAAACAGCAACAGTAAATTAGCTATAATATTTTTTTGTATTTTAATATACATACTTGTCATCCCTGCGCATGCCATTCTGGTTGCTGAAGTTAAAAGGGTCACTGCTGAAAGAGCTGCCAAATATATCATCAAATGTATTTTCAGACAGACTCTGGAACAAAAACAGAAAACAGTTTGAAGGGTTTTCCATGTTAGGCTAAGGCCACACTAGGCGATAGCGCCGCGATTTGACTCGCGGCGACTTTTCGCCGCGACTTTTAAGCCGCAATCGCTGGGGAAACTTTTGCGCTGGCGTCTATGGGGAATCGCGAAAAATCGCCAGCGTAAAAACACACGCGGCGATCTTTTTTCTATTGTCGCTCGAAATCGCCTAGCGAGGCAATTTCGAGCGACAGTAGAGAAAAGATCGCCGCGTGTGTTTTTACGCTGGCGATTTTTCGCGATTCCCCATAGACGCCAGCGCTATCGCCTAGTGTGGCCTTAGCCTTAGGCATAAACATGCAACTACTACTTCCTGAGAATGAGCAGAGGCAAAGGAATTCACATGGCTAATGAAAACATGCACAAAAGCTTACAAAAAAAAAAAAGCTTCCAGCTCCTCTCTAGAGCACATCAGGAGAGCCACCATCCAAATTCATCCATGGCTTCAGAAAATCCACCACAGGCTGCTGAAAATTAGAGTGAAGCATACCCACTTAATTATAGGAATACTAAACAATACAAATAGGTCTCACACCCCTTTCTAAAGACTATTAGCTCTTTTTTGAGCAAAGCCTTTCCCCTACTGACTTTGAACACTTTAGTTACATAGTTAAATCAGGTTGAAAAAAGACAAAGTCCATTAAGTTCAACCCCTCCGAATGAAACCCAGCATCCATACATACATCCATACATACATACGCTGACAATGACCCCTCCATACCTTCACATAAATTATATATTCCCATATCTATACTAACTATAAAATTTAGTATCACAATGGGCTTTGATATGTCTTTCCAAGAAACTATACGAATGCAACAGTAAGATGTCATTTGGGCAGAGTTACTAAAGGGCGAATTGTCGCCAGTGACCGTTTCGCACCAATCGCTGCACTTCACCAAGAGCAAATGCGCTCAGACTATGCTAATTCACTAAAATGCAGAGTTTCTTCATGGGCGCTGAGTGTAATGTGAGCATTTGATAGTAAAGATGTGCTAGCTTTCATTACTACCTAGAGAAACTTCGCTAGGGATCTTACGCTCAAGTCAATTTGCATAGTGCAGGAAATTTGAAGTTGTATGGACGTCTTTATATTAAATGTTGGTGCCTATACTTACAAATTCCACTTTTTAAAACACATGTCCAGGGAACCTTAATAAAGACAATAGAGTTATTCTAATGCCCTACACATGTGGCCACTGTAAAATTAATGTCCCATGTGTTTGCTAATGTATGGGGGAAACCGGTTACCCAAAAAAAAATTTCAGTTAGGTCTTTTGCAGGCTTTTAGGCTGAAAAAAGGAAAAGACGCCAGTGTTTTTTGGACTTTGATGCATTTTCAGCTCACAGAATATAATGTGACAGAAGATTGAGGAAGATCTAGCTATTTTAATGCACTTCGTCTGTTCTGAGGTGGTGAAGGCAACTCTGGCGAAATAGGAAACATTCAGTAAAAATCCGCATTTTATTGAATTTGAAGAGTAGCATCTGTTAACCAAAGCGAAAAGTTGCCTGATGATAGAGTGTGAATGACCATAGCGACGGTCTGTTCACTAGAGAATTGGCGCCTGCGTCTGTAAATTGGCGATGTCCCTGCGGGTGCCAATGCTGGCGAAAAGTCACTAGCGTTAGCCACTTCGTCCTTTAGTAAATCGACCCCATTGTTTGTAGATGTTAGCTGTTATGTATTGTTTTTGTATCCCCTTAAGCTGGCCATGGACGCAAAGATCTGATCATACAAATTGAGGATTCATACGATTTTCGGACCGTGTGTGAAGAGTCCTGACATTTTTCGTCTGGCGGAGATCAGTCGTTTGGTCGATCGGACAGGTTACAAGATTTCTGTCGGCTGCAGGTAATATCTCTGCATGTATTGCTGATCTTACGATTATCAGAGGGAGACTGTCACCAGCTTTTGTCGGACATAACTTTCATACGATTGCTGTCAGGGGGAGAACATCGGCTGATCTGTTCTTTTGTACTTTTTGATCGGAATGGTTAGTGGCAGGTCGGGAGATGGGAAAGTCCGATCGTATGTCTATGGCCAGCTTTAGTGACCCACGATGTCTGACAGCCTAAACATGTACTTTCACCAAACCTACTGTTTCCATGTAACCTTTCTGTTCACTACTCAACTAATTTTTCATTCTGATATCACTTGTCAGAGTGCTCGAAATAAACAAGCAAATCAAAATGCATGCCCTTGTCACAAAACCTGAAATAGTCTGTTCATATTTTGACAGGAAGCAAGTATATCAGCAAGTATATTGTCCCATGTTAGCCAGAAATGATCTGGTGCAAAGTGCAGAGTGCAGCATCAGGAGGGGAGCAGGTCATAAGGACAGGAAATGTTTTAAAAATTAGACACAAATACCAACTGGCTACAAACATTGTCTTACTGTACATTCTCCTCTGACAATGAACTTACTGGAAACACTATGGGGTTCTAGGGGCTTAGCTCTCCTGAACGGTGATTCTCTAAGTGCCAGTCTCATACAGGCCTGATGGCATGATGGGTGATCGTGGCTTTCATTGGGAAATGTAATAAAATGTGCAAAGTTTCCTGCTTGTCTAATCACCTATAGTAACCAATCATCAGAGAGTTCTTAATAGTTGTCTGTTTAAAAGCAAATACCTGTTTTTTTGTTTTGCTACGGCCTATTGCACCTGTGCAAATGTTTTTTATTACATAAGAGGGTTGGCCTCAGTATTATCAGTTTTATCGGTACGGTGTAGCTTAAGGCTTTCATCAACATCCTAACCACTGATATTTTTATGTAAGGAGTATAGTGGTATCCATTCCATCAATAATATTTAACATATACACTTATAAGGGATATACTAAGCAACTGTATATACCTAACAAGGTGTTTCTATGTTGTCCATCTTTGTGAGTTTCCACTAGAGGACTGACAGTTTCCTCCCACACTATAACAAAATATACGGGCAGGTTAACTTGTTCCCCAAGACATGGCCCACCACTGTGTTTGGGTTGTATAAATGAAATGCTTACCTTAAATTATAGTCTCCAGAAAGGCAGGGACTGACTGCATAATGTGTTAAAGCTATAAATAAAATAAATAATAACGATTCTCACCTGATGTGATAATGTATCCATCCCTACAAGATCTTCTGTCTCTATTAGGCTCTCACTGTCAGGAGGTGAGTTTTCACTTGGTATCAGAACCACAGGACTAATGTGCTCAGACAGTGCTGAAGCCCGCAAAAAGTTTGGCGGATTCTAAGAAATAATATCGAATTGTATCAACCAGACGGATGTAATTATCACATCTACAACTTATAACTCTGCCTATAGTAAAACAATATGTGTGTATGTCAAACCTTGAAAGTCAAATGAGATCGACAAAAGCTAGAAAACCTTTAATCTTATGCAATGGACTTATTGTACCAGACTAGTGGCACAGCGGTCTTATCACATATATGATTAACATCTTCAGAGTTGTTTCCAGTACTGCCCCATTCTTCTGATTTTGCTAGATCCTCTCCCTGAAGTCGGCAACACTTCACATGCTATGCTACATAGGTTGCTATAGAGAAGTTATGCATCGGCACATTTGCATTCAAAGTGGCAAACGTGCCAAGTTATTCCCTTTATTTATATTTCATGGCTAAATGATATCATGGTCTTACATGGCTAGATTGTGCTAGAAGGTTTCTATATATTATATACATTATATATTGCTGCCCAGTAATCTTTGGGTTGGATCAATATAAGCCAATGCCTAAAATAGTCATATTTAGATAAATCAGTTCATGCAAATAAACTGGATACAACTCCAGAGGTCTACTGCTGGCTATCGTGTAACTTTATAATAAAAAGACATATTTTTCTCTTTCAGTCTGAGGAAGTTTTAGCATGGAAAACAAAATCTATATCTAGATTCTTACCTCTGGTAGTTTGGGAATCTGTAAAAGGCGTTTGAAATATTGCAGGTTACTTGAACGGTAAAACAAATCTTTTAATCTGAATAGTGAGAGGAAAAATATTTATTATTAAAATGTCCTTTTGTGCTCTCATTGGAAATACATCAGCAAAAGGAAAAAGAAAATCAGTAGGCATAACATAACTCATGTAAATTATTGTTTAAAAATTATTGAAATTAACACAGTGATGTGAGACTGTGCTTGGTTATTTGTGGAGGGGCAATTCTGTATGTTTTGCAGCCCACTGAGCAGAAAATTATGTATATGGAAAAATGCAAAAAGACCTCTAGTGTCAGTGCTAAAATACAGAGCCAGAAACTTAACTTATCCGTGCTACAGACAGTTAAGTCATCTGAGGAAATCTGTTTGTCTTCTTGTCACTTTTTGTTTTTTTATTGTGTGTTGTGTGCCTGGTGTCTAGTAAGTCAGCACCACTACTGCAGGGCTGTGAATATAGTGAAAGTACAACTGTAATCTATACATTACTAAATAATAGTCTAGGCAAATTAAAGTGAACTGTGATAAAGGCATCTGTGTTAAACCATGTTATATATAAGGAGTACCAACTAGATTAAACCCCCCAAGAGTGGCCTGTAGCCATGTGACTGACAATAGTTGAGTATTTGCCCTTTTTTCACAATCAAAGTTGAAATATGTACAAACTGGTAAATATCTGGGTCTTAAAATAGTCCAGCAAAAACAAAAAACGTTTTTTGTGGGGGAAGGGTCTGGTGCAAACTGTCCCCCCAGACAGCAACCTCCTACCCATGGTTCACTCACTTTCTGCCAACTGCCTCAAGTTTAAGGTAGCAACAGGGCCTGGGGAGTGGAGACTACGGGGTCTGCTGTATTCTAGTTACACCAATGGGTCATAATATTAAAATAGTTATGAGCAGTAGGACAACAAAAGTCATTCTACATTGTGGTTGTTATACTGCTAGCATAAAAGAATGATATTCTTTAAAGGTCACCAATAGTATATTATCTTTTCCTACCCTGGCAAAATATGGCCTTGGATACCAGCACTCAACTGATTTAAGCCATTATTTTTTTCACTTCATTAACTTTCAACTTACAGTACATAGTAAGTAACCATCCTTATCACTCCCAGATGCTGAAAAGTGCTGCATGTTTAAGCATATTAATCAAGTGCCCCAAGCTAACATGCACATGCCAGATGCACCATTTTGCACAGGGGAAAGCTGCATAGAATCTGCATTTAAAGTGGCTTGGGGAACCGTCACCCAAAAAAATTATTCCAAATCCTATTTTATCATGTTAGTCACTTTAATTACACTGTATAAATTATTAGAATCTTGTTTCCATTGGTCTGAGAATTCATAACTATAGCAATCAGGCAGGAGCCATTTTGTGGTCATTAAGGCAAGCCTTCCTTCATCTCAAAATCTTGTTTGTGCACCAGAATGGGAGACCTGATGTCCATCCCCATGCCCTGACTACACAATTAAATGGTTAAGAGAACTGAGGGAATGTGGCGAGAGCAGTGACAACTAGGAAGTGCATAAAACATAGAGTAGGGCAGACAATATTTGATAGCTGAGATTTTTAAATGAGTTTACAACAGCTATGAACACGTTAATAAAAAAAAAGAATTTGGATTTCTTGTTTGATTTGAAAAGCTCTTTAATTATACAGCTTTTTATGTCTGGGTGACAAGTCTACTTTAAGTTAATTACTTTTAAAAGCACAGTACTGTCTCCAAGAACTGGACTGCAAGTGTCCACAGTGTTTAACTTGAATTGAGTACCAAAAGGTTGCAATTTAATCAAGCGTTTCAGTTTCCTTCCTTGTGATTAACAATTCACCCCCACTAGCAGGATTAGCCATTACTTACTTCTGGAACTGTTCCATGAAGCGATCTCGATGTCCCTGTAAGGTGTCTGTTGGAAGGCCTACAAATTGAAAAATGTCATTAAGATATTTAGTCCCATGCATACTTCCTTAATGGCAGCATTTATTTTAATTTCGGCTGCGAATGCAATTGTTAACTTGCATGTTTAAAGGAAAAAAAATTCACAGAAGTCACAGTGAGTGCTTAGAGTGATAACTACCAAATGATAAAGTTGTATTACTATAACTTTAAAAAAGGCCTGCATTATTTTTTTCCAAAATCCAACTAACCCAGTTATGGATAGGAACGTCAGTATTATTTAAATTAGGTGCATACATAGAAACCTTTCTTTGTGGTTCACAATTTATGTGAGCAGGCGCCCTAACTTGTATGTGGATGAACAAAATGACAAATTAAGGGATGATTTATTACGTCTGAATTCAAATTTTTGCAGTGATTACAACTTTTTGTGCTAAAACTCCTGAATTCAAATTATGCAAATACTTTTATACACAGAATTTATGAAGCACAAAAACTTGAATATGAAACTTTGATATTTAAAAGCAGCAGAGTTCAGGTAAGTCAATGGAAGTTGTCTATGGCAAATTTAAAGGTTTTTTTTTTTTCAGTGCAAGTTTTTTGAAATTGTGGATCTATTAAAAGCAATAAATAGTGCAAAAATTCTAGGTAATCAATTTTTTTTCACAAATATATTCAAACTAATTTTCTCTATATGGATTTTTTAATAAATAGGTAAACCTTTGAATTTGATAAAAGTTTAAATTTATTCAACATGACGCAAATTCAGATTCTGATAAACAGGCCCTCCCATAAAATAATTATTTGCACCATACTGTATATCTCCTGCATTTTGCCCTTCGAAAATTCCTCTGGTACCCAAGGGGCCAATTCTACTTAAGTCTGAACATTAGACCACACAGAAAGCAGACTACATGGCCTAAATACCCTGATTTGTTTTATAGACACAAGCTGAGATATAGTTAATGCCGAAGAAGTTAATATTGATTATAAAGATGTCTGAAAATTACCGGAAGGAATTTGCTTGTTGGTAAAAGTGAACAAAAGCCGCAAAGGCTGTGATTTATTCGCCATGGAGAACGTAGGGTAACACAGGGGAAAAAACCACACCAATGACCGTACTACCCAATTGCCTAGAGGCTCAAATCTCGGAACTTGGGTGAAGAACATCACATAAACCTGGTCAATAAGTCGCTCAGCGGAACATAAAAATAGTGCCGGGTACACCTGCTACCCATAGGCTTGTGGGGTACTCCTGCTACCCCATAGGTATACGGGTGCCACTCTGGGGGACAGGGAGAACTAGTAAGAAGAGAAAAGAAGAGAAAAAAAAGAGAAAAAAGAGAAAAAGGAATAAAACAAGAAAAGGGTAAAAGCAATGTCTGTGTATGCAGACAGAATACTGTGTAAGATGTTCGGTAGAGAGTGGTACAGTTAGTGCAGACCCGAGGGCCTGTTCCGAAAGAGTCAATACATAGCAAATATATACAATTATAGCTAATAAGTCTATATATATAGGGGCACTAGACCCCAACCTAACAGGCCCAGGATATAAGCTATGGGTTTTATCAACATGCTATAACAGCACTATCCAAGACCGGGAGGGGAGACCTGAAAGTAAATGATTATATAAAGCAACCAAGAGGAAGCGTTTCATTAAGTCCACGAGGGGCTACTGTGTCCAATTTGAAAATCCATCGTGCTTCCATCCTTAGTAGTGCTAAGTCTCTGTCGCCACCTCTGTCCAGGGTGGGTTGATGGTCAATGGCCATGCATCTAAGAGTCGGTAGTGAGTGACCTTTGACTAAAAAGTGTTTCGCCACTGGTTGCTGTGCTTTTCCTTCCTTCAAGGCTTTGCTGATAGCAGATCTGTGATTTGCAATCCGTTCTTTTAGAGTGGTGCTGGTCTTTCTTACATAGTACAAACCACACGGACAAGTTATGAAGTACACTACAAAAGAAGATGAACAGCTCAGGCGGTGTAGAATCTTGTATCTTTTTCCTGTGTGTGGATGGGGAAAATCAGGGCCAGTAAGCAGGCTGCGGCATGTCAAGCAATTCGGGCATTTAAAACACCCCAGTTTCTTTTGGCCAGTTAACCAGTTAGACTCAGTGCGGGAAGCACGAAAAAAGTCTGTACGAACAAGCAGGTCTCTGAGGTTCCTATCACGTCTATATCCCACCATGGGTTTGGGCATGTGGTGGAAAGTCAGTGAGTCGTCCATGTTAAGCATGGGCCAGTGGTTGTTAATAATTGTATTTAGGTTTAGGGATGATTTGGAATACATAGTAGAGAAAACTAATGGTGCATCCTTTTCTTTTTTAGTGTTTTTTACCGTCAGAAGGTCAGCCTGTGTAAATTTCAGTGCTCGTTCGAGTTGTTGGCATAGTAGATGCTCAGAGTATCCTCTCTGTAGGAATCGCTCAAACATTTCTCTTAGCTGGGTTATGGCAGTGGTTCGTGAACTGTTGTTTCTTATTACTCTGAGAAACTGTGAGTAGGGAATACCCCTAATCGTAGCCGGGGGATGGTTGCTGCTTGCTTGTAGAATAGAATTGCGGTCAGTGGGTTTTCTGAACAATCGGGTACCGATATTGAAGTTTTCTAGGTAGATATTTAGGTCAAGAAAGTCAATATTGTTGTTACTGCAGTTTATCGTGAGTTTGATAGGAGAATCAAGGCTGTTAAGGTGCTGGTGGAAGCAGTGCAGTTCTTCCTCTGTTCCAGTCCAGATCAGGAAGAGATCGTCTATATAACGGAAATAGGTCAGTATAGAATTCCCCAAGAGTGGATAGATGTAAGATGTTTCAAATTCAAACATAAATAAGTTGGCATATGAGGGTGCGAGGGGGCTACCCATAGCTGTCCCTGCCAACTGTAGATAGAATGATTTCTCAAATCTGAAAAAATTCCTTGTAAGAGTCAATTCCAATAGTTGGAGGAGGAATTCAATGGGGGGTGTGTGTGGTGGGTCAGACAATAGGGCTTTGCGGCATGCCCAAATTCCTTGCGTGTGTGGTATCACAGTGTATAAGCTCTTAACGTCCATTGTCACCAGCAAGCTTGTGGGGGGAAGATCATGTAGCTCAGAAAGACGTTTAATCACATGCCTAGAGTCCTGTGTGTATGAGTCCATATTGTGGACAAATGGTTGTAAGAAGTGGTCAATGTAAGTAGCTACAGGGTGAAATAGAGACCCTATAGCCGAAATAATAGGTCTTCAATTTAAGTACACATATACTCTCCCCTGGAGAGATTTCCCTGTTGTCTAAAGGCCTCTCCTATATCCCAAGCAACAAACATAATACTTTGGACACACTGATTGATGTCCACAAATTCCAACGTAAACTAAAGCTCAGAGAATACTTCAAGGACTCCCCTTCTCAACCGCCAACACCCTTCAAAAACAAAAGCTCCTTCGAGCCACCAAATACCCCGGCCCCCATCAAAACCTTCGGCAACATACTCAACAGGGAAGTCAGAAATATGAAGGACTCCTCTCCTGCCACTAATAACTTGTCCCAATCCGAGCGTAACGCCATTAAAACATTGAAGGATGATACTGACTTGGTCATACGCCCTGCGGACAAGGGGGGTGCCATTGTCCTTTTGGACTACACATTTTACAGAAAAGAACTTCTTGAGCAACTGGCAGACAACAACACGTACAAACTTCTTGATGGGGATCCCACTGTTAAATTCAAAAAGGAACTGGACTCCCTACTTATATTGGCCAAAGAGGCGGGATTGTTGGATCAGAACACATATCGCTTCCTGACCACACCATTTCCCCGGACTCCCATTATATACACCTTACCGAAGATCCACAAGTCCCTTTCCTCCCCACCAGGAAGAACTATTATTTCGGCTATAGGGTCTCTATTTCACCCTGTAGCTACTTACATTGACCACTTCTTACAACCATTTGTCCACAATATGGACTCATACACACAGGACTCTAGGCATGTGATTAGACGTCTTTCTGAGCTACTTGATCTTCCCCCCACAAGCTTGCTGGTGACAATGGACGTTAAGAGCTTATACACTGTGATACCACACACGCAAGGAATTTGGGCATGCCGCAAAGCCCTATTGTCTGACCCACCACACACACCCCCCATTGAATTCCTCCTCCAACTATTGGAATTGACTCTTACAAGGAATTTTTTCAGATTTGAGAAATCATTCTATCTACAGTTGGCAGGGACAGCTATGGGTAGCCCCCTCGCACCCTCATATGCCAACTTATTTATGTTTGAATTTGAAACATCTTACATCTATCCACTCTTGGGGAATTCTATACTGACCTATTTCCGTTATATAGACGATCTCTTCCTGATCTGGACTGGAACAGAGGAAGAACTGCACTGCTTCCACCAGCACCTTAACAGCCTTGATTCTCCTATCAAACTCACGATAAACTGCAGTAACAACAATATTGACTTTCTTGACCTAAATATCTACCTAGAAAACTCCAATATCGGTACCCGATTGTTCAGAAAACCCACTGACCGCAATTCTATTCTACAAGCAAGCAGCAACCATCCCCCGGCTACGATTAGGGGTATTCCCTACTCACAGTTTCTCCGAGTAATAAGAAACAACAGTTCACGAACCACTGCCATAACCCAGCTAAGAGAAATGTTCGAGCGATTCCTACAGAGAGGATACTCTGAGCATCTACTATGCCAACAACTCGAACGAGCACTGAAATTTACACAGGCTGACCTTCTGACGGTAAAAAACACTAAAAAAGAAAAGGATGCACCATTGGTTTTCTCTACTATGTATTCCAAATCATCCCTAAACCTAAATACAATTATTAACAACCACTGGCCCATGCTTAACATGGACGACTCACTGACTTTCCACCACATGCCCAAACCCATGGTGGGATATAGACGTGATAGGAACCTCAGAGACCTGCTTGTTCGTACAGACTTTTTTCGTGCTTCCCGCACTGAGTCTAACTGGTTAACTGGCCAAAAGAAACTGGGGTGTTTTAAATGCCCGAATTGCTTGACATGCCGCAGCCTGCTTACTGGCCCTGATTTTCCCCATCCACACACAGGAAAAAGATACAAGATTCTACACCGCCTGAGCTGTTCATCTTCTTTTGTAGTGTACTTCATAACTTGTCCGTGTGGTTTGTACTATGTAGGAAAGACCAGCACCACTCTAAAAGAACGGATTGCAAATCACAGATCTGCTATCAGCAAAGCCTTGAAGGAAGGAAAAGCACAGCAACCAGTGGCGAAACACTTTTTAGTCAAAGGTCACTCACTACCGACTCTTAGATGCATGGCCATTGACCATCAACCCACCCTGGACAGAGGTGGCGACAGAGACTTAGCACTACTAAGGATGGAAGCACGATGGATTTTCAAATTGGACACAGTAGCCCCTCGTGGACTTAATGAAACGCTTCCTCTTGGTTGCTTTATATAATCATTTACTTTCAGGTCTCCCCTCCCGGTCTTGGATAGTGCTGTTATAGCATGTTGATAAAACCCATAGCTTATATCCTGGGCCTGTTAGGTTGGGGTCTAGTGCCCCTATATATATAGACTTATTAGCTATAATTGTATATATTTGCTATGTATTGACTCTTTCGGAACAGGCCCTCGGGTCTGCACTAACTGTACCACTCTCTACCGAACATCTTACACAGTATTCTGTCTGCATACACAGACATTGCTTTTACCCTTTTCTTGTTTTATTCCTTTTTCTCTTTTTTCTCTTTTTTTCTCTTCTTTTCTCTTCTTACTAGTTCTCCCTGTCCCCCAGAGTGGCACCCGTATACCTATGGGGTAGCAGGAGTACCCCACAAGCCTATGGGTAGCAGGTGTACCCGGCACTATTTTTATGTTCCGCTGAGCGACTTATTGACCAGGTTTATGTGATGTGCGTCACCCAAGTTCCGAGATTTGAGCCTCTAGGCAATTGGGCAGTACGGTCATTGGTGCGGTTTTTCCCCCTGTGTTACCCTACGTTCTCCATGGCGAAACCATCCCACACCGTGGGTGCTCTGTACTAACGGTGCACGGGTGATCTTGCCGCCTCAGCTATCCCTCTGCATTTTCAACCACAAGTGAGAGCGCTATGTAAACCGAGTCTAGCCCTCAGCGCTATGCGCAGAGGTACTGATATAGGCTCCGTGCGTGTCTGATCCAATTCTGTATGCAGCTTGGGTAAACAGCTGGGGTTGCGTAGCAACCAGGACGCATAGCCCACGTGATCCGCCTGGCGCTGCAGCGCCGCTGTCTCACCGCAATAGGAACGGAGGACGGGTGCGCCCTCGTTTTCTGGTCTCTTTCTCCTCCAAGTTTGCCGCAAGAGGTGCGCATTCAGGTAAGGGTGGTTGCTGGTGGGACAGGGAGTCTACTCTGGTCTTCTCTTTGTTCTATACTCACCTCACTTCTCACTTTTTCTTGTCACTGGGTTGCTAAGGCCCCTTAGCAACGGATATTTGGCGCCATTTTGGGTATTTAAAATGGCAGTCTGTGTTTGGCACTCTCACCCTGACGAAGATACCTGTGTGGTATCGAAACGTTGGTCCACTTTAATAAACCTTTATGATTGACATCTACTGACCCAAGCGTGATTGATTCTGGAGTGCCGTCACTGGAGGGATTCTATATATATATATATATATATATATATATATATATATATATATATATATATATATATATATATATATATATATGTTACAGCTTTTAAATATGAGACACAGTAGTATTTCAAAGCTGGGACAAGCAATATTGGTCCTGCTGTTATTGTGTCGTTTAATTCATTTGTTGAATTAACTTGCTTTTACAGCTGACTTGATTTTACATTAGTCTATCTTGACAGCAGTGGCACACAAATAAATGTACTATTTATTAGGTCAAGTAAAGCTTGACCTGATTTATGTACCCATCCAGTCCACGAGCAAGGCTGCTTCTCTTTTTTCCAGTTCTAGTTGTTAGTGAGGGTGGTTTAATTAGTTTTTTTTCTAGTTATATGGAGGTAATATCCAGGCAGGGACCAGAACTACTGCTCAAATAAGCGAGGTCTGTGGGATGCCCCTACTAATCATTTTTATTTATTATGTAGAGCTACAGCTTAGACACTTAGCAGTTGGTACTTTTTGTCTTGGCAGTCTGTTCTACAGAGTCTTGAGCTGAATACTTGTTATATGGTACTAAGACATAGCTACTGTATGTATGAGAATTATACAAATTATAGCCAGCTGTAATACTTGGTGATAACTCTGTTATGGTATAGGCATAGGAACACATACAATTTTTTGAGAATGGTTATAACTATCATCGCAGAATTACAGGAAAGGCCATTTATAGCTGGGATTAAAGTTATTCTGTTGGCAAAATGCAACTCTTAATAAATACATATTTTTTGCAGTTTTCAACACTTTGCCTCTGCCTATAATAGTATTCTTGCTCAAACTGGCATAAACAGACCTTATGCCAATTATTGGATCATAATATGAGCCTATATAAGCACAACCAGCCAGATATCTGGCTACAGGTGTTTGCCCCCATACAAGGCCCAAGAAGCTACACACTAAGTCTGAAGGTACGGAGTTGACAGCTAATATTGACCTGTGTCACTGTTAAGTGTGACTGCACAGATGTACCAACTGTAGCTCAATCACATCTGACCATTACTTTAGAACATTAAATAAAATAATAGTCTCTATACTCACAGGAGTGCAGTTTAAAGAGCAGCTTGACAGTGTAGTCATACAAATGGCTGCAATCCAGGATGACTTGTATTAGAGGTGACAGTCGGCACTGGCCAGCAGCAGTAACAGAGACCGAGCGTGACATGTCCAGAGATTTAAATACTGTGAGAACAACAAGATCAGAGAACACATGAGCTATGTACATAAGTACCCTTTTTTGTCAGAAGTAAATAGTTACCCACCACAATTAGGGAGTTCATTTTCTTATTTATATTAAACCTAGGCCTCTTGCAGTGTATAATGTTTTACTAAATTTGTAACAAAACTTGCCCTTTCTGACACACAATTATATTAGTGCAAAAAAGTCAGAAGTTTAGCACTATAAGCAACTCCAAAGAATTACACCCCATTTTATACTTACTGGAGAAGGGCTTTTGAACTGTAAATGCAGGTTAAACAGGCATACACAAATAAACTATGCTGACTAACAAATAGAATTTATTACAACAGCAATATAAATAAATGGGCTTCTGGCCAACAATACTTATAAAGTGCCTTTTATGCACCTAAGCTATTGATTTGCCTTCAGGTCACGGCATATAAGCCTGTGTTCAAATTACTATATTTCAACAGCCCTGCACATGGCTTTCTAGCAACCAGATGTCGATTTTTTTTGTATTATTGTGCACTGGTGTTCAGTAATTTTAGGCCCTATATATACACTATACATACTTCGTTTTCACATTCAACAAACATCAGCCTGGTCACTAGATAAATTATTCCAATACCAGGAAAAAAAATAACACTAGTTTAAAGTTGTTTTATAACAGAATTTATTAACTTCTCCGCAATGCCAATCCCTGCCTAATCACAGCGTTAACTCATTTATTTAATCCCTCCCTCTCAACTGGAATCTTTCCTTTTCAACTAAAACATGCTCTTGTCACTCCCCCATTCTGAAAAAAACCCTCTCTTGATCATTCCAATCTCGATAACTTCCAACCTATCTCTCTACCTTTCATCTCAAAACTACTTGAACACCTAGGGGTAGATTCACTAATGGGAGAATTTTCGCTAGCGTCAACTTCGCACAGCTCGCACAAGTTCGCCAGGTGCAAATGCGCTACGACTACGCCAATTCATTAATATGCGGAGTTTGTCCTGGACTCCGAACGCTGGGGACTTTTTGCTAGAGTTACTTCAGCAGTGCGAGCATTTCTTAGCGAAGATGCGCCACCGTTTGTATGTGCCTAGCGAAATTCCGCTAGTGATCTTGAGCTCAGGTCAATTTGCATATGGAGGGTAATTTAAACTTGTATGGAGGTCTGAGGTGGAGAAGTCAACTCTGGCGAAAGCAGTAACGGGAAAATCCACACTTTACTGAATTTCCGAATAAACGACCTTTCGTCAAAGTGAAAAGTCGCCTGACGATAGAGTGTGAACTAACGATATTGGCTGTCTCTTTCGCTATCGAATTGACGCCTGTGCCTATTAGTGAATTGGCGATGTCCCTATGGGTGGCAACACTGGCGAATTGCCGCTAGCGTTAGCCACTTCGTCCTTTAGTGAATCTACCCCCTAGTCTAGAACCGACTAACGCTATTCCTCTCTGACAATAACCTGCTGGGCAACAACACTCCACTGAGACTACCCTAACTAATGACCTCTTAACAGCTAAAGCCAACAACCACTTCTCACTACTTATACTGCTTGATCTCTCAGCTGCATTTGACACTGTGGATCATCCTCTCCTCCTCCAGTCATAGTAAGTTAGATTGAAAAAAAGATCAAGTTCAACCTTTGAACTCTATTTTAACCTAACTGCTAGTTCATTCGATTGCCCTTCGCGTCAAGGCCCTGGTTCTCTTCTTACCTCACATATGTTTACTTCAGTGTCTCCTGCAATGGAGTACAGTGAAGTTCTCCCCTACCTCCATCTGTTGGAGTTCCTCAAAGCTCTGTCCTGGGCCCCTTATTATTCTCTCTATATACTTCCTCCCTCTGTAACTAATCAACTCATATGGTTTCCAATACCACCTTTATGCTGACGATACTCAGATCTTTCTCTCCTCTCCTGAACCCAGAGCTCTTAACTCGGATCTCTTCCTGCCTGTCTGCTATATCTACTTGGATGTCTCAACGCTACCATAAATTAAACCTCTCTAAAACAGAAATGGTTCTCTTTCCCTCAATTAACATCTGTAATATCCCAGAAGTATCTATCATACTTTTCCACTATCACCCTGTCTCCCCAGGCCCGGTGCCTTGTGATTATCCTAGATTCTACTCTGTCCTTCACTCCTCATATCCAACCACTTATTAAATCATGTCAATTTCACCTAAGGAACATATCCAAGATGCGGTCATTTCTCACCAAAGATGCCACCAAAATTCTTATTCACCCTGTCATCATATCAGTTCTAGACTACTGTACCTCTCTATTAATTGGCCTTTCCCACCAGAAAATGTCACCTCTCCAGCCCATAATGAAAAGTGTGGCCAGGCTTATACACCTCAGCAACCACTCCACCTCTGTCATGCCGCTCTGTCAATCTCTGCACTGGCTTCCACTAACTTTCAGAATAAAATTCAAACTAATGACCCTGACATTTAAAGCAGTTCATAACTCTGCCTCACCTAACCCAACTGCTTACTAAGCTCCTCTACTAACCTACTCCTCATCTCTTCTCTCATTACCTCTCACATGCCAACATTCAAGACTTTGCATGGGTTGCACCCCACCTATGGAATTCTCTCCCTTGGTCTGTCCTAGTCTCTCCCAAACTTTCTGCTTTCAAAATATCTCTTAAAACACACTTATTCAGAGAAACATACCCTCAACTCCTTAGATTGTAAGCTCTTTTGCACAGGGCATTCTTCGCCTTTTGTATCAGTTACTGGTTTGCTATGTATGTAATTCTGTATGTTCTTTATATAATTCTGTGTGTTGTTTGTTTATATATACATTTATTTTACAGCTCTGTGAAATATGTTGTTGCTCTAAAAAATACATGTTAATAATATACGAAATGCTAATTGTAAGGTGAACTTTTCCTTTAAAAGGAGGTTAATTAAAAGCCAATTTTTGTAAAATTGCTCAGAGTTCACAGCACAGCACATTTTTCTTGCTTCTGGTCAGCTGGGTTAAATTTATATCTGATCACTGATGATTAGCAAGAGAACTGTAAAGGCAAGCATCCGTAGATGCTTCCTGCATCAAACACTCAGCCCTCTGGCAGCCAGTCGGCCACCACAGCAGTAAAGCATTGCTGTTCAGAATCATGAATAGTAATACTGTTCATGAAAACTGTTCATGAACGGGATTTTGGAAGACTAAAGCGACACATAGGTTTTACCACCAGTTTAGCCCTTTGCAGAGGCAGAGATGTATCGCTGGCAATTAATCTCCTGATGTGCCATTGCTCTAACCATGTGTACTTTCAATTTGCTTCATTAGCTCCAGTTTTCCAACTAATGCCCTACTTTGATAAACAGCCTACTGATTTCTTTTCATCAGTAAGACTATGCACAGAAAATGTAACTGTACAAAGCACTGACAAGCAAAGCAGAAGCAGCGCTGGTTACCACAGAAATGTGGTTATTTCCTTAACCTGACCATTGTAGTTATTTTAAAACCTATTTCAGGAAGCTATTTTCTAAACTTTCATTTTGCATTGCTTGCCCTTAATTATTCTGCAAACTTTGAAATTGTATTTCATGTAAATCTAAACCAGCTGACTAGAAGCGAGAAAACTGTGCTGAGAAGAGAACTAAAAACAGACATAAATGTTTTTTTCAGTTCATAATAAAGAAAAAAAAATGCCCCTCACCTGTGTGAAATAAATTAAGCTCCCACTCCATGTAATCGAAAATTTCCACTGTTAACTGAAAACTGTAGGAAAAGAGATAAACACAGAGTAGGTTGTTTAATTGTACACATTATGAATGGAAAGAAGTTTACATTCATTTAAAAATGCACTGAATTACCAGTGACCTGCAATGAACACAAATTGTGTATAGACACTACCTCTTCACTGATGTTCAAATAAGTGACAACATCAGATTTGTGTCTTGACTGTCACATTAGTTTTATGAAGACAAAATTGACGGTTCGGGATGCACCGAAAGCCAGGATTTGGTTCGGGATACAGCCTTTTTCACCAGGATTCGGCCGAATCCTTCTGACCGGCCTAACCGAATGCGAATCCTAATTTGCATATGCAGGGACTGGGAGGGAAATCTCGTGACTTTTTGTCACAAAACAAGGAAGTAAAAATGTTTCCCCCTTCCCACCCATAATTTGCATATGCAAATTAGGATTCAGATTCGGTTCGGTCCAACATAGTGGATTCGGTGCATCCCTATTTAAAACACCCCAGTGTTCACACCTAAACTGTTCCCTAAGATAACCAGAGAGGCTAGCAGGTTATTCTTGCTTGAAAATGCGCCAATGTGTAAGTTCAAGAGAGACCCAACAGAGGCCAGTTGCGTGGGATGTAAAGTATCTACTGATACTGTTAGAAGAGGGGTTGCTGAAAGTCCCCTTTTATAATAGCCAGGGGACAAGCAAACATTTAAGCATTTCACCTCTTAAAATGTTCTTAATTATGAAAGGTACAGGGCTATACTGTGAGAGTATCTGACCACACTCCAATGATAACTGGCCCTGTCTCCACTCACTAAGCAACACTGACTGCTTCTGTAGAATTTCTTGAAAGTTTTCAGAGCAAGGGAAATCTTGCAACAACAATTTAATTCTACTTATATAATGTTTCTGTCAGATGTGGTAGGAAACGACATAGTACAGGAATTTGAATATGTGCACATAAACAGAATAGGTGGGGCAAGCTGTTTGTTTTTTTCTATATCTATTACATTACATAAGCACATGAATAAAATGTAAAAAAAAAGCTTTGTGGTATTTGAGTTAAGATGAAGGACGTTTTTATTTGTGGTTGTTCAAATCTGAAATTGCTCCAGTGCTAAAATCATCTGCAGTAGAACATCACACAGCATTTAAAGTAAATGCAAACCAGCCTCGCATAACTCATTATATGCCAGAATCCTTTTAAGCCAAAAGCCCTGTGTTGTGCCATACCTGCTGACTGTAATCGGAAAACATATATTCATAAGCCCAACATTTGTAAATACTTCCCCCCGGAATATTCTTTTTTACAACTTGGTAAGCAAAAATGAGTTTCCCAAGTTATAAAATGTAGCTGATTTGCATTCTTAAATAGAACAACAGTAATTGTGGTTTACTTTTGAGAAATAACGGAGAAAAAAACAAATATATATATATATTGGACAACTCTTTACCTAAGTGGCACATGAATAAAGGTCACTTGATGTAATGTAGGATGCTTTGGCACATTATATTAAAGGGATACTGTCATGGGAAAAATGTTTTTTTCAAAATGAATCAGTTATAGTGCTGCTCCAGCAGAATTCTGCACTGAAATCCATTTCTCAAAAGAGCAAACAGATTTTTTTATATTCAATTTTGAAATCTGACATGGAGCTAGCCATATTGTCAATTTCCCAACTGCCCCAAGTCATGTGACTTGTGCTCTGATAAACTTCAATCACTCTTTACTGCTGTACTGCAAGTTAGAGTGATATCACCCCCTCCTTTTTCCCCCCCAGCAGCCAAACAAAAGAACAATGGGAAGGTAACCAGATAGCAGCTGCCTGGCAGATCTAAGAACAGCACTCAATAGTAAAAACCCATGTCCCACTGAGACACATTCAGTTACATTGAGAAGGAAAAACAGCAGCCTGCCAGAAAGCATTTCTCTCTTAAAGTGCAGGCACAAGTCACATGACTGGGGGCAGCTGGGAAATTGACAAAATGTCTAGCCCCATGTCAGATTTTAAAATTGAATATAAAAAAATCTGTTTGCTCTTTTGAGAAATGGATTTCAGTGCAGTATCTGCTGGAGCAGCACTATTAACTGATGCGTTTTGGGAAAAAAAAGTTTTCCCATGACAGTATCCCTTTAAGATTCTAGTCCAGCAGCACACTGAGTTAGTGAAAAAAACACTGCTTTATTGTGCCACAATAAATACCCCTTTAGTAGTTAGGTGATGCACTTGGGGAGGCTGTGCAGAGCCACCAATGTGTTTAAAACAAGGTACTTTCTTAAATAAGACTAATAAAAGCAGACAAAATGATTGGCAACCTAACTTTATGAAGAAGAAGTAGCACCCAGGTATCAGCAATCAGTTCTGGAAGCCCTTCCCTAGTAAAACAGTGACTTTACAAACATACACAGGTTTGTTGGCAAAATATCATCCAAACAAGCATTCCAACGAAATCACTAACCACAATTTACTTTTAGGGTCATTCTTGCTACTGGATGTTACGGTGAATGAAGCTATGCTTAGATGTGCACTTACAAATTGTTTACATCATTCTCTCCAGCTTCATCCAGTTGCCGGTCAGTCATCTGAAGATTTCCAGGGAATCGTGGATTCTAAGGGCGGAAAACATTAAAACTACTAATTTGCTGTGTGTACAAATAGTGTGCGGGTCATGTTAACAGCATCACCTGAATGTTAAAGAAATTGCAGTTTTATACAGTGGAAGCCACTGCAATATTTTAATTTCTCACATACCCCTCTTACCTTTGTATGGAACTCCATCTTAATGATCAGAAGTTTGAGATAGATGCTGCACAGCTGCCCATATCCTTCACTAAGGTGGCCCTTAAAATTAAAGAATCAGTCCAGTATTTAGGAGAAATATGTTCACAGTTTACAGGCAAACTATACACTAACAATAAGGTCAAATTTTCTGTAAGACATATCTACAAAGATACATATGTGTACTGTATGTATTCTGCACAAAGAGCATTATTTAATTACAGGTGTTATACATAATATTCCATTATGGTTAGTTGGTTCAGATCTTTTATCTTCTCCTTGCCGTTGTGTAAAAGGGATTTATCCTACAACAACCAATATGTGGATACAGTATAGGTTTGATTGGAGCCAGTGAACTGGCTCACTGAGGATGAAACCAAGGAGACTGATATATGGAACTTGTGGTGAAAGAACATAAACTTAACAAAGAGTACAGTTAAAAATGCTGTATTGTATATAGTGAACCTTCAGTAACAACCCAAAGTTTCAGCAGCCCTTTAACTATAGTGATCAATGAAAGGTGACAACAGCTTCCCATCTTTTGATCTTGTTAAGCTATTTTTGGCCTGCTGGTGACACTGAACATACTCAATGTGCTCTGAAAAGCTTATTGGCTAACACCTATATTATATCTATAATAAAGGCTGATGCTACAGAGCTGATCAATTCTGATTCCTGCCTTGAAAAATATTTGCATTGAAGTACTCCATTGCTATGAAATAATTCAATGAATATGGTTGCATAGAGGGGCTTCCTGACAATCTTTTGAGTGGGTTTATCAAAAAAATAAAAAGATTGGCACCTAAAACCTGCAGAGCTTTTTGGATGCTGAAACCATATGTGAGTTTATGAACTTGTGAATGGTTTTAGGAACCAAATCTTTAAGTCTGGAGGATGAAAATTAATAAATCAGCCGCTGACTGTATTAAAGATGATTCTAAAGCAATCCCAAACAGTACAACTAGTAGATAATTAAAATTACATGAAACTTACCCACATTCGGCTCATATCAATAAGTTCATTTTTATAATGAAGAGAATCCCTTAGAACCTGTAGAAAAGGCCAATGTTATATCATTTGTAGAATTCAAGAGTTTAAACAAAGATTTTTAGTTAACTCACAAAATATTTGATAACCATATTGAATACAAGAAAATATATAAAAACTTTTGGTACATCGTATTCAAAGTCATACTGTTTAAAAGTTTCTTTTTCACTATTCACTGTATTGTGTTGTTCTGTGCACATTGTTAGTTTGCTATTCCACTGCACAGAATATAGTTTTCTTTATGATCAGTGTATAACTACTGTGCTATTAAATACTGTACAAGTTGGCCAATGTGAAAGATCAACACCTCTCCTACCATCCAATCTTGTTGGTCAGGAAACAAATAGATTTAAATATCCATTTGTTTGTCCATATCACTGAACAGGCAGGATTATTGTAATGGAGCCAGCAGCCACCTCTATTCTGAAAACCCACATTTTAGTTGCAGGTGTCCGCTGCAGAAGCATATACACACACCACAAGGCAACTCAGATACTACATTAACAGACATTAAGAGGATTATTTATCAAAGTCTGAAAATTTCTCACTATTTTGTTGAAACCACTCTGACCAATATACCCAGTGACTTTTTTTATCAATAAATTCTCATGAAAAATCTGGTGCTGGAAAAGATTCGATAAAATAGTAAAATTATCCAAATCGTATGTTTTTTTGGGTATTTAACGCTCAAAATCTTTTTGGTATTATTGCCTGAAAACCATGAGATCTTTGTATTATTGTACGAAACCCAGCACGGATCAGAATACCTTCCAATTGTAAACAGGACATCTGCCGATAACTTCTACATGACCTCGGCAGGTCTGAGTTTTTATTTCTCTGGAAAAATAGTGTTTTCCCCTTTAAAAGTCCGACCAGAAAAAATCTGACTTTAGTAAATAACCCCCTAAATGTTATTGTAATAGTAAAATTGATGACGGTACTAGATTACTTGGGTTAATATGTGTTCCTTATCTGTACTTACACTGGGATGGCCATCTCTCAGAAGCTTGTGAAAAACATGGCAGAATTTCCAGCACAGGACTGCATTACTGGACAAAGGCAGGCGGTTCACCGCCACCCAGAAAGTCTGTGCCCCCTTCTCATGGTGTGTTCCCAAGATGCAAGGTGAACATACAGGGTTAAGGACAAAGTAATCACACAAACCGAAAAACAATGACACATAGATGATGCTTAACTCTGTGATACTAACAGATGCAAATAACTGGTGCCATGACCAAGAATTAATGTGATGCAAATCAGGCTCAAAACCAATTTCACACATTTCTCATGCTCCAGTAACAAACATCTAAAATCCATGATTTATTTAACAAAGAAAATGCATTGAAGTCAAAATAATGTATATTCCAATGCACTACTGTCTTCCACAACAAAGTATGGGTCAGCAGTATTATCAACGCAAGCTACATACAGACTATCCATTGCATAGCTTTTTTTTAGTTACCTGTCAGATAAACAATGAATCTGGAAGGTTTATTTTTTCTCCATGCTTGTATAGGTTCCCTCCTAAACTCCTACCTTGATCATAGTGTGTAAATATGAAAGGGAACTTAGATTGTAAGCTCCTCTGGGGCATAGCTTCAACTGAATGATGTATAATATCTGTTGTGGCATAGTCTCACCTGAATGATGTATAATATCTGTTGTGGCATGGTTTCACCTGAATGATGTATAATATCTGTTGGCACTATAAATAGATAATGGTTGAAAATAAATAGTAAAATGTAAACCTATTTTTCTAATACATCCTGATAGGTCACCAGTGTATCCCTATAGGGACAAAAATCCTAACTTGTCCCTCCCACTGTTATTCTACTACCTCCCCTCTATAAACAAACAAGCCTGCTGCTGAACCTTAATGGCAGTCCTATTACTCCACATATTTTTCTTTTGTCATACCATCCTCCCACGTTTTTTAATCGTACACCTGAGCTGTGGATTGATACATCCCCTGCTTGCTTCTTTTCTAAGGATATTTCTTGCATGTTTTTCCTTTACAGCTGCCTCTTGAGTGTTGATGGCTTTGTTTATGCTCACAGTCTGAAAGAGGAAAGAGTAAAGTGGAGTGAGAGACTGGCTGCCACACAATAAACCCACCAACATATTTTCCTCCCAGTGGGACCCTAACTCTATTATTTGCCATTGTTTATGTGCACATTTTGGACCAAGACTTCCGAGAATGTGCCCAAAACAAAGGCCATCCTATATATGTTGTACTAATACATTAAAGCTGCAACACTTTTGTCAGCTGTGTGTGAAAATCTTATGAAATCATATGTAAAATAGTATGTGTAAGGGAAGAAAGCAATTTAAAATCCTATAAATTAAAGGAACAATGTCCTCTTTTAGTACTGTTAGTACTGTTTTGGTACTTTAGTACTGTTTTTAGTACTGTTGAACAGTGCCAAAGATTATTTTGCCATTGTATAAATATCTGTTAATATCATAACAATAAGTAGCTACTAAGTATTTCAACTTTTACACTGGAATTCTGGGTAAAATCTGTATTGTGTTAAAAACCATGGTGATTTGCATCTGAAAAATGCACTTTACACCCATCTGTAAATCGTGCTTCTACTGTCAACATTAAAACCTATGTGCCAGATAAACCTCCCATAAAGGAGTAATTAATGATGTTATTCCTAATATGTTCTTGTTAGAACTTGAAGTATAGCAAACAGACTGTGCTTTTTATCCACACAGAAATGAAAGGGATAAAAATGATATTTATATTGAGAAAAATGTGTGCCCACACATGCAATTATCTTTCAAACAGCCTTTAATTGACTAATTTCACTGATGGAAAACACATTTAATGCACAAAGTAAAAGTCAATTACAGCAAAATAAATACTGAAATACTCTCATTCAAAAGCACAAAAAGCTGTGAATCTCCCCCACATTAAAAGTCATACAGACACTACCTCTTCCCCCAGTTCTGTTCACTGGAGGAATTCCAACCCACAGTCACTAAATCAGGATGCTATCCCAAATGGCCCTATGGCTCATCTTGGGAATGAGCAAAATATTTCTATTTGCACTCCATACAAATACACTCTTAAAGGAAGACTAAACCCTAAAAATTAATATGGCTAAAAATGCCATATTTCATATACTGAATTTATTGCACCAGACTAAAGTTTCAGCTTCCCAATACAGCAAAGATCCAGGACTTCAAACTTGGGCTCACCATCTTGGAAAGTGTCTTTGGCACTCACCTGCTCAGTGGGCTCTGAGCAGCTGTTGAGAAGCTAAGCTTAGGGGTCGTCACAAATTATCTAGAAGAAAATGAGGTTTGTCTGTAATATAAGATGATGCTACAGGGCTGATTATTAAATTCTGATGCTAATTGCACTGGTTTCTGTGCTGCCATGTAGTAATGATCTGTATTAATTACTAATCAGTCTTATATTGTGACATTTCTATTCTATGTGTACTGTACATTGTGAGTGGGTCCCTAAGCTAAGTAAGTGACAGCAGAACACTTACTCGGTTCGGCCAGGCAGAAGGATTCGGCCGAATCCTGCTGAAAAAGGCCGAATCCTGGCCGAATCCCGAACCGAATCCTGGATTCGGTGCATCCCTAGTTCTGGCAAATGCCACAGGGTCTGCTATAAGGTGCCATAGAAAGTCACTATTTAGTGGGCTGGGTGGGCCTCTGTGTGGGCTGGTTCAGCCTCTGTGTACCTGAAATGCCAGGGCCTATTTTGACTCTCAGTCCAGACCTGGTTCAGGCCAACAAAATGCAGGCCTCCTCTAGCAATTGGTCATCACTGATGTCACCTTACAGAGACAACCAATTGCCAGAAGAGACAACAGAGATGGACAGGTTGGAAGCAGATATAAAAGTAATGACAGCTCGCCAATTTGGGATAGGGTCAAAAGAGGACATTTTAAGAGTCGGACACTGGATTACTTTTTGTCAACCTGTGCATTAATAATGTGTATGGTCAAAGGAATATCCATTGATCTGTGCCGCTTGAAAATTTCATCTGCCCATGCATCACGTTGCCAGGTACATGAAGAATTGGCAGATGAGCTGTTGCTCCTCTTCCACTTCTTGTACTTCCAATTATTTACAAACTCTAAAAAATTATTTGGCTCCTGATGCAAAATACCCCAGTGTACAGAACTTAAATTGCTTCACTGGGTAGGAACTAATGAATGATGAACAATTCTCTGTACTATATATAACCTACTGTATATATAAATAAAGGACACAGAGCAATTCATCAGTATCCCTATTGGTACCTTTATAACACAAGCCCTTGATAGGGATTCTCTTACTCTCTGACTCTCTTCGTTTGCTACTGTGCTGGTGGGTATCACCTACTTACTGACACCAATAACACAGTGGAATTTTGAGTGCTAATTATAAACATGTGGCTCATGGGTAAAAAAGGTTGCGGACCTCTGCTCTAGAAGAAGTACAATTACCTTTACACTGGCAAGGCCTTATCACTAGATCCGCCAAAACATTGAAGGTATTGTATATTAAACAATTGTTTAATATACAATATACAAGTTGTGAACTATTCTATTTTTAATTACTTTTCTTACACCCAGTCTAGAACTTATTCCTTTATGTAACACCAGCCAGATTGTTGCCTTCTGTCATGTATTTTTCATCTCTTTCCTGTCATGTTTCTTTCATATCTTTCCTGCTAGACTGTGTTACTAAATGCATCACATTTTTATATTATTAAAATCACATAATGGTTGCACTATGCCTGGTCTTACTCTGATAAATGTACCAATCTACAACAAAACACAGTCAATGAAACATCCCTGCAAACCACTAAAAATCGCCTTTCTGATTCTGTGCCTTTAATAAATTACAGAATAACAAATTTCCTTAGTTGCAAAAGGAATCTACAAAAGAAAATATTAGTTTCAAACATCAAAGCAATCATTTAAAGGTATTGTTCGCCTTTGAACACTTTTTCCACTTCAGATAGTTTCAGATTGTTCACCAGAAATAAAGACTTTTTCCCAATTACTTTCTATTTGTGACTGTTTTTCTATTATTGAAGTGTAAATTTTTCACCTACTAAAGCTTCTCTGGGGTTCGTCGACGCTTTAACGTCTAAGTTGATACATTTAGTTGATACATTTGTTATCTTTGTGTTGAGTTTAGGCAGCAATTAGAATTGATACAATAAGCTAATATTCCACATATACTGCTAAGAAATTAATCAACTAATTGTAGCCACTAAATGGAGCAAATTGTAACAGTTCAGATGATCCTGGATCGCTGAGCTGCCAGACTTAAATGCTAAAGCCAAGAACAATCAACTTTAAACTGAAATTTTGTGAAAATAAAAGAGGGAAAGCAATTGAAAACAGTCTGTTTATGGTGAACTAACTGATAACAACTGAAGGTGTTTGGAAGCTGAACAACCCCTTTAAAGGAGACATATAGGATACATTTTAAAAAAAAAACTTATTTTCTAGGCAATTATAAGTAATATACGGTGTGGCTATTTCTTGGTGCTAAAAATTTATATTATCTTTAAAAATAGCCCCTTTATTATAGCCCCCTATAGCTGTTCACTGGTCCCTGTCCCAGATTTAAATGAGGAGTGGGAGTGTCCTAACAATGCCTGTAGAAGCATAGTAGGGGGCAGCCAATTACAGCCCTGAATTCACACAAACACAGACAGGCTTCAGTTCCCTATCAGGTCCTGCTAGCTGCTGATTGGTTCCCATCCTACAGTGCAGTGTGCCGAGTGCTACTGGGTCCCCTGCACAGCCAGACAATTCAGGGCGCAGGAAGTGGAAGAGAAGTGAGGGATTATTAGGGTTTTTGCAGACATATTCAATAAATCAGCCTGAAACAATACTTTTTTTTAAGCACAATTCTTCCATATCTAAATGAGTATAACGAGCTGGTGCATTCTTAGTTTTTACACAAAATGTTTCCTTTAATGTGCCAATATAGATATCCCCACACAGGAGCACTTTGCCTATTTTGCGATCCTGAGAGTCTGGCCGACAGGAGGTAAGGGTGTGTGCGTGTTTAGGGGCTCTATTTTTAGAATGCAATGTGAGAGTCCCTGAGCCAGACAGGAAACACCACTCCTTAATCTGAGAACAACTCGGATCTGTTCATGTAGCTGGATATTTAAATTATGCCTTTAACCAAAAAAAAAATGCTGCTTACAAATGTCACTTTGTATACAAGTATCAACTCTCACAAAAAGTAAGGGGTGGTTACCCACATCTAAATGGCAAAAATTATACAAGGGTTGCAGATGGCATAGACAAATCTTCATTGCTTTATGGCATGGGTAGGCAACCCGCGGCTCCGGAGCCTCATGCGGCTCTTCATCCTGCTTGCTGCGGCTCTGTCTTGCGGCTTTGACTGTCACGTCGTCTATACAGCCTTCGCACTTGCTGACGGCTTCTTGAGTGTGCGACTGTGGTAAGACAACGGTTAGCTTACCACGGTCGCACACTCTGGAAGCCGCCAGCAGGAGCGAGGGCTGTATAGACGTCCCAGGAGTGACAGGCAAGACCAAGCCACAGCAAGATGATTCATCATGGTCCTTAAAGTGGTCACACACTCAAGACAAGAGAGGGAAGATCAGCATGGAGCTTCAGAAACAGAAGTCACATTAAACAGATGAGAACATACATTAGAAATATGCACAGCTTCTCACTTAAAACACTTATTTGTGCATATTAACCACAGCAAAATTGCAGAGGAGACTCCTCTGATGAAGCGCCCAATAGCTCGAAACGCGCAAGGAGGGTGTGGCTAACACAAGGTAGGCAGACCGGGGGGGGGGGGGGAGACACTGCACTGTGTTAACATGCAATTTTGCTGTGGTTAAAATGCCTAAATAAATAATAAAAAAAGCTGTGCATATTTCTAATTTATGTATTATAATTGAAGTGTACCTTTGCACAGCTCTTATTACACAGATAGCATCTGCCCCAAAATCTTTAATTAAACAGATGAGAACACTAGCATTTAACAGGGCTATTCAGTGTTTAATTTATTTCAAAGCAGGCCTACACAAACATACACACTGCACTTCTGTTTGTTGTATTCTGTTGTAACAGTTAAAATTAAAAAAAGGTTAAAACTTTTAAAAGTTTATAAGCTGTGTTAAGTTTTGCAGCTCCAGACTATTTTTCATTAGTGGAATTGGGGGCAAAATGGCTCCTTTGATAGTAAAGGTTGCTGACCCCTGCTTTATGGGATGTCTCAGTCTGCAGTCTGAACAAATCCGGGTCCCAATATGCCAATACGGTTTATGCCACACATCACTTTGCTGCACCACAGAAGTATGTTGCATGTATCATCCAAAAATGTATCTGTATGTGTATTTTAGTGAGATGCTGGTGTGTGTGCCATTTCTGGGGAAGAAAACTGCAACATCTCCTGTTATATTGACAAATAACAAGTGGTATTTTTTGGCATCATACCAATTAAAGACTACTTTCTTTTACGTGTCTGTGTGGAGGATTGGTCCTTGAGTGCCTGCTCATACTACTAATACAGTTTGAATCCATTCCCTCAGCTGAAGGTTCAGGGCAGTGCACCTGAACCTCCTCCTACACTCCTTGAGACCTGTTCTGTCTTTATTGCATAAAAGTAATATGCTCTATTTAATAGTAGTACAGGTATAGAACCTATTAACCAGAATGCTCAGGACCTGGGGTTTTCTGTATAACAGATCTTTCTGTAATTTGGATCTTCACACATTAAGAATACTAGAAATCATGTAAACATTAAATAAAACCCAATAGGCTTGTTTTGCTTCCAATGAGAATTAATTATATCTTAGTTTGGATCAAGTACAAGCTTCTGTTTTGTTATTACAGAGAAAAAGGAAATCATTTTTAAAAATTTTGATTATTTTATGATAATGGAGTCTATGGGAGATGACCTTTCCGTAATTCAGAACTTTCTGGATAACAGGTTTCCAGAAAACAAATCCCCTTACCTGTACATATAATATTTACTACTTCAATGTCACAAATTTGCCTTACTTTTTTCCAATGGCCTGCACATTTTCAGGTTGTTGGCACAATGTGGTCTAATACAAAGTAATTCCCATCAAACCATACTACTTAAACAATTCCCACAGAGAAAAAAGGCGTATGAATTATTAATACGGATATGGCTAGAGGTACACATGCTGGATGCTTATTATAAAGAAAACCATCTTGAGTTATTTTACAGGACTAAGCCTCGGAGACAAATAATAGCTGGGCACTGCTGTTAAAGAGGTCATTATCACTGGGATCATCACACTGCAAAAACCCTTTTACTATACCAAGAGAAGCTTCATAGGGAATCAGGACACACAGAGCTGAATTTCTAACAACACTAGATAAATCCGATAGTTACAGACACAGTTCACTCATTCCAGCAATTAGATTATTCTGCCATAATCTCATTACTGAGACTAAGATTGACTTTGCACTGTTTTCCAGTGGGTTTTTACTAGACAACTGAATATCAAGCAGAACAATTATGAAACTATGGCAGATTACTAGAATTAAAAGAAAACCCATACTAAACAGTTAAACTGAAAAACTACTTTTAAAGCAAAACTTTTATTTATATCTTGAGTCTCCAGAATTCTGGGTCTCATTTTTAGTGGCATTGCAAAGACCCTGCAAAAGCTAGGGACTATGGGTAAACTGCCACACTCGTAAAAATCCAGCTGTAAAACAGATGGAGGGTTCAAAATTTAAGATAGGATCTTTCAGATATCTGCAAAGCTTACTCTTGGTTTATTTCTATTTTTCAACAACTGTACAATGGAGTTTTTAGAACATAAACCCCCAAATGTAATAAAAGGCACTAAGTTTGCCCTGAAGCAGTAACCCATAGCAACCAATAAGATTTTAAACAGGTGACCAGTAAATGCTACCTGCTGATTGGTTGCTATGGGTTACTGCCCATGGGCAAACTTAGTGCCTTTTATTATATACTGTAACTACCCCAAATCTCACATTTCATCAAATCCTCCTATTTAAATACCTGTAGAATTCTGTGAGTTGCATTTGCACGGCAACATTATAATCCACAGTACCAGAATGACAAGTTTAGTGTACACCTACTTTATAAAAAGCATGTAGCAAAAAACAACACACATATTACGGATGCACTGAATCCAGGATTCTGCCTTTTTCAGGCTTTTGTTGTGTGATTTTTCATCACACAACAAGTATGTAGAAAAATTTTCTGTGCACACAGTTTTCTTTCATCCCTTGTGTCCCTAATTTGCATATGCAAATTCAGATTTGGTTCGGTATTCGGCCAAATCCTAAAATAGTGGATTTGGTGCATCCCTAAATCATATACAGTAAGAATTATACTTTAAACTGTTTCTGATACCTGTACTGTTTCTGAAATAATCAAGTCTTTACTATGTCAATTGCAGCAATCTGTCTGTCTAGGCGCATGGCTCTATACAAGCGTAATTCTCATTTGCAAACTGAGGAGACGGGTAGAGGAACAGGTTGAAGGGATGCTGTTTTTTGGAAACAATAATTCGGGATTGAACAGGAGTTGTGTTAGCTCATTAGATGCACTGTAGGAAGAATGCAATACAGACCTGCTAACAAGCAGTGAGCTGTTTTACAAAATTGTTTGGTGGTGCCAAAAGTTACAAGTGATTGGGATTAGGCAACTTGAAGGTGCCTCTGAGAGGACATAGTGGTAGGGACCACTTATTGGCACACTAAACTTTGTTCATAGTTACTGATTCGCATTATTGACAAAAGGAATTGTCAATTTATTGCATCCATTATTTATTACCCATACTCACAATACTCACAATACTGTTTTTGTCACACAATAACCTCATACTAAAGGTGATATATTTATAGAGGGTTTGAAGGTCTGGTAATTTAATACCAGATCGATTCACATTTAGCCATGTGTATCCAAAAAAAAAAGAGGGCAACATTTCGGGCCGTTCTGGACACTTTGTCAAGCCAGAAAGGGTCCAGAAGGGCCCGAAAATGTTGCCCTCTTTTTTTCAGTTACACAAATAAAGCACCTATTTCATCGAGCAAGATTCTGGTGTGCTTCTGGATTATTCTCTACATGAAATGTATTTGAGTCACAATGGATTTCACACATTAATTGAATTGATTAATTTTTCTGTTTTTGGTTTTCCCTTTCTTTCACATAATTTATTCATATTTACAAATACAGTATTGGATTGTGCGACTCAACTTCTCTGGCAGTTCCTTTCTTTAGGAAATTTTTTAAACAAAAAACTCCTTTAAGCTTAGGGGTAATTAATAGCAGTCTAACATAGCAACTTTCATTTTTAATTAAATGTAAAAGTTATTTAAACAGTGGGCACATGCATTAGGTTATTTTGTGATTTTCATGCTGACATGACCTTGCTGTCATTAATGTCAAAAACTATATTTATGGCTAAAGTTTATTTCACTGTGGGGCAGACTATATCCCCTGGGTAGAAGAGCAAATGCACTACAGGTTGTAAGAGGATAAAAATAGAGTCAGAGGGAGCAGGCCATCCCTCTCCTTACTACATGTACTTTAGGATAAGGTGCAATTGTGGCCCATGTCCTTCGCTGCTTCCTAACTTGTGCATATAAATGACTCTCCGGTAAGGTGATGGTTAGGAGATGGGAGTGTGGATGCCAACAAGCCTCCCCTTCCCTCCACTCATGAATAGAGCACTGTCAAAAGCAAGAAGCAATGTATTCAACAGGATGATGTCTATGCTCCAAAACAAAGACACATTTGTATATAACTAAGCTCACCTGCTTTTTACTCCTTACATTTCTTTTTGTATTTACAGTGATGTGTACTCACTCACACTGTTTGCCCAGCTATACTGTAATTCTCAGCAGCCAACTACATTGCTTTATGTCTACTTTGATGTCCAACACCATTACTCAACATCGACCTAAATGGCTTTGTATGTAGTCACTTTTTTCCAGGCAACATTACTCATCACCCAATCACACTGCCGTGTCCAGCTGCTTGGCTTTTTTTTGCTCAACTACATTACTCAGTTCTGTGTCTGGTCACATTATGCTTTCTCCAGCTATATTAATCATTTCCTAGTTTCACTGCTGTGTCCATTTACACAAAGGGTTGGGGAACATACATTAGTGTTGGAAACATGACTGAATTATGAAATATGCCTCTAAATAAAAGAATTAATTTACTTTCCCCTGGGAACCCCAGGTAATGCTGCACTCTTCTTCTGCTATATTCTTCGGATTCGGCCAAATCCTTGTGCCTGGTCGAACCGAATCCTTAAAATCATGTGACTTTTCGTCACAAAACAAGGAAGTAAAACATTTTTTAGCCAGACGGCTTTCTTTTCCCCTCCCCCTCACTGATTTGCATATGCAAATTAGGGTCCGGATTCCGTTTGGTATTCGGCTGAATTTTTCACAAAGGATTCAGGGGGTTCGGCCAAATTCAAAATAGTGGATTCGGTGCATCCCTAATTGTTACAGAGAAAAAGGAAATTATTTTTAAAAATGTATATTATTTGATTAAAATGGACTCTATGGGAGATGACCTTTGTGTAATTCAGAGTTTTCTAGATAATGGGTTTCTGAATATACACTTGATAAAGAGCAAGAGCTCGAAACATGTCGTGTTCGTGAATAAAGGCACCGTTTGCAGCAGATTCGCCTACGCTTGTTTGTATCCACACCTACATTGCTTGGCTTTTGGATGGAAGCAAGGTGTTGTGATACTGGAAAAGTGATCTAAGGGCAGTATTTTACCAGTATATCTGCTTATCTTGAATATCAGATCCTATACCTGCAAAGATTAGTGTGTGCTTTTCTTTCAGACATATGATATACAAGAGATTTTTTATATGAAGAAAACAACCTCAAAAGGATGAACATTTTGGTAACTGTAGTTGTATTTACCAGTACAGAGCTGGTCAACGTCATGAATTGGCAGAACAATAGATGGCCATGGTTACCATTAATATTAAACAAACAGAGTTTCAGGAGCCAGCCTAATTACTAGGCAAAGGAGATCAGCAATGCCATATGATGTAGTATGAGACAGTAGCATAGTTTTAATTGATTAGGACAATAGGTAATTTCAGAAAAAGTCACCAATTAGACTAGTAGTATCAGTGGGTACAATTTTTACTCAGTTAACTTATTGGCCATCACAATGTCCATTTAATTTTTTTTAAAATGGTTGACCAATATACTTGTATAATG
Organism: Xenopus laevis; assembly: GCF_017654675.1. Taxonomy (NCBI): domain Eukaryota; kingdom Metazoa; phylum Chordata; class Amphibia; order Anura; family Pipidae; genus Xenopus; species Xenopus laevis. The sequence goes on along the minus strand of NC_054374.1, from coordinate 40,183,233 downwards.
TAAGCCCACAGAAACCCACTGGATGAGGAGTGGATCAAATCCATAAATGTGGTCCTTGATATTCGACGAGACATCAGTCTTTCTGAGAAGTCCCATATTGGGGTTGCTGTAGGTTGACATAGACAGGATTAGGATGCTAAAGAGGGGGTCTGTTTGGGCCTCTGTGTATTTAAAATGCCAGGGCTTATTTTGAATCCCAGTCCAGTGAAGCAATATCTTCTTTACCTTGGTACTGACTCTTACCTTTGTTGCCTTGTGAGTTTCATTGCAGACTTTAGTTTGCTTTAACCTGCCTATGCCATATTTGCTTTATTTTCCTGCCTACCTACCAGCTTTATTATATATCAGTCCTGCCTCAGTCTCTGCTTTGCTTCCACATTGTTCCCTTTTTCAAAAACTAAGACTAGTGGCACCTTCTTGATATCAGACAAAGCCATCCTGTCAATCGTATTCCTGTGTGTACAGTAAGTTTAACTATGGGCTTGTAAACAGAGCTAAAACACTGGCATATCCAACAAAAAGAATTGTGGGGTTTCTTTGTATTTGTGATCCTCCAATATGCCAAGGAGTGTGTTCTCTCATATGTTTGCTCTGCACTGGGAGGCAACAAAGCATATGCACACCATAACCAAATCCAGGTTTGCATTCATGTTACGGCAGAAAGTTGCAAATCATTGCAATCTGGAATCTAAGTGTAGCCAAATACCACATCATGCAGGAATGGCAAGGCACAATGTAGCCCTGTATATAAAATAACATGCAGGAAAGGGGCATGCCATGACATCTTGCTCAGGGAAAAGCAGCATACACAGACAGGCATAAATCTTTGTGCTATGCAGTCATAACAGGAGTCCATAGAAATAGGTAAGGTGATACTAAAAGATTTATATCATATCCCTGCAGCTGTTGTATATGGCTAAGAGAAGGACAGATGTAACATACAATTTCCCAAGCCATAGCACCATTTAACAGCTTTCATCTACATATTCTATTAATGGAAGGAAGTCACACTACTAGACAGTCTACCCAGCAACCTATGTTGCTGCAAAGGAATAGATGCTAAAACCACAGTTAATTCACATAGTAATTAGTATAAGAGCTCCATAACATATCTTCATGTAAAGGTGGGAATACAGTTAACAACATGCATAATTTTCTATATTAGGCAATGATTTTAATCCTTATTTCCAGGACAGTACATAAATAAGCAGTGCAGTTGTTTATTTTAAATGTTGCACATTTTTTCACCTCCCATCCCGTAAAGCCAAACGAAGAATGTACAATATGCGTGTCTTTCCTTCAATGAAAACTTTGAGCGACCGGGAAATGTTTCCCCACCAGTGATTTACTTTATTGTCAGTGGGAAAGCATTTTATGGAGATTTGATGCTTACAGAAGCACAAATTTCAGAGCAGGAGACATATTTCCCTGTGAGCCATTAGTCTAACAAGATGGAGACTCTATTATGTTTAAAAAAAATATGACTCACTCCTACCAAAGCAATGGACAACCCAACAGCCCAGTGTAGAGGACAGTTTGCCACACCGCACAGAACACTGAGCAGACATGGAGGTGTGGGGTTGTTTGTTTGTTTGTTTTAAAAAAGCACAATTTAAAGATCCTGTAACATCTAAAAGCTAAGACTTTCCATTAAAATAAGTGGCAACAAATGAACAATTTCTTGGCAAACAAATGTCCTCTTGCCTTTAAAGGAAAAGGAAAGGTCTATTTAAATACACCAGTAAACCCTCAAAGTAATGCTGCTCTGAGTCCTCTCCCCCTCCCTTTCCCATCTTCCTCCTCCCCTACCTGCTGTAATCTGAGCCCAGAGCTATGAGTGAGCAGAGAGACATTCAGGCAGGACGTAATGTCACAACAAGCTAATATGGCAGCTGCTATCCTAAACAAACAGAAAGAACGTCTAGAGCTGTTTACTCAGGTATGGTAAAGCATTCTGCAGAATAAATATAGTGTTATAGCTTGCACTATTGTGGCTAATCTATTGGCAATAAACTGTTTCGGTAGCTTTCCTTCTCCTTTGAAAAAGGGTTTTCATTTTGTATTCTGCAGACAAATAGCTTTGGGCTCCTGTTTACAGTGCCTTCCTGTGTAAGAACCAAGCCCACTGCATGTTGTGCATCTTATTTGTTATCTGCTTTGTATCCATGAACCTTTCTGCCCTATTAAGGCCATGACACACAGGAAGGTCTATTGCCTGTGTTAAAAAAACTGTACCACGGCGAAAAATCTCACTGAAAATGCCTTGCTGTTGAATACAGCAATAATCGCTGTAAGTAAATTTCATTACTTGTGGCAATTTGGCTTAATCTTGGAAAAATGCGAGAGCAGGCGTTTTCCCATGATAAGCCGGCTACGAATCTCTCCATGTGTCATTGCCCTTAAACTTGGATGGCTGCCCCTATGGCTAAACAGAGACAGTAAATTTAATTGCATACAATATAACCAATGAAGGGTAACAGTACATTATATAGTAGTATATTAAATTACATATAAAACACTTTGATTTGTAGCTATTACTGTTACTTTTAGAGTTCTTTTTTATGAGAGAGGCAGACATAATGGTTTACATATCTTTATACTCATGTAATTCTGAATAATGTTTATTTTTTATTTAGCCTGCAATTACAACGCAAAAAAAGTTTTTTAAATACCTCACTGATCCTTGTGATCCATCAAGGCAAATTAGAGCACTGTCATTAAAGATTGGGATTGTTCCTTATTTGCTGAGGATTTTTCTCAGTGAAACATACGTCATAATAATTAATGTTATTTGTAGCCTCATTGCATTAATCAAATATAACAGTCCTACAAGGCCAATCCATGAATCTCTGTGTGGAAGACACAGGCACTCTATTTTACATTAGTACTGCAATACATGTGGCTAGCATGTTATTTACAAGGGGGAAGGAAAGAATAATAAGCAAAAGCAAATCAATAATATCAATAACAAACAAATCTCAATGAAAAGGTACTTTAATTGGTATATTAAAACAGTTCTTTCATTTCTGGTGAATATTTTACTGTATTTCTGCAGCCAATGAAAATGTTTTTCAGTAAGACAAAACTGGCAAAATTTGTTACTGCAAGTAATCAGGGATTTTTCATCAAGAAGAGATTTTAATACAATAGAACCCCTATTTTATGTTTCCCCAAGGTGGAGTAAATTCAGAGAAAACATAAAATCAAGGGAAAACACAACCTGATTGTATAGGACCACAAGAAAAACTGCATGAATTCCAGGAAACCGTAAAATCCAGGTACATAAAATCGGGGAGGACCACAAGAAAAACTGCATGAATTCCAGGAAACCATAAAATCGGGGTTCTACTATGTCGAGGGAGGTGGAGCAGGAGAGGTGACAAGTATTGAGTTCTTCCTTGGTCAGCTGGTGACATAGTTTGGGTGTATGTTGTTTACATGGGAGGACACAGTATGCACCCCAAACTATGTCCCCTACATAAACAGCCTGTACCCCAACCTATGTCCCCCACGTAAACATTATGCACCCCAACCTATGTCCTCACATAAACAGTATGCATCCCAACCTATGTCCTCACATATAAACAGTGTGCACCCCCAACCGATGTTCTTACATAAACAGTATGTACCCCAGCCTTTGTCCCCCACATAAACATGCACCCCAACCTATGTCTCCCGCGTAAACAATATGCACCCCAACCTATGTCCCCCATGTAAACAATATACACCCCATCTATGTCCCTCACATAAACAGTGCTGGGCCTTGGGCTGTCTGTGCCAAAGGCAGGACTCACTGCTTGTCACATCTTCTGTCCCACCAGCCTTCACATTAAATTCCCACCCAAACCCTATTCCCCTGTTACCCATGGGTGGGGAGTCACAGGAGGGAGCAGTGACAAGAAGACAATGGTCAGAACATTGGGTAGGCAGGCAGAAGAGGCACATGTCAAGTGCCCCTTCATTATTGTGCCTTAGGCACATATCTCTTTTGTCTACCCCTATTTCCAGCCCTGCATGTAAACAATAGCCCCATCCCTGTTAGGGCAGAGACACAAGCTCAGATTCGTGGACATTAGTCACCCAGCGACTAATAACCCTGAACTGCCTTCTGCCAGCTACAATGTAAATCACCGACGGGATGGCAATCGATCCACTTCATTTTCCAAAGACGCTTCACGAGGAAACTTCAGATGACTTCGGAAAACAAAGCGCTCCGAGTGCCATCCCGCTGGCGGGAGGCAGTTTGGGGAAATATTAATCGCCCCAAAGAAGAGACGATTTATCGCTGTGCGACTAGATCTCCCCAAATCTGAGCGTGTGTCTCTGCCCTAAAAGTTCAGTAACCTACTTCAAGTGCACACTAATTAAGGTACAATATCCAGGTGTGTGACCTAGGGTTTTCTGGATAATGGATCTATATCTATAGATCTATACCATAAGTCTAATTAAAAAAAACATTAAATTAAACAAATAAGACTTGTGCTACCAATATGGATTCATACTAGTTAGGATTGTATTGTTTTATTATAGAGGAAGATAAAATAATAAAATAACTTGTAAAAAATTACAATTATTTGCTTAAAAGGACTCTACGGGAATTATATATGGGTTTCCTATACCTATACAGGTATGGGATCCGTTATCTGGAAACCCGTTATCCAGAAAGCTCAGAATTACAGGATGGCTGTCTCCCATAGACTACATTTTATATAAATAATCCCAATTTTTAAAAATGATTCCCAATTTCTCTGTAATAATATAACAGTACCTTGTACTTAGATCCAAAGATCCCTTATCCAGAATACCCCAGGTCCCGAGCATTCTGGATAATGGATCCAATAATTTTGGATGTAGAAAATGATGCACAACTTTAGATACCAAACATGCATTGCAATTTTTTGTCTTGATGCTTTAGCCAATTTCTAGGATGAATTTATTTCGTTATAATGCACAACAGCTATGAATATCTTAAATCCTTATAAACGGTGAGTTCTGATGTCATCAGTTATAAATGGTGAGTTCTGATGTCATTTCTGTCACATGACTCACTGAAACTTTTGTATTATAATAAATAAAGTACCCCCAGTTGTAAAAACCTCGGAGTTTCATGACCTGTATAAAAACACTCGGCATTCAGCCTCGTATTTTTATATGGTCATGAAACTCCTCGGTAACTTATAATATCCTTATATTTTACAAGAGGGGGTACTTTATTCACTATATAATTATTCAGTTATAAATCGCCAGCATATTCTTCTGCACCATGCAGAGTTGATGCATCATTCATATTATCCCTTGCCACAGCAGAGCAAATAACCAAGCAAATACCCTTGAGGATATCACTGTATGTGTCTGAATTTGCTGTATCATTTTTGACATATGATGAGTAAAATTATCCAACTTGACAAATACCGCAAGAATGAAAAATAACCAGAAGTCAGAAAAATAAAAAGTCACGATTCCTTGTTTCTAGGGGAGTAATGCACCCCTTGAAGCTTCTCTCTAGTACACACAGTAATCCTGTCTGCTGTGACAGAATGGCTGGGTCCTAAATTCAGGCCACCACTAAATTAGACTAGGGACACAATGCAACCTATCATGTATTTATAAAGGGCCAACATATTCTGCATCACTATACAACAAAATGGTGTACACATTAAAAACACAAATCATATACAAAGAGCAACACACAAGAAGGTAGAGGGCCCTGCTCATAAGCGGTAGTAGTACTCCAATGCCTTCTAGAGAACCACAACTTTAAATATGTACACATGTGTCTCTGTATAATTCCAGTACAATCTCTAGACTACAGGAAAGAGCTGCCAGGATAATAATACTGTCTCCACTGTGTCACCTTTAATATAGGTTCACTTTTACTGCCTCTACGCAAAGGCTGTTTTAGTTTGCAACTGTTTTGCAACCAAATGAATAATTTACCCTTAAGCCAATACAAAATGGCAATATGTTTTATAATAGAACACCCACAGTAGATTTAGTGTGTATATGTGTGTATAGTATATGTGTATATATATATATATATATATATATATATATATATATATATATAAAAACACATCTTATCTAGTGGGCAAAAAGCATTAGATGTCTACAGTACATGCCTCAAATTGCACAGATACTACTGAAACAAAACATGCTTCACTGAAAGGAATGTAAACAAGACATGCAAAAGGATATTTCCATTTCTCATCTCTTCTTCGAACATTTACCTTTAAAGTGGACCCGTCACCCAGACATAAAAATCTGTATAATAAAAGTCCTTCTTAAATTAAATATGAAATCCAATTTAATTTTTTTATTAAAGCATTCATAGCTGTTGTAAACTCATTTAAAAATATCAGCTGTCAATCAAGTATTGCCTACCCCGCCTCAATGCCTAGGCATAGAGGCGGGGCAAGCAATTACTTTCACTTTCCATTCAGCACTTCCTAGATGTCACCGCTCTCCCTACATTCCCCCAGCTCTCTTAACGATTTAATTGTGTAACCAGGGCATGGGGATGGACTTCAGGTCCCCCATTCTGGTGCACAAACAAGATTCTGAGATGATACAAGGCTTGCCTTAATAACAGTGTCCACAAAATGAGTTCCCAGACTGATGGAAACAAGATTCAAATAATTTATACAGTGTAATTAAAGTTAATTTTGCTTGACTAACATGATAAAATAGGATTTGGATAATTTTGTTTGGGTGACGGGTCCCCTTTAAAGTAGAGCCACAGACAGGAAAGCTAATTTATATTCTAAATGACTTCTTGCTACATTTTGCAAGGTCCCCTGTGGCTGATCAGGCAACAATATATATATTTATAATTTTTTTTAAATACATATATATCAGATGATCAGTGAGGTTCATATCATTGTGAAGCTCTTTGGCAGTAGTAGGATAAACATGTCTAATTCATCTTTCCTAGTGGCAAGCATTGCTCAAATTTACATTTAACAAACTTATTTTAAAGACTCACCCAGGTCCATTTACTGAGGTTATAAAATGGATCCAATTATAATTAGTTCTAATGCTAATGGTGGCCCACTAGCTTTGCGAGTCTAAAAGGGTGTATGTTAAGAGGAATCACAGGGTTTGTTTTTGGTCACACTCACCATTTTCCCAGCATCCATGATTTCTGAAAATTTCCTTGGAAGTTGGTAAGAAACCCCTTAGGCAAAGAATCTCCTGTTGATGCAGACTTGAGTGCCCAAAATATTACTGATTGGTTAACAAGGTGATTGAAGCAACATGGTGACCCTGTACCCCACACAATGGACATAAAAAATACAAAGAAGAGGAACACCTTGAATTAAGAACAACTGTAGCAGTGGCTAAAGTCTAAGGACAGTTATAAATTGATAGGACTGACTTGGAGACAGTCTGGAGAGATAGTCTTTGGCATGTAGGCAACAAAAACAAACCTGAACAGGCAGGCTCGGCAAAAAGAAGACACACAAAGTAGAATGAGCAGGTATAGAACAGCATATTAGGATGGGCAGGTTTGGAAAACAGAAGAATGGGTAGGTTAGGACATACAAAAATGTAGCCAGAATGGACAGACAGACCTAGACAGGTTAGTTGGCACAGGCAGAAGTTGGCAGGAGGTAGCTTGGACACAGACAAGGGCTGGCTGTCATCGATACACAGAAGACGGGAGGCAGGCTGGACAGACAGACCAGGGAAGGCTAGTTGGGAGTTGGGACAGACAGAAGTGGGCAGGTAGGTTGGACAGACAGACCAGGGAAGGCTAGTTGGGACAGACAGAAGTGGGCAGGAAAGCTGGACAGACAGACCTGGGCAGGCAGATTTAGGCACACATGCAAAAGAAGAATTAAGAAGTGACAGGGGTAGACAGACAACATGTTAACAGATTTCCAGAGACCACAGGGTACTCACTGGCTGTGTTTATCCCAAATCCATAGAATGCCAGTGCAATGGGCAGGCTGGAAGGCAGTGATGTTGAGTGGGGGTGGGCACAGATTGGTGCGGACACAGAGCCCAGGGCCAGCCACACAAAAGCATTCCAGCAACAAGACACAGACAGATGGCACAGAGAGCAGCCCTCACCCAGATAAGCCAGGGAGAGGGAGGAGACAGTGTGTGTTTAGGCTACAGGGACCAATGCAGGACAGACACACTCAGAGCATTACTGGCTACAAGCAGACTCTACTAGAGAGAGAGAGAGAGCTATGCACACTAGCTAGCATGCAATAACACACTACTTGCACAACAAACAGGGCAGGGATGGAGAAGCAGAGAAAGGGCAGAGTACAGTTAGGGTTACCAGATGTTTGCGAAAATCCAGATTTTTCCTTCTTTTCAAAGACATGAAAGTGGCTGGAATTTCTCTACTATTCAAGCAAGTGTGTAAATTTGCCCTCAGTCCCTAACTTCTGCAGCTTTCCACCCCTCCCCTTTCTCCATCAATCACTGTATTTTCCCTGAGTGAGCTCCTGCAGCTTTCTGTACCGCCCCCCCCCCATCCTCTGGTGCCTGTTACTGTCTGTTCCGCCTTCTCCATTTACACTGCTGAGGCATCAGTAGCTCTTCAATAGGTTCAGCCTCTGTGCTGTACCCAAGCGCACTCTGATTGGCTGGAGGATGCTCCATAAGCAGTATGTTCACAGGCGCGGGAATATGTAGTGGACAGCTGGCACTATTTAGCCATTTGTTTTTATGTTTTTTTATTGAAAACTTTACAACAAAATATGAACATAAGTTAAAGTAGGAGGAGGGAGATCAAAGTTGAGCATAAATATAGATTTTCGTACAATGATTGGCAGTTATGGTATAAAAAAGGTAAATGTTACTATCTCAGGGAGAAAAGCAGGGAACAGTAACCATATTTCCACTAATGTGTTCCCTGATCAGGCCTTGGGGTAAATTTGCTTAGTGGCAAAAATTCGCCAGCGACGGTTTCGAAGTTGCGTCCAGGGCGCTGAAAGCTGGCAAATTTTCAACAGCGTTACTTCGGCAGTCAAAGCGTTCAATTATGCCTAGCGCAACTTCGTTAGAGGTCTTCGCTCAGGTTAATTTGCATACGGCGGGAAATGGACGTAAATGTTGCAGCAAATACATTACATTACACAAGTCCAGGGAACCTTAATAAAGAAAATAGAGTTGTTATAATGCCCTACACATCAGCCCACTGTATAGTTAATGTTCCATATGTTAGAAACTGTATGGGGGAACCCGGTTATTTTCAAGGACTTTGCGGTCTATCACTCTGAAAAAAGGAAAAGACGCCAGCGTTTTTTGGGACTTAGAAATTTTTTCCACTAAAAATATGATGCAAGTAACAGAAGATCTATGCCCTTCAATGCACCTCGTCTGAGCTGGCGAAGGCAAGTCTGGCGAAAGAGGTAACGTTCAGTAAAATCCACATCTTAGTGAATTTGTGGAGAAACGTCCATTTGCCAGAGCGAAAATTCGTCTGGCGATAGAGTGCAAATGACCGCTAGCGTCTTTCACTAGCAAAGTTATGTCTGCGCCCGTTAGTAAATTGGCGAAGTGTCTGAAAGTGGTAACGCTAGCGAATCGTCGCCAGCATTAATCACTTCTTCCTATAGTAAATCTGCCCCCTGGACTGGGACTCAAAATACATATGTTACTTTCAGTTACACAGAGGCTCATTAAACAGCCATTGTGGCATCTTACAGCAGCTCCTCTGGCATTTTAAAAACCCACAAATTGCCAGTCAGCATTGATGCTCCCCCCACCCCTTGTACATAGGCAATCCACCTCCCACAGGAGTAAACCTGTTGGTCTTATTGGGAAGGAAGATTCACAGCAATCCTTGAAGATAAGGGTAGGACTACATGTATGCTTTGGTGCGATCCGATGCGCTGCAACAAAACGCCGGCGTCAAATCTCATGCGACGGAAATAAGGTAAGTAATGGAAATGTCGGATGAAGTCGCATTGGGCATCCGACGCGACACGACTGTTGGATGCAGGCGCAGCATCATCCGACAATGCATTCACTTACCTTATTTCTGTTGCATGCGACACAGGCGTTTAGTTGCATCGTGTCGGATTGCGCCGAAAACATCCATGTAGTCCTACCCTTAGACTAGGGATATAGGGATAGAGCATGGCATCACAGTGACACATCAGAGTAGCCCCCACCAGGACACTTACCCCCCCATCAATAAAAATCTTTATCATCCTTTAGGATTCTTCATCTTCATCTGACATTCACCTGACATGTTGCATTAAAATGTGTGCCCATTGAACAGGTACTTCTCCTGTGTCCAAGTTGACTGATGTACCAACCAAATTATGAAGTGAAATATATAATTTCAAAGTATATTGCATAAATACTCTGTAACAGATAGTTTACTGCTCTAATGGCATGTGTTTTGTTTTATGTTATATGTGTTTCTAAAACAATAAAATTATACCTTTAGCCGCCTATCTATCCCCTGGCATCACAAGGGCAAAGCAGGAAGTTAGGGTTCTGCCAATCAAAAGAAACCAATAGAAAAAGAAATAGCAAGAAAGGAAGATTAAAATAAATACAAATATGTTTGAGGAAAGTTAAACCTGCTGTTGTGATTGCAGTTGCAATGTTCTTTCACTAGGACTCAATTATACTTGTTGGCAGGGCTCTCCAACAAGGGCCATGGTGACAAGAAGGCTAATACTTGTGTTCCCCCATGTTGATTTGTTTTAAGCAACAGGGTAATTTTCCCTTTTTATTTTGCACAGACGGTGTTTGGTTGTATGGCAGCTCCCTCAAAGTACCAATAGCAATGGATGCAAAGCCATAAGAGCTGCCAGTGTGCCATATTGGTGGGTCATATTTAGGCAGGACTTTCAGGGATAGTACGAAGTTCAGGAAAATTTTAGGGTTGAAGATGAGGGTGTTCAGGCCTCCTGGAAGGATAAACAGAAGGAGACATGGCAACAATGGGGAGTCAGCCCACTGGTTAATGAGATGGCGGGAGTTGCCAAGGGTTACATGGGATGGTTTGAGAAGAGAGGGCAGTGAAAGGTCACACAAGCTAAAGAGCTGGGGCCATTTTGGAAGTGCAGCTGACCTGAAAGGACCCCCCTCCCTTCCTCCCTCCCTCTGTAAGGCAGGTTATAGATCTGTGAAGGATAGGAGTTTGGGGTACAGGTTTGTCACAGCAAAATGATTGGCAGTGGCTCAAAAGAAGATAATGGGGAGGTTTACCACGGTTTGGGAACTCTAATTGGTATTGGCACTTCCCTCCCAAGTGGTGGTCTCATGCATCGCAGGGATGACAGAAAGAGGTGGTCTCAGGAATCGCAGGGATGAGAGCAAGAGATTGAGAGAGGCACTTGTCAAGTCAGTGTAGTGGCAGCAGAAAAATTGCCATTGGGCAAGTGCTTTACATGGGCCATTCGCCAAAGGAGAATAAGTTGCTAGGAAGTTCTCTGTTACTGAAGTAACAGAAGTTGTACCCAGGGCCGCTCCTGCCATGAGCGGCACAGGGATAGCACATGGATAGCACAGCAATTCCCAGGCAGGCAGCGTATAGTGCACACGCAGGTAGCATAAGGCAGGCAGAGTATGACACAGGAAAACAGAGTAACAAATAGTTAATTAGATTATGTCACACACAGGTAGACTGAGTATGGCACACACAGGTAAGCAGAGCATGTCACACACAGGTATGGAACAAACAGGTAAGCTGAGTATGGTAGAATATGGCACACAGGCAGAATAGGGCAGGAGATAGGGGAAACCTATCAGGACCACTCAAGATCATGCAGTTCTACATACAGTGACACTTAGGGGCAAATTCACTAAAGGGCAAATTGTTGCCAGAGAACGCTTCGCCACACTTCAAAAAACTATGCTAATCCACTAAAATGCAAAGTTGCATCCTGGGCGCCAAATGCTGGCGACTTTTCACTAGCATTACTTCGGCAGTGCGAGCGTTTCAAATCGAAATGTCGCTATTGATCACTTCTGCCTAGCAAAACTTCGTTAGTCCTCATACGCTTAGGTCAAGTTGAATAGGGTGGGTACATATAGGTCCTATGAACGTCTTTATTAGAGCTTGAAGTGGCCACTTTTTATTACAAATGTCCAAGGAACCTGAATAAAGACCATAGAGATCCTATAATGCCCTACACATGAGCCCATCCTAAAATGAATGTTCCATGTCTGGGGAAAAATGTGTAATGCTACTTTGGGCTAAGCAGACCAAAAGCAGTTAATGTCCAGCTAGTGATAGAAGCATGGGTTACATTGCGACTCAAGACTTCAGGTCAGGGCCTTCCCTGAGTGGAAGATTCCGATAAGGGTGTAGTGCAACTACAACTCAGAAATAGAAAATGATTGGACGCCAGGAGGTTCTTATGGTGAAACAAAAGAGTGATAGTTTATTGTTACAACAACAATGACCCCAGGTTTACTTACATCAGATGAGGTATAGGCAGATGTAACATCATATGCTAGAATAGGTTGGATGACACAGCTGAGGAATGTGACTCCCATAAGGCATTGTAGTCAAGCAGTAATAAGGAATCACAGGCTGATGTATCTTGAAGTGGTCCGGATCCCACACAGTGGAGTGGTCAGGGAGAAGGACACTCCCTGCTACAGATCCTAGGTGGAGCACAAAGCTGCTCTTGTTATCTGAGCTCTCTATCTCACTCTCCTAAAGAGTCTAACAGATATAACCTAGTCTAGCTAACCTCGTTCATGGGGTTCCCTGGTCCCAGACTTAATCACTAAAGGTGCTGGTCCCTTTAGGGCAATGGCTTTACTTGGCCTTGGTGTACCCAGGCTCAATGGGAACATCCAGTAGGTAAGGACACCAGCAGCCAAAGAGGAAGATCCACCCCTTTCCAAGCACTATATGGTGTGGTATAAGTGTGGTAGGAAGTGGTCATTACACCTCTTGGCCAATAACACTGGTTATGCAAATATAACTAGATACATGGGCTTTTGTCCAGCAACTAGGGAAAAGGAGGAAGGGTAGGTATTTAAAGCTATAGGAGCCTATGAATCCTATAGGTCCCTACAAATGTTAACACAAAAAATTTTAATAGTTAGGACTTTTGCAGGCAATGCCTCTTAAAAAAAGGACAAGTCGACAGAGTTTTTACAACTTTAATGCATTTCTGGCAGACATGATATGATGTAACTGACATAAGATTGGGATTGGATTTCTGGAAAATTGACGCTAGCGTTGGCCACTTCACCCTTTTGTGAATCTGCCCCAATGCTGGTGCCTTTCCAGCAGTTTGAAGTTTGAGCAATGAGGTCTCTTACAGTTTGTGTTACAGAAATGTGACCAGTACAGGGGGGATTACAGTTGTGAACAGTACAGGGGGATTAAAGATGTGAACAATACAGGAGTTTACAGCCTGAATGTTAGTTGTGAACAATGCAGGGGGCAGTTGATCTCAGTACTGATATACAGTATATAGTAGAATTAAGTCAAAGGCAACTGGACATTTAGTTTCTCTTAAAAACATTTCACCACTCATCCGAGTGTTTCTCATATCATATTGCAACAAATTGTTGAGCTCCAAAAAAATCTAAAAACACAGGACAGGTTGAACTATATAATTCCAAGTGGTACATTTTACCAATTTATGAGCTTATTATCCATCAGTAATTAAACACAGACGGGCTCTCATTTACAAACATTAGTGCAAGAAGCAAATTACAAAAATAGTTCTCTTTTTTTGCAGCTGCCCTTGCATATTGCATCTTAAGGCCTATTCCTTTTCACTAGAATAGATAGCTAACATTGCACATTAGTCTGTTTGCAGCATCGCTGTGTTCAGTACAATTCCATACTGGAGGAAATTATGGCACAAAGACCAACTTCTTCTTTCTTCAAATTTCCCCAGGCAAACACATGCGCAGTAGAACGAAATAGCTGACTTTTTAGTTTAAGTTTGGATTTTCGTCCTACTACGCAGGCGCAACCACGCAAAGAAAGCGGAAGCAGGAAGAAGATCTCTCTGTGGTGCTCACTGGTATAACCCGGGGCTGGTGCAGTTTTCTGCTGATAGGGGCACTGGCCCGGGGTTTCAGGTAAGTCAATACAATCACTTGGGGTGCCTAACAACCCACATGTTTATAAGGACATGTTTATAATGCCTTGTTCATGTTTATTGCTATGCAGCACTGCTGACGCTAGAAGGCACCCTCTACAGCAGTCCAGAGAGTATCCTAGAATTCTATGGTTATGACATTTTCCATGTGGAGCCGGCTAGGCAGTTCTACGGCCTGTTGAATAAAGCCTACAACCAAAACCTTCTGTGTGTGTTGGTAAAGATTCTACACTCCGCACTTGGGGTTTCCTGGATAACGGATCTTTCTATAATTTGGATATTCATACCTTTAAGGGGTTGTTCACCTTCGATCTAACTTTTATTATGATATAGAGAATTATATTCTGAGACAATTTGCAATTAGTTTTATTTTTTTATTACTTGTGGTTTTTGTGATATTCAGCTTTTTATTCAACAGCTCTCCAATTTGCAATTTCAGCAATCTGGTTGCTATGGTCCAAATTACCCTAGCAACCATGCACTGATTTGAATAAGAGACTGGACTATGAATAGGACAGGCCCTGAAAAGAAAGAAGAGTAATAAAAAGTAGCAATAAAAACAAATTTGTAGCCTTCCAGGGCATTTGCTTTTTAGATGGGGTCAGTGACTCCCATTTGAAAGCTGGAAAGTGTCAGAAGAAAAAGGCTAATCATTTTAAAACTATTAAAAATAATTAGCCATTCTATAACATACTAAAAGTTAAGTCTACTAGAAAATCATGTAAACATTAAATAAAGACCTTTTACGACCCTGTTAACTTCAAGCTAACCAGTTCAGATATAGTAATGGATGAAGGAATAAAACGTAACTTTTAATCTAGGTTGTTTTTAAAAAAAAACATACACACACCAACACAAACGATACAAGATAAGACTTCATTATGAAGTGATGAAGTCCAGGACCGTGCCCCTAAAAAACACACATTATTAAAAGCCAGGCATAAGGTAGAAAGGTGGGCTACCAACCCTGGTGGAGCATAAAGTGTTAGGGTATTGAGACAGCTTTGCTCACTTAGGGCTCTTACACATGAGCGTTTTTACCTGCGCTCCCCTGCGTTCCGTTTTTCGGCGTTCAGCCGCAGGGGAGCGCAGGAATAGACGCATTTAATTATTTCAAATGGGGCTGTACTCACACAGGCGCATGTAGGCGCCGAACGCAGGTTGAGACGCAACATGCTGCATTTTTCCTGCGTTCGGCGCCTACATGCACCTGTGTGAGTACAGCCCCATTTGAAATAATTAAATGGGTCTATTCCTGCGCTCCCCTGCGGCTGAACGCCGAAAAACGGAACGCAGGGGAGCGCAGGTAAAAACGCTCATGTGTAAGAGCCCTTACAAACACCTAGAATCCAAGCCTGAATGTCACTTAAGGTGCAAATTATGGTGAATATTGCTTTATTGTCTAAGATATACATCTGTACGCCTGAATCAACATAATTTTGATATATCTACAACCTTGTTATGAGCTAAGAGGGGTCTTGCCCAAATGGTGTACCTTAATGGGAGGTTTGAACCAAAAATTTCCTGAAGTCACTTTATTAAATGCATCAAAATAATGTTCCCACCTATACTCATATGTTGCACTGGGCAGTGTATTATGAATGCATAAAAACTTTTTTACCCTGGGGGGGAGAGGACAACACAAATAATTGAGCAAAGTTAATTATATGACAGAATAGCAAATAGAAATGGTAGGTAAAAATCACTTTAGCGCCACTAAAAAAGGCTCATTTATTGTTTACATATACAAGAAGCAAAAAATGATCTCCAGTCTCTTTAAAGGGATACTGTCATGGGGAAAATACATTTTTCAAAATGAATCAGTTAATAGTGCTGCTCCAGAAGAATTCTGCACTGAAATCCATTTCTCAAAAGAGCAAACAGATTTTTTTATATTCAATTTTGAAATCTGACATGGGGCTAGACATATTGTCAATTTCCCAGCTGCCTCAAGTCATGTGACTTGTGCTCTGTTAAACTTCAATCACTCTTTACTGCTGTACTGCAAGTTGGAGTGATATCACCCCTCTCCCTCCCCCCCCCCAGCAGCCAAACAAAAGAACAATGGGAAGGTAACCAGATAGCAGCTCTCTAACACAAGATAACAGCTGCCTGGTAGATCTAAGAACAACACTCAATAGTAAAAACCCATGTCTCACTGAGACACATTCACTTACATTGAGAAGGATAAACAGCACTCTGCCAGAAAGCATTTCTCTCCTAAAGTGCAGGCACAAGTCACATGACCAGGGGCAGCTGGGAAATTGACAAAATGTCTAGCCCCATGTCAGATTTCAAAATTGAATATAAAAAAATCTGTTTGCTCTTTTGAGAAATGGATTTCAGTGCAGAATTCTGCTGGAGTAGCACTATTAACTTTTTGTCAGCTGCACATGGGATACTAAGGCTGTGTGTGTCTGTGTATAGAGGTGGTTGTGTTGTGAGGAGGGTGCAAGCTTTTTTTTCTCTTTACCCATTCACTTGCAGCTGCATTCATCTCCAGGACAAGTCTTCTGTATTCCGAGGAACATTCTGTGAGCAAGAGGTCCGCCATGATGGCATTATGAGGCTGCGAATGAAGAAGATAAGCACAAAAAACTGATAGATGGTGATGACAGCACAACTACAGAGAAAGATATACATTGTTATTGCAGGATGCTGCCTTAGCTCTACTGATGAATAATTAAGGAACATTTGATGAGCCGTATTTAGTCTGTCCAGTGGGACCATTAAGAGGCTCTTAGTCTGGCTGTCTTCATCCATTTCATGGGGAGCATGTTTTTCCTTTCATTCCTAAAGGGGCCGTCAATGCTTAGTTTTTCCAGTCCCATCAACAAGTTGATTAGCTCCTTAAAATAGCGAACGTATCGCTCACCCATAAGCCCACTGACTTGTTACTGCTCTTTTGTGTTCAATTCAAGCAATTTATTTCTGTTAGGCTTTAAATTTAATGGATTACTGCACCAGAGCAACATTATGATCCTGACTGAATTATACTCAATAGCTGTATTTCTTTCATTAATAAACCAAGAAACCATAAATCTGGTTTTATGTAATTCATATCATATTTCTCTATTCTCTGTGTGTTTACTTTTGCCAACCCCCCAAAAAAATGTTCTCAACACAAGTATGTTATCACAGAGCCCATCTTAGCCAGGAAATTCTAATATCATTGTGTGTGGGCAATGTCAGAGGGGAGTTGATTGCTTGCAATTCAAACACATACACAGGATAATGTACAATACTTTGTAGTCATATTAGCAGTCATAGATCTGAACTGTGATCATATTTTTCATAGAATGTATGACTTTGTTCAAGTGGGCATGAATTCGTTTTAACCAAGTTACCTTAAACAGAATACACAATTATACCAAATTCCTCATTGTAATAGCACAAAGCTGATTAACCCCCTTTTTTCACCAGTTACCGCATAGATTAATACCTGCCATTGCAGTGCCAGATGCCTATTTAACGAAAACTCAGGAGCAAGTGCGTACACTAACTTTTGCTTTGCAATGATGAGCGATGGAATATTCCCAGCGAATGATTTTACATTGCAAGCAGCAAAGTAAATATTCACAAAAACAACATTTTTGAACAACTCTTGCGATTTTAATTACATTCCCCATTTAGCAAGTTTACTAACAAACTACTAGATGTAACAAAACTGACCATAAAATGGAGTACACACAGGTGCAGTCACAAACGAAGGCCTGATCAATGGCAGATGTGAAGTACAGGGTTCTGTGTGCTGCGCCAGTTACAAAATGCACTCCAGCACAATAGCAACTCTAAAACATCTTTAAAGTAATGGAAAAAATGCATCACAGTCTCTCTCTCTCCCACACCCCTTAGGCTCACAGAGTCATGCAACTCATCTTTTAGGGCAGAGACACAATTTCGGGAGATTAGTTCTTATGTGTGACCTTGATCAGACCTTTTACAGAGAATTATTCCTTTGTCTTTCTGTTTGGCAGAAGGCCTCTGACTAACATCAAAAATTTAAGCTCAGTGTTGCATATGGGCTGGTAGGTTTCTGGAGCTGAGTTAGGAGTATAAAGGTAATCAGAAACTGAATATTCCTGCACTACAGTCTAAGGGGGTTATTTACTAAACTCTGAATGCAAAAATTACAAAAAATTCATGATTTTTTTTTTTATAAAATCTCACAAATTTTTCGGAATTTATTAAACCCAGAGGATGGAAAAGTCAGAATCTGAAAATCCGGCATCTCAGACCTGTGGAGGGTGCATATAAGTCAATGGGAGAAGTCCCAATAATTTTTTGATGTGCGCTGGGTGCTACCTCAAAGTTTTCATAGTTTTCGGGCAAAATTAGGAGTTTTCGGTGAAAAATCTGAAAAAATCTTAAAAATCGGAAGAAAGATCTTAAAGAATCGTAAAAATCGGATTTTTCACAATTTTTCCGGCAAAAATTTTTTCGGAAATTTTATTAATAAATAAGCCCAAAAAACCAGTGCGGTTTTGGTTGGAGTTTTTTCAGAAAATATTGCGATAAATTCAGACTTTGATAAATAACCCCCTTAGTGCTCAGGTACTTCTATTCCACCTAGTTAAGCTGTTAGATCTTTGATTAAAGAAAACATTTTGAACATTGTTCCAAATATCACACTATACCCAACCGAACATTTCAAATGCATTTATACTACAGGTATGGGATTTGTTATCCAGAATGCTCGGGAACTGGGCCTTTCCAGATAAGAGGTCTTTCTGTAATTTGGAGCTTCATGTCTAAAAAAAAAAAGGTCTACTAAAAAATCATGTAAACATTAAATAAGCTGATTTTGCTTCCAATAAGAATTAATAATATCTTCGTTGGGATCAAGTACAAGCTACTGTTTTATTATTACAGAGAAAAAGGAATCATTTAAAAAATTTTGCATTATTTGATTATAATGGAGTCTATGGGAGACGGCCTTTCTGTAATTTGGAGCTGTCTGGATAACAGGTTTCCGGATAACGGATCCCATATTTGAACAGAGCTTCTGTAAAAAATGGTTTATGCATCCCTTCCAGTAATACAAATAGAAGCACAGTTTAGATAAGGCCAGTTCTTTCAGTGCAAATAACAAATATCTCAAACTCCAATAAGCATATATACTAAAGGTGGTACATGAGCCAATCCTGTATACCATCCAACCAAACAGTCCATGGGTTGAAAGGACAGATAGTACACAAGAGACCATACACGGTATGCACACTTTTCTCTTTTTCTGTTAGCTCAGTCTGCAGATCAGCAGGAGATGAAGAGGACCTGCAGATCTCCTTCACTTCCTCATATGGCAATTCACTGCTCCATAGCCAACATGGTGCATCACAAATGAAGCTTTAAAATCTGCCTGATTGACAAACAAGCAGCAATACATATCCATATTACATAGAAATTAATTGTGATCACTAGGCCACCATACAGATGGTATTGTAG
Source organism: Xenopus laevis (assembly GCF_017654675.1). Lineage (NCBI taxonomy): Eukaryota > Metazoa > Chordata > Amphibia > Anura > Pipidae > Xenopus > Xenopus laevis. Next base: position 40,163,737 of record NC_054374.1, on the reverse strand, counting down.
GGACAGAACATATAAGTACATTCCAGCAGGAGTCACATGTACCTTCATTTTAATTCCACTTCACAAAAAGCAAGAAAAGAAAAGACACTAACTCCATTCCCTCCAGATTTTTGGTGGGGTGGCTGGGGCCCCCTGGATGAGGTCCTCATCTGACGTTTCCCAAACTTCGGCAGCAACATAGTGTGTAGCAGTTTTTTTTCAGTTTTTTAATTATTTTGCTTTTGTTCAGAAGCTCGCGTGTTTGAAATTTCACCAGCTATCTGTCTGCTAGGGTCCATTTTACTCACCAGGCAGTGGTTTTAATGGGAGGCTGGAAGATGAATAGGAGAAGGCCTGAACAGAAACATTTATAATAAAAATTCACAGTAAAATTGTAGGCTCACAAATTGTAAGAAATAAAAAGGAGACCAATTGAAAAGTTGCAAAGAATACTTCACTTTATAGCATACTTTAAAGTTACATTGAAGATGAACTTTAAATGAGACCTGGTACTGCCCACAGGTTGTAGTCATAAATGTGAGTGATGATCAGAATGTAGCATTCCAAGTCCTGTCCCAGTCTCTCTGCCCCTAGCCTTATTATTGTGTCAGATTGTTCCTGCTTAGTGGAGCTGCAATTTTTCCCCAACCTATAAGGTTTAAGGGGCTGATTCACTAAGGGTCGAATATCGAGGGTTAATTAACCCTCGATATTCGACTGGGAATTGAAGTCGAAGGATTTAGCGCAAATAGTGCGATCGTACGATCGAAGGATTATTCCTTCGATCGAACGATTAAATCCTTCGGATCGAACGATTCGAAGGATTTAAATCCAACGATCGAAGGAATATCCTTCGATCAAAAAAAGTTAGCCAAGCCTATGGGGACCTTCCCCATAGGCTAACATTGACTTCGGTAGCTTTTAGATGGCGAACTAGGGGGTTGAAGTTTTTTTTAAAGAGACATTACTTAGACTATCGAATGGTCGAACGATTTTTAGTTCGAATCCTTCAATTCGAAGTCTTAGTCGAAGGTCCAAGTAGCCCATTCAATGGTCGAAGTAGCCCAAAAAAAACTTAGAAATTCAAAGTTTTTTACCTTCGAATCCTTCACTCGAAGTTAGTGAATCGGCCCCTAAGTGTTCCCCTATTATCAGCTGTTAGATCCCAGCACTTTCTTTTGCATAATATTGTGTACAATGGTCCATATTAAGGGCTATAGCATAAGGAATGGATATAATACAATATAGATCTGGAAAATGCATTATATGCACCATTTTTAAATTAAATAAACAGGCTATATCTGCACGATTAACATTTCGACATAGTGACACGAATCAAAATTTTTCTGTTAGATTTTCACACTATGGTGGGCAGTGTCATCTAACTTGCTAACTACCAAGGAATTACAAGAACTGGTACAAGCTTTTGTCTCATATTATTTTGCTCTTCATTTTTTAAGTGATCCCATGATCATTGAAGATACTTATCATAATAGTTGGTGAATTTATTTAAATATCAACTACAGGTGTGGGATCCAGAAAGATCTGAATTATATGAAGGCTGTCTCCCATAGACTCCATGTTATCAAAATGATAAAATATGATTTCCCTTTTTCCCTGTAATAATAAAATAGTATATTGTACATGATGCAAACTTGGATATAATTAATCCTTATTGGAAGCAGAACCAGACTATTGGGTTTACTTAGGGGCAGATTTACTAAGGTTCGAGTGAATTGTCGAAGTACAAAAAGTTCAAATTTCAAAGTAATTTTTTGAATATTTCGACCATCGAATAGGATACAACGACTTCGAATTTACTTCGACTTCGATTCGAAGTAAAAATTGTTCGACTATTCGATAATTGAAGTACTGTCTCTTTAAAAAACAACTTTGACTTCAATACTTCGCCAACTTAAACCTGCCGAAGTGTTATGTTAGCCTATGGGGACCTCCCAGAGCAATTTTCTAAATTTTTTACATTCTGAGGAAAATCGTACGATCGTACGATAAAATCATTCAAATCGTACATTTCGAAGTACGATCGTACTATGATCGGAATACGAACGTACGATGAATAAAATCCTCCGACTTCAAATTCAAATGTCGGAGGATTCTATTCGATGGTCGAATTTCGAAGTATTTTCTACTTTGAAATTCGACCCTTGATAAATCTGCCCCTTTATGTTTGCATGGTTTTCTACTATACAATGTATAAATTACAGAAAGATCTGCTATCAGTAGGGATGTACCGAATCTACTATTTTGGATTTGGCCGAATCCCCGAATCCATCTTGGAAGATTCGGCCGAATACCGAACCGAATCTTAATACTAATTTGCATATGCAAATTAAGGGTGGGAAAGGAAAAAGTGGAAAAAAGTTGGTTTGTTTCATATTTTGTAACAAAAAGTCACGTGAAATCCCGCCCTCCCCACAATTTGCATATGCAAATTAGGATTCGGTTCGGCCAGGCACAAGGATTCGGCCAAATTTGAATCCTGCTGAGAAAGGCCGAATCTTGACCGATTCTGGAATTCGGTGCATCCCTAGTTATCAGGAAAGCTCCAGGTCCCAAGCAATCTGGATAACAAGTCCCATACCTGTATTTAAGACTGATGAGTGGAAGTATATTCACTAATATGGCCACACGGAGCCTCAAGCACATTGACCAGCTATCAGCACCAACCAAAAATAAAAATGGTTTGCAGGCTTAAGTGGGACAAATCTTTTCTAAGAGGAAATGTAAATTTGATTTTAAAGTTTGATACAACCAAGTAAAACTTTCAAAGCCTGTTAATTAGAGCATTTTTAGCAAAATACTAAAACAGTCCTTAAAAGTAAAGATTGATAATTGCAAAAAAAATTGTCTAGACAACTAAGCAACTTTCTTTATTGGTGATTAAGAAACAAACAGCATCAATAATTCATTATAGGTATAACTGAGTAATAGGGTACAGTATGAAAAGCAACATTTTACTGAAGATTCGCAGCAGGACATGCAGCAGTACTGTCCTCACTTGAGGCCCAGGAAGTTACGGTTGGAAGGAGCTTGATGTCTCCATTTTTAATGGGTTTGATTGTAAAAGTACATCAAGGTGGATAGGATACTTTTAACTGCTATAGAGAAATAATCTGCACCATTTCCAGTGCTTCTTTATGGCTAAAATATTCACCTAATCACACCTAATAAAACAAGTGCTTTATTGTGATCTATTAAGTATTGGTACATTTTACCTGCAAGAGAGGAAAGAAAATGAAAGCTGCCTTTACTTGCGCTTTTAGAAATCTGTAGCATCAACAAACTCCACTTTGTGTTTAAAGTAAGGGAAAGAGAAAACAAACTTACCTACCTTATGTATTAGATGTAGTACAATTTCCTTTCTACCACCTCCTTTGTAAAGTACCTGAATGTTTAATGTACAAAACTGACCCAGACCATGTTACCAATGAAGACAATTCCTGAGATTCACCTGGTGTATTAGAGGGAGCCTCCAGAATTTTATAGGCTTATTATTTATTTACCTTTATTGATTTTATGCCATAAAGGTCTAACATTTCTTTCTTGGTTTATTTGGTGTGTTGCACACAGTTGTCTGACAGAGGCCGCAAACCCTGATGTGTCTAAGAGTATAGTGGTCCCTGTGGAAATCACCTATTTTCAATACAGTATGTTAGAATCATCACCTTTTCAAAGCTTTGCAGGCTTTTGATAGTTCTATAATATTTTGCTCTGGGGCCCAGTAACATCTAATTTTGCAACTTCATAACTTCACACTTCCTCCATGTGTGACTAGCTTTTTGTTAAAAATAAGTAAACAAAACAGTTAATTCATTGTAATGAAAACACATTGTAGAGGTATAATTTACACTCATGTCTTACAGTGCATATCTGGAATCTTTGATTCCATTGTGGTCATAGATAGACTAATAAAAGCTGCTGACTCCATCACTCCAGACTGAATCAACAGATAATAAGCCAGTCTATGGTGCCCACCAACAGGCCTGTCTGACCGACATCTGGTCAAATATCAATTGGCAGGATTGAAAATTGTCTCCGTTATGCCCAGTGTATAATCCGATCATTGGTCCTTTGGCCAATAATCAGACCCACTCAATTTGGCTCTGTGAATGGGTGGCCAAATCAGGCCCAGGTCCACTTTCTGGCATTTGCTTATGTGTAGATTTGGCAGTATATGGCCAGCTTTAGTTGTTTGGAAATGTACTGAAAAGAGGCTTTATCCAGATGGCTTGCATAAAGGGTACTGACTACAACTCCAAAAATTCCAGGTAAGCTAGAAAGTTACTACATAACAGAATTTATTTATTAATGCATTTACCAAAAAAAAAGCAGTTTAAGCTAAAGGACTGCTGGTTAGAAATTTGCATTTTGTTATGCATAGGATGGCAATATGAAGCAGATTTTATAGTTTTATTCTTTTATGGCTTCTGTGTTGCTTCAGGCATCTCCAGGGCATTAATGATATTCTTGACCCATTCATCTTCTGGATTTGCACATATCTTCCGATTCTTCCGGGTGACAAGACTAAAAAAAAAATAGCTTTTTATTATTCTTTCTTTCTTTAAAGCGTGCAAAGTGCAAAAAGGCTGCAATCTGAAATTTTCGGCACTTTGTCGAATAGCTCCCTTTCATAATGCAGGGACTGATAGCTAGCCCTTTAAATAGAGGACTACCTGTATTAGGCAGTACTCTTAACAAGAGGGGCAGAGATAGAGGCATTTAAGTGTCACTCTTCTACCCCCACTCATCCCCAACTCCATTTACTGCCTGTCCTAAGGCAGGTAGAAAAGACAGGGCTTTGCTGTACCTACTGGCACTACATACAGCAGATTGCAGTTTACCCTGGGGTGCAAGAGCTTCATAAGTGAGCATTCTCTTGCACCCCTTTAGCTCTCTAGCACTTGTGCCCCAATCAAGTTAATGAACCCTTTTATGTAGTGTTCCTCAAATTCCCAACATAAATATGGAGTAGATTTTATTGATTAATCAGATAAAAATTATGCATTCAGTGGGGCAAAGGGTGCGACTGTGTGTGCCAGATAAGGCTGGGTGAGTGTGTGTGTTTGTTGCAAATATTAATACATGATAGAATAATGTTTGCTACTTAGTTCTCTATGGTATCTATAGTAGGTTAGCAATGACAAAAAGCTAGCAAGAATCCTCTGTACCTGGCAGTTACTGTACCACACGGGAGCCTTTTGCTTTTTAAGAAGCTACCTGCAGAGTCTGTATTTGTTGATACAGTTATATGACGGAATATGGAAAAAAAATATTGGACTCCAAATCTACATAAAAAGAAGGCAAAGGAATGTTCAAAACTGATTGAAAAATTCATAAAAATGTTTTTACTCTTTGGTCTAGTTGTACTAGATATTGAGTGAGGGTTTGGAATACATTGATCTTTATCTAAATAATTTAGCTGCCAAAATTAAATTATTGATCTGTGCATGATCTGTGCATGGGGGCCACTACATTGGCCATGGTTTGATTAATAACATGATGTCATTCAAAATGTAAAAGTGGTTCACTAGCAAACTGGTATATGCTGGGTAACACCGCACTATAATTCTGATTGTCCTGCCCATAGTCCTGAATGGTGCAATTTATTATGGTGTATATGCTTCATCATTCAACTGATTTACTCTGGTGAAAGAATTAGGGACTTGTTAAACTGTAATCCAGCTTGTACTTTGCCATTCTGGATGTTGCTTTTATCCAAAGTTGAATTTGTAAAACTGTACTTACACAACTGCAAATTTGGAGCAGCGGCTGCTGGTGTAGAAGTAATCTGTCATGTGTTTGAAAGGGATTGGCTTCTTCATATAATCAAAACAGCAGGAGACAACATCTGAACCAACTGCAAAAGAAGAGGCCACATAAAAATTTGAATCATATTTGGGTTTTATATCAATGGATAGTAATAAACAAAAAGACTAGAAACCCTGGCATATTGGGATGTTATGTATTGTCGATATTATGCACACCTGTAAAATGCTTTTGTATAATTTACAGAATTTTCAAATGACCCAAACTATAAATTATATACTTTTAAAAAGTACATTCTGACTTCAAAATGCACCAAATTTAACTTAAAGAGACAGTACTTATCAGGAGGTATAATTAATTTATACCAATACTGCGCCAATGCACTATTGACAAAAAAAAGGGGGGGGCTGCTTCCTTGAATATCACCGTTCACACCAGCTTAAAACGACACAGGAAATCTGAAATAGAATGCAAAAGGAAGCGCACACATAGAGTAGAATTGTCTCAATTAAGATAAGCAATTAAGCCCCTAGAGCCACAGAGTGTTTGAAAATGGTGCCTGGAGAGCTATATTGCAGAAGATCCACCAGTGTGATATTCTTCAAGATTCCCCCTTTCGGGTATATACTCACAAGATTTATTGGATTTTTGATGCATATAGTAATGTTCGTTCTTCACCTTATAAGTTTTCTCCAGTCATCCACCAAGTAGTATAATGAAGATATAAGCAAAATATAGTATAATATTGCTTTAATAAATGTTAAAAATCACCATAAAACAAACAATTTTCTACTCACAAGGATCGCCAGATCATAAAGCACGTAGTACCCAAAGCAAAATAAAAGTCCAGAGTTCTCTGGGTCCAGGAAGGTTTTTCCTGTTGAGTCTGAGGAAGCGGTCAAGAGAGACTGTGGAACGCGTTGGATATTGGAGCAGTTTGATTTATTCATTGATCACGGATATTGGAGCAGTTTGATTTATTCATTGATCACAGACTCAACAGGAGAAACCTTCCTGGACCCAGAGACTCTGGACTTTTATTTTGCTTTGGGTACTACGTGCTTTATGATCTGGCGATCCTTGTGAGTAGAAAATCATCTGTTTTATGGTGATTTTTAACATTTATTAAAGCAATATTATACTATATTTTGCTTATATCTTCATTATACTACTTGGTGGATGACTGGAGAAAACTTATAAGGTGAAGAACGAACATTACTATATGCATTAAAAATCCAAGAAATCTTGTGAGTATATACCCGAAAGGGGGAATCTTGAAGAATATCACACTGGTGGATCTTCTGCAATATAGCTCTCCAGGCACCATTTTCAAACACTCTGTGGCTCTAGGGGCTTAATTGCTTATCTTAATTGAGACAATAATACTCTATGTGTGCGCTTCCTTTTGCATTTTATTTCAGATTTCCTGAGTACCTATCAGGATTCTGCGTCTCCAATTGCATCTACTGTGAACAGTTACAGGGGAAAGTGCTAACAACACTTTATATGGAATTGCTTGTTGACTCTTACTATCTTTACTTTATTAAATTACAGTAAGGTTTATCACATGAAAACTCTGTTGAAGTCTAAAGGGGGAAAACTCGAGTTCAACTAGGAGAAAAGTTTTTTCTTCTTGTATTGAATTTCGTTCATGAGTTTTCATATGATAATCCAAGAGATAACTTTTCTCACTGAATTTAATCTGACTGATTGTGTCTAGCATAATGACACTTTATAATTAAATTCCACATTTTCTGTTCAAGACGGTATAGTTGGATGGATCTACAGTGCGAGGGAAGGATTACTTCAATCTGTGAAGTTACCCCACCCAGCATCAGAGTTTGTTAATACACTCATTACAGAACAGCAGCTCTGGGCTGAATCTCCTCTCCTTTATATTGAAAATTATTTGACTCCTACTCCCCTTTCAGTCACCCTCTTTAAGGAAATGTAAAGTATGTAAAGTTCCACTATTTCCACAGATATTTTATCATATAACATAAGACGCCCTTCCAAAATGCCCTAAAAGTACTATATAGAAATCCTATGGCTCAGATGAAGCTATCAAGAATGAATTGATATGACAGATTTATCATGGACACCCACTATCCCCTTTAGTTAGTGGGACTGTTTACTTGCTTAACTAGGAACAAATTGGAATGTAGCATTTTAAAATTAACAGGCACAACCAATAAAACAAACCTTTATAGAGATTACTGGTCACAGTAAACAAACCATTGACAAGTCTATAAAACATATTTCATATTTTCAATAATTTCCCTCATACATTATAAATATAACAATTATTACTACCCAACTCAAATTTCCATCTCACTGACTTAGAAAGTCACTAAATCATATGCCTAGCTTATAAAGCCAACTACCCTCTAAAATGACATAGACTAACTAGAGAACTGAATGATCCAAATTATTTTTATCTTGGCCTGGATGTAGAGCATGTAGCATATAATAATGTTCACAATATATCGAACTAAAATACTCAGTTTTATTTGGGGTAATAACTTAGAAATATTAAAAAAATCTATATTATATTAACCCCATATTTAAATAAGCTTAGGAGTCCCCAATTTTCTTATGCATTACAGAGCAGTTAGGGCAGCACATATGATAAAATGGCACGTCCCACCGGAACCCTACTTTGTCTTTGCTTTGAAAATTCATCGATGTTCCTTTTAAAAGCCTCAATGCTCCTTTTGGTTTCTCCTCCTAAGATAAAGAAAATCACCATCACTGACTCAGTTACCAAACGTATCTTCCGCTTATGGCTATCAAATTAGAAATCCTAATAGGGCAGCACATATGATAAAATGGCACGTCCCACCAGGAACCCTACTTTGTGTTGGCTTTGAAAATTCATCGATGTTCCTTTTAAAAGCCTCAGTGCGCCTTTTGGTTTCTCCTCCTAAGATAAAGAAAATCACCATCACTGACTCAGTTACCAAACGTATCTTCCGCTTATGGCTATCAAATTAGAAATCCTTATACACATAAGACCAATAGTTCTACACATCCAATTACTGCCAATCCTCCAGGATCACAAACCAAAATATTTAGTTGATGGCTTACTAATATTTTGACCAAACTATATGAGATGCTCACTCCTACCACATAGAGCAGCAGCACCACAAGCTTATATATATATATATATATGGTTTCCTTATTGCAACTGACCATGCTTCAGCTCCAAGAAACACTAAAAAATATTCATAAAGCAACTCAACCTTCTGGGCCTGCAGGATCAAAATCTATCAATAAACACAGTGATTCAATCAAATAGTAAGTGGAATAAATGACCATGGGTAGGATGTAGGGGAGGTGGATTCATTCTGTGGACTAAGCATTAGTAATTATTTATAAAATTAAACTTTCCGTTATTATGGAACAACTTACAAAACTGCAATCTAATTTAAACATTAACAGTTAATGCAAAAGTGGGTTTACCTTTTAAACTTAATAGCCAGTTTGTCCTGTTTGGCTACACACACTTGTAGCTGAATTGGTCAGTGCAGACATTGATGAGGCCAGTGAGATTATTATTGTATTTGGCCAGAGATCAGAAAAACATGCACTGGTGGTATAATAAATGGCTGAATAAATTTGCCAACATGCATCATAATCTACATGATTTTAATAATTAACTGAACATTTGTGTCCAACATAGTGCCCAATAAGTCACTGACTGATTAGGAAAGACCTGCACAGATTGTAACTATACCTAGTAGTGGGATCCTCATCCTTACAGATTGCATGTTTATATTTCAGACTTAAATGCCATATAAATGAGAAATATCAACTCCAAATAAAGATCCATTGAAAATGCAATTAACATAATACGCAGTAAGCAATAGCTTACAATCTTAAGAAAACCTAAAGAAAATCTGAAATATGGCAGCTAAGGTAAAAGTATCATGAATACAAGATTTATTAATACAAATGCCTTTGTGACAAAACTTTATTCACATATGGTGTACCAATCATCAATCATCAAGGGGCCTATATACGAACATTCCATTTTTTTCACAAATCTCTAAAAAAAATCTCTCTTTTATAATTTCTATAAAATTTGAGATATATTAAGTCATAAACCAAGAAAAACTCTAATACAAAGCTGAGCCAAGAAAAATCTGTCGGGGTCCTATAGAAGTCAGTGGGAGCTGCCTTTCATCCCACTGGACAATTTTTAATCAGTTTCAGTGGTTTTTCTGATTTTGTTCGCTAGGAATTGTCAGAAAAACTCTGTTTAGATGTTTTTGAGGTATTCAATTTTTTTCTTTTTTGGAACATTCAGTGCTTATCATTTGTGCTTTTTAAATCTGGATCAGTTTCAATAAATTCCATGGCATTAGTGGTTTGAGAGAAATAGAGTTTATTCGTGGTTTCAAAAACCTCAAAAATACTAAAGTGTGAATGCTGCTAAATGGGCCTCCCAGTGTTGTGTACTTTTTATAATGTTAGTGAAAAAGCCAAATAAGTGAACCCCTAAGTGAATATATTTACTTACCCCCGCGCGAAAAAAAGAAGAAGCGCTCCGTTGTGCTCAATGGAATAACCCCGGGCAGGTGCAGTTTTCTGCTGATAGGAGCAACGGCCCAGGGTTTCAGGTAAGTAAATACATTCACTTGGAGGTGCCTAACATTTGGCACCCCCAAGAGACTGTGACCAAAACTAATAGCTCTGCATGGTAGGGAATAGTTTGTGTTGTTTTTAGGGTACTTTAAGTTGTCTCTCACAGTTTGGTTATCTGTTAAGTAAAATATTGTTATTCAGACTATAAAAAACTGCTTTGACTTGGCATGTCAGGCATGCAGGGCTCCCTATGTGTGTTGTGTGTGCTTCAGTTAAGGGCCTGTAATTACATGTCAACAGTGGTGTAACTACTGCGGGTTCAATCTCACCTGGGCCCGCATAGTGTCGGACTGGGACACCAGGGGCCCACCAAAAAGCCTTAGACCAGGGGCCCACCAAAAACGTCAGACTAGGTGTCCACTCTCAGTACTATTTTCTTCCTTTCCTCACTCAACCTCTATTCTCCTAGTCTCTTTTCTGTACATACTATAATCTATTATTCCATCTATTAAGCCTTTTTATTAAGCCCACTGACACCTGGGCCCCCCAGGAGTTTTCCGACACTGGGCCACAGGGGCCCTTTTTGCCTGCCAGAGCCACAGAAAAGTTCATTTTCATGCAGGAGGGCCTGATAACTTTTGCTCACAACTCACAAGCATGTGAAGCACATTGCGGACATGTTTGGCAGGAGGGGGGCCATCCTGCACTCGGGCCCAGGATTCTTTAGTTACGCTGCTGCAAGCCAATATCTCTCCCCCAACGGCAATGTGGCTGTACAATTGTTGTGCCAATTGTGTGCTATTCCAGCATCATTGAGACAGGCACAATTACACTAGATTTCTGGGAAGGCTTTGGTAAAAATTATTAATTTTTTTTTGGTACCCTGGCATTTATGTGAATTAATTAAATTAATTAATTAAATAATGCTTCTTCTAATAAATTTGTCTAATAAATAATAAGGCGCAACATTCCTTGCAAGTGTACAACTTCAAATTACATACTAAGATGGAAATAGATTGCTAGGAATTTCTATTGCTACCCAGATCAAATGGTCCTTCATCTGCACTGCAAACAATCAAGTGTAGTGCAATGTTGCCTTGGATTAGAAGTTATTAAATGCTACTGTATATCTCTCTATGGATTTTCTGTGCTTCATGCCAAGCTTTAAAGGAAATTGTAATACAGTGAGCAAAAAGAGCTTCTCAGCTTACATAACGCAAGTGGCAGAGGAGTATACAGTGTGTGTACATAAACAGACATACCTGGTGCGGACTCAGCTTCATTATAAAAAGCCACAAAGATAAAAACTGTAAGAGTAATCAGTGCTGCCTTCATGTCTGCCTTTGTTGTAGAAGGAATAATACTGTATCTTGAAATTGCTGTAAACTGACACAGAACCTCTTATTTTATATCAGCAGCTCATGTGAGCTTTTTTTTTTTTTTTGCAGGAAACAATATCTGAAGGTAGCCGTGGGCTTAGGGGGGAAAGATGGTGGGAAAGGTGTGAAAAAGCTTCTGCTGTGGTGTCACAGGTTTGCTTGCTTTATACATAAAAATAAATGCAGAAAGCAGGATGTGGTGGACACTAAACAAATGTTTAGAACTCTCTCTGATGTTGCAAAGATTCAGTGGAACAATTTTTTTACATTTTAGCTGGCACCAGAAATGCACATGATCAATTAGTATCTAAAACAAGAAAATATACTGATATAGTATGTCTGCAGACAGTTATGTTAGGGGAACTAAAGTTCTGTTTATGGCATTCATGGTACTCACATACTAGTAGGAAGGTAAATGCTTTGCCAGCCTTTATGTCAGGTGGTCCTCAGGAGAGTTTTGGCCACCTTTAAGTTGGGCCTGGTTTAGTTGGCAGGGATAACGTTTACCATTCCAATCTAACGTATTTCCCTGGCACTTACGTAACTAATTTTTAGAAGGGGAATAGGGTTATGTAATAAAAGACACTACGTTTGCCCAGGAGCAGCCCCCTGGCCACCTGTTTAAAAGTAAAAAATCTTATGGGTTACTGCTTCTGGGCAAACTTAGTGCATTTTATGACATTTGGGGGTAAGTCACCCCCATTAGGTGTAAGAGGTGGTGTGCTGGAGAGCCTACTGAGGTAAGTGCTAGAAAGTTTTGTAGTAGCGTGCTCTAGGATTGAAAAACAGGATCAAGATAGTTAGTTGAGCAGTCAGAGTCTCCAAAGAGAACTTCAGTTTCACAAACAGTTTCAAGACTTTCATCCAACTATCAATTTGAAAATGAGCTACTCCCCCACTCAAATCCACTTTCTGGACACAACCACCTCAAAACACTCAAAGCAGACTTCATCAACATGGGGCTACAACCCCATGATTGTAGATAAGTACATAAATGCAGCCACCAGGATTCCCAGAAGTCACCTTCTACAGTATAAACAAAAACCTAAAATAAATCGAGTTCCCCTAGTGGTCACATACAATCCACAACTAAGTACCCTCAGAAAAATAGCCAGAGAGCTACAAGGTACACTTCATAAGGATGAGAGGCTCAAAAGCATATTCCCAGACCCACCACTCCTAGCATTCAGACAGCCTCCCAACCTAAAGTCACTAATAACAAGAAGTGCCTTATTGCAACCCACCAAAATGGAACATACCCGTCGCAAAAAACAATGCAAAACCTGCCCACACATCCTGAATTTAGACAAAATACCAATTCTGGACACATTAGAGGAATACAGCATCCATGGTCATTACAACTGTTCTACTTCCAACGTGGTGTACTTAATACAATGCACTAAATGCATAACAGGGGGACTGTCTATAGGAGACACTGGGCAAAGTCTGAGAAAGAGAAATACACACCACCGATTCACTATAACCAATAAAAAACGGGACACACCAATAGGAAAACATTTCAATAGCCCTTATCACTCCATAAAGGATTTAAGAATTTTGGGGGCAAATTCACCAACCTCCGAAAATTTGCCAGCAATGGCTTCGCTCCCAGCACAACACTTCGACAACGCTAATTCACTAAAACCCGAAGCACTGGTGAAGTTGCGCTACCGTTACTATACCAAGCAAAGTGAAGTTGCGCTAGCGTTGCCTAATTTGCATCCGCCGGGAAGTTAAAGTTCAGTGGACGTATATGTTGCAGCAAATACATTACACTACACAAGCCCGGGAAACCTTAATAAAAGAAAATAGAGTTGTTATATTGCCCTACACATGAGCCCACTGTATAGTTTATGTGCCATATGTTAGGAAAAGTAGGGGGACGCCGGTTACCCCAAAAAAAAATTATGCTCTTTTTTAGCCTATCACGCTGAAAAAGGAAAAGACGCTAGCGTTTTTTGGAACCAAAAAAAATGTTCAACTATTTTTTCAGGAAGTCCTATCTACTTTATTGCACTTCGCCTGTTCTGAGGTGGCGAAGGCAAGTCTGGCGCAAGTGGTAACGTTCAGTAAAATCTGAATCTTAGTGAATTTGTGCATTTACGTCCATTGCCATGCCAGAGCGCAAATTCGCCAGGCGTTAGGGAGCAAAGTACCGCTAGACTATATCTCTATATCGCTAGCAAAAGTTACGCCAGTGACCGTTAGTAAATTGGTGAAGTAACGAAATGGCGTTTGCCCCTTGGTTCTTAAGGGCAATTTTAAAACAGATAATGAAAGAAAAGTATGGGAATACAAATTAATGGAAACTTTCAATTCTCTGAAGAAGGGACTAAACCTGGGACTTGGATTAAGGGCTTATTATGTGGACTAAGAAAGGACTGCACCAGGTCAGAAATACCAACATGTCTGGATATGGACTTCCTTTGATTCTACCCTCCAATAATTCAAATCTTAATTTATACTCTTTGAACCACTTTATCTTGTATCATATCTGCTTGTCTCTTGCAGATCTTCTCGTAAATGACTTTGACACCTTACACATGGATTGATATTGATAATCAGCTTCAAAAAGGAACTAAAATGTTCTGAAAGCTTGCTATGATTATATTAGTTAGCCAATAAAGGTATCACCTTTATACCACTTTTGTCATTTTTTATTTCAAAAGAGTTGCCCTGTAACATTTTTACTGGCTAACATGGTACAGCAACTTATCCCACATTGTTACCATCAGTATAAGGACTCAAACATATTCAGGAGTAGGAGATTCCAGGACTAATACACCACTGTGAGTATTGCTAAGCTGAGATTGAAGCAAAGAACCCAAAAGCAGGTATTTTTGAGCCAGCTCCAACACTTAAGGGCAGATTTATCAAAGGTCGAAGTGAAAATTCAAATTAAAAAAATTCGAATTTCGAGCTAATTTTTGTGTACTTCGTCTAGGGAATAGTCCAAATTCGATTAGAATTTTAAAAAAATATGAAAATTCGAATTTTGAAATTTATCACGTGCCGTCTCTTTAAAAATTCGACCATTTGCCACCTAAAACCTGCCGAATTGCTGTTTTAACCTATGTGGGACCTCCTAAAACCTATTTGGAGTCAATTGGTGGACTTTGAAAAATCAAAGTTTTTTGGGGGAAAAACTTTGAATCGTACTATTTGAATGTGCTATTACTTCAATCGTACGATTTCAATTCAGAATCCCCTTAGGGGCAGATTTACAAAGGTCAAGGTGAATTTAAATTTAAAAAATTCGAATTTTGAGCTATTTTTTGTGTACTTTGACTAGGGAATAGTACAAATTCAATTAGAATTTGAAAAAAATTTGAAATATCGAAATTTATCATGTACTGTCTCTTTAAAAATTAGACTTCAACCATTCGCCATCTGAAACCTGCTGAATTGCTGTATTAGCCTATGGGGGACCTCCTAGAACCTATTTGGAGTCAATTGAAGTTTTCGGATTCGTTCGAATGCGCTATTACTTCGATTTGTACAATTCAAATTCATCCGAATACGGACCTATTCGGCCAAAAAAAAAAACTTTGACTTAATTTTGGCTGGTCTTTTTAAATTCGAATTTCAAAGTTTTTCAAATTTTGAAAATTTGACCCTTGATAAATATGCCCCTTAAGTGCAAACTGTACTTTTCAGTGCAGATAAACATAGCTTCAGAAAAAACAGATCCGCTTCTCTCAGCCTGCAGAAAAAAAATGCTCCATGTGCTTTTGGGCTAAGGTCACTATTCCATACATCCTAATAGATCTCTCTGCAACATTTGACCACCCACTCCTCCAAGACATTTTCTACTCAGTCAGCATTTGTGAAACTGCTCTTTTATGCCCTATGCCTTATCATTCTCATTGTACCTTTATAGTTACTTTCTCTAACTCTACCTCCACCTTATTCCCTCTTACTGTTAAAGTTTCTACTTTTTACTATGTAACTCTTGTTTGTTAAATGAAATTGTTATTATTATATTATTAATATTAATTATTATTATAAATTAAATCACAAAATAAATATGTGACCTTTGAGATGACCCTACAAATAAATGTTTTCTTTATATAGGTATGGGACCTGTTAGCCAGAATGCTCTGGACCTGGGGCTTTATGGATAACAGTTCTGTAATTTGGATCTTCATGCCTTAAAGGGATACGGTCATGGGAAAACATGTTTTTTTTTCAAAATGCATCAGTAAATAGTGCTGCTCCAGCAGACTTTTGCACTGAAATCCATTTTTCAAAAGATCAAACTGATTTTTTTATTTTCAATTTTGAAATCTGACATGGGGCTAGACATATTGTCAGTTTCCCAGTTGCCCCAGTCATGTGACTTGTGCCTGCACTTTAGGATGGAACTACTTTCTGGCAGGCTGTTATTTCTCCTACTTAATGTAACTGAATCAGTCTCAGTGGGACTTGGCTTTTACTACTGAGTGTTGTTTTTAGAGCAACCAGGGAGCTATTATCTGTGTCAGGGAGCTGCTATCTGGTTACCTTCCCATTGTTCTTTTGTTTGGCTGCTGGGTGGTGGAAGGGAGGGGGTGATATTACTCCAACTTGGAGTACAGCAGTAAAGAGTGACTAAAGTTTATCAGAGCACAAGTCACATGACTGGGGGTAGCTGGAAAACTGACAATATGTCTAGCTAGCACCATGTCAGATTTCAAAATTGAAAATAAAAAAAAATCTGTTTGCTCTTTTGAAAAGTAGATTCAGTGCAGAATTCTGCTGCAACAGCACTATTAACTGATGAATTTTGACATGACAGTATCCCTTTAAATCTACTAGAAAATCATTTAAAAATTACTTAACCAAATAGGCTGGTTTTGCCTTCAATAAGGATTAATCATATCTTAGTTTGGATCAAGTACAAGGTCCTGTTTTAATATTACAGAGAAAAAGGTAATCATTCTTTAAAATTTGGATTATTTGGATAAAATGGAGTCTACCTGAGCCTTTCCGTAATTCTGAACTTTCTGGATAACAGGTTTCTGGATAACAGGTCCCATACCTATACATACTACTACCCTTCTCTGTGGAATGGCATGTTAATGCAGTCAAAACTATTAGCCTCAAATTGGAGTACCTTTTTTCACTCTGCTTATACCATGCTACGCAAACAGTGATGGCTACCCTCTAGTACGCATCAGTTATTAGTGCTGCTCCAGCAGAATTCTCACTGAAATCCGTTTCTCAAAACAGCAAACAGATTTTTTTATATTCAATTTTGAAATCTGACATGGGGCTAGACATATTGCCAGTTTCCCAGCCGCCCCAAGTCATGTGACTTATGCTCTGATAAACTTCAGTTACTCTCTACTGCTGCACTGCAAGTTGGAGGGTTTAATTCCTACCTCCCCCCCCAGCAGCCTAACAACAGAACAATGGAAAGGTAACCAGATAGCAGCTTCCTAACACAAGATAACAGCTGCCTGGTAGATCTAAAAACAACACTCAATAGTAAAATTCAGGTCCCACTGAGACACATTCAGTTACATTGAGTTGGAGAAGCAACAGCCTGCCAAAAAGCAGTTCCATCCTAAAGTGCTGGCTCTTTCTGAAAGCACATGACCAGGCAAAATGATCTGAGATGGCTGCCTACACAGCAATATTAAAATTCTAAAAAAAAATATACACTTGCTGGTTCAGGAATTTGATTTTATATAGAAGAGTGAATTATTTGCAGTGTAAACAGTGTAATTTACAAATAAAAACAACATCATAAAAATCATGACAGAATCCCTTTAAGCTACCTTGTTTAAAGTGACCATTTGTGGTGGCCAGGACCACCCGAATCTTAGATGTAACCCAGCAATCAAACTAGTACCCCAACACACATCTCTCCTCACCCACATCCAGAATATCTAAAATATAGTAACATCGTTCCTATCTCTTTAACATATCAATGAGCATTTATTTACATATCTACAAAAATGGCATAAACAACATAAACAAATAATGTTTTTTAATGTCAAAAATAACAAGGTCTTAAGGGGTTTATTAATGTCTGCATTTTTGCAAAGCATACATGAGCTTTTAGTGGTTTCCCAGTGTGCCGCATGCAAGTTACGCAATGTCCTTTCACACTGCAGGATGTGGTAAAATGTGTAGCTAGAACTATGCAAATGCACTTTTCTTAGTATTTTCACCACATTTATTTATTTCTATTTAGCCCATTCTAGACATTTGTCAGAAGCAATGTAAGCATGAATATTTTTTTCATGTGATCATATGATCATCATTACAATTTCCAACATTTACTTTTGGCCAACGCATTTAATGGTCAAGTGGTTAATATATTTTATTATAGTTATTGTATATAAATTTAAAAAATGCCAGCAGACTACAATGCAAACACTGTGATCATTTACCACAGGCAACCAAGTGGTAAAATATATTTTTGTGAGCAGCGCCCTCTAATCCTTTTGTGTACTTCTGTTACCTATGTTCAGTAATTTATTGTAAATCCGCTGCTAGTTAATAATATTACTCTGAAGCAATGTGTTAACTTGCTTGTACTTATCATTGGTGCATAGATTTCTACTATGACAAATAACATTTTCTAATATAAATATTGAAACAATTATTTTGTTCTAGAATTATGTAAAAATGTCTGTCTAAAAAATTCCCTTATGTGATATCATATGTCAACTTACAGTTACTTTCACTGCGTAGGTTCCCCTTTACATAAATGTTGTTGCAGTATGTTATAGGGATTTCTTCCCCCGAAGGCTTTGGGGTATTTTTATCAAAGAGTGAAGTTAGAGATCACCACAATCCGCTAGAGTAAAATACCGCCTCTCTCCATTCATTTCTATGGGATTTTTAAAGGCGTATTTATCAAAAGGTGACCTAAAGTAATGTAATTTTTAAGGGTTCAGATTTGGTTCAGCCAGGCAAACCTAAATCCTGCTGAAAAAGGCTCAGATTTGGCCAAATCCTGAATTGAGTCCAGGGGGCTGATTCACTAAAGGGGAGAATTGTCGCCAGCGACTGGTTCGCACACATATCGCACCACTTGGCCAGGCGCATCTTCGCTACCACTACGCTAATTCACTAACATGTGAAGTTGCGCCCTGGGCCCAAACGCTGGTGACTTTTCGCTAATGTTACTTCGGCAGTGAAAGCATTTCATAGCGAAGATGCTAGTGTTCGTTTGTGCCTAGTGAAGATTCGCTACTAATCTTGCGCTTAGGTCATTTTGCATATGGCGGGTAATTTAAAGTTGTATGGAGGTCTTTATTATAAATGTTGGTGCAAATGCTTGAAGTTACCACTTTTTCTTAAACATGTCCAGGGAACCTTAAAGGGATACTGTCATGGGAAAAACATTTTTTTTCAAAATGAATCAGTTAATAGTGCTGCTCCAGCAGAATTCTGCACTGAAATCCATTTCTCAAAAGAGCAAACAGATTTTTTTATATTCAATTTTGAAATCTGACATGGGGCTAGACATTTTGTCAATTTCCCAGCTGCCCCAAGTCATGTGACTTGTGCTCTGATAAACTTCAATCACTCTTTACTGCTGTACTGCAAGTTGGAGTGATATCACCCCTCCCTTTCCCCCCCAGCAGCCAAACAAAAGAACAATGGTAAGGTAACCAGATAGAAGCTCCCTAACACAAGATAACAGCTGCCTGGTAGATCAACACTCAATAGTAAAAACCCATGTCCCACTGAGACACATTCAGTTACATTGAGAAGAAAAAACAGCAGCCTGCCAGAAAGCATTTCTCTCCTAAAGTGCAGGCGTAAGTCAAATGACCAGGGGCAGCTGGGAAATTGACAAAATGTCTAGCTAGCCCCATGTCAGATTTCAAAATTGAATATAAAAAAAATCTGTTTGTTCTTTTGAGAAATGGATTTCAGTGCAGAATTCTGCTGAAGTAGCACTATTAACTGATGTGTTTTGAAAAAAACATGTTTTCCAATGACAGTATCCCTTTAATAAAGACAAGAGAGTTAATATAATGCCCTACACCTGAGCCCACTGTAAAATGAATGTTCCATGTGTTATGAAATGTCTGGAAAAAAAAAAAGTTTGTTAGGACTTTTGCAGGCAATCCCGCTTCAAAAAAGGAAAAGTCGCCAGCGTTTTTGTAACTTTAATGCATTTTCGGCACACAGGATATGATGTAAGTGACAGAAGATTGAGGAAGATCTAGCTTCTTTTTAGCACTTTGTCTGGTCTGAGCTGGCAAAGGCAACTCTGGCGAAAGAGGTTACGTTCAGTAAAATCCACACTCTAGTGAATTTGAGGAGTAACGTTAGAATGCGAACAAACGCTAACGACGGTCTCTTTCGCTAGCGATGTCCCTACGAGTGGCAACACTGATGAATTGTCGCTAGCATTAGCCACTTCGTCCTTTAATAAATCTGCCCCCAGGTTTCAGTGCATCCCTAGTTATAGATAAACAATTCTGAACACTTTTGAGTTGGTCTTGATTTTTTATGGGTCTTGAATAATCCTTTCTACATCTTTCAAGCCTTTGATTGTTAGCATCTAATTAAATTGTATTGCTATGTGTATTTTTTATTGCTCAGATTTTTATTCAGTCCCTCTACTATTCATCTTACACTCTGGCTTCCCAACTGTTAACAAGTTGCTATGGTAACCTAGCCCTAGCAAACAGAGGTTTGTTACACTTCCAAGTACAGTATACAGCTGTATAAAAAACAATGATTTATTAACCTAGGTGCAAATGTCTAACTGAATGCGGAATTATTTTTGATCATGCTTTTTGTAGAAAAGTTAAAGCTAATATGTCATTGGTTGTTATGGGTGACCTCAATGTTGCGAATTTGCCACATTTATAATCGTTGTCACATTTATAATCGTTGTCAACTTGGGCACTTAAAATTTACATTTTAGAAAATGAGAGAAAGACGCCTTATGGACAAAAGGTCACAAATATAAACAAATTTATATTCCCAACTTTTATTCACACAATTTATAAGCATATACACCAGAGTTATATCATGCCTGGTATTTAAACCATATGAAAGTCAGCATGAAGGACAAATATCCAGTATACTTCACATACATTTAAATGGTGCAAAAGTAGCATACTGAATCTTTGTCCTTCCATATGGCTTGAATACCAGACATATTACTTATCTGGTCTAATCACACTCATTCACTCTTGTATTGTTATTTCATATTATTCTTTTGCTATTTTATTTTTTTGTGCTTTGTTGTTTTACGTATCTAAGTGTATGCCATGTCTTTGCTGTGTGCATTTTATGAGCACTGATCACAGTGCACATTTGTTCTAAATGCATTATTGCTACCTCATTATTATGTGACTATGACTAAGGGGGGGCACCCCATAATGCATATAGTTTCCGGTGCTGTACATACTTTTAACTCGCGTGTGAATAAAAGTTTAAATTGTTAATGTAGCGATGGAGTTGTGGCCGCTTTACCATTTTTCCACTTGCTTCTGGGGTTGAGAATGACACTTGGCTGGAGTGAAAGAACACCCTTCTGACACATTGCATTTAAGTGGTGAATGGGAGCTGCTATCAATTCTTTTCTTTAAAGTTTCTTAAAGGGGTGGTTCACCTTTGCGTTAACTTCCTCATATTAACCCTCATATGTAATAAAAGTTTGCCCAGGAGCAGTAACCCTTAGCAACCAATAAGATGTTTGCATTTAAAAAGGTGACTAGTTAAAGGAGAAGGAAACCCTTTCGGAGCAAAACCTCTCCCCCGTAGGCCCCCTCCCTCCTCCCCCCAGGCCTACCTCCCCCCAGGCAAATGCCCCTAAGTTACTACTTACCCCTCGGCGCAGGCACCATCTTCTCCCGTGCTGTCTTCTTCCTGGATTCCCCGGCGTTTGACAGCGCATGCGCAGTAGGAGCAATTGCCGGTTGGAATCTACTGCGCATGCGCCGAAAGTCACGAAGCTTCCGAAAAAAGAAATCGGAAAACTCTGTGACTTCAGCGCATGCGCAGTAGCAATGCGAACCGACAAATGCTCCTACTGCGCATGCGCTGCCAAACGCCAGGGAATCCAGGAAGAAGACCCCATGGGAGAAGAACGGGAGAGAACCTGCACCGAGGGGTAAGTAGCAATGGGTCACTGCCCCATGGCAAACAGTGCCTTTTATTACACAAGCCCATTAGTATGTTATAGAATGCTAATTCTATAACTTTTTAATTAGCCTTATTTTTTTTTAGAGTTTTTTAAATTATTTGCATTTTTCTTCTGTCACTTTTCAGCATTCATATGGGGTCACTGACCACATCTAAAAAAGAAATCCTCTGTAAGGCTACATATTTATTGTTATTGCTACTTTTTATTACTCATATTTATATTCAGGCCCTTTCCTATTCATATTCTAGCCCTCAGTCATCCAATGGGCCCTAACAACTGGATTGCTGACATTGCAAAGTAAAGAACTACTGAATAAATATCTAAAATAATGAATAACTAATTGCAAATTGTCTCAGAATATCACTCTCGGCAACATACTAAAACAACCCCTTTAACATAAAGGCACATTTTCTGGATGTGGCATTAGAAACTGTCTTGTAAAAGGACTGGGAGAACAGGGTCAGATCTCTGCAATGTAATTGTTGGTCTTATGTATGAAAACATATTACATCCTACCCAGCAAACAATCTACAGACTTGAAGTCTGTATTTACATGAGTTTTATGCAGACTGAGATTATACAAATTGACAAGATGTACCTACTGTATGCATTGTATATAACATACCAGCAATTACTAAGCTTATCCTGTTTCAATTCAAGTGCATTGTGCAAAGTGCATTTTATACATAATTTACCATATCATTGTGACCATAATGTAGCATTTTCCCTATGATTCCAGCATTCTTGCGGATACATGTGGAATTTCATTTGGTATAAATGCCTCCCATGAGCTTCTGTGTTATTTGTTTTTACCAATTTGATGCAATGGTGCTTAACATTATCAGGATAGCATCATTTCCAGTACTCCCCATCAAAATGACACATTATTCTTTAGGTGTGCTTCGCATATTGACGCATTCACCCTGCAATAACCATCACTTTCAGGGCTGTGGTAACTCCAGGGTTTTAATAGGCAGACTTGCACATCATTCATGAGAGAGACTGGGTAGGCACAATTGCACTTGGTGCAGGACCAAGTTCCGTATTTTCAATTGAGTCAATACTTGAAATGATCTGTTTTAGCATGACGGCATTGAAGTTGGGTTTATAAATTAGTTCTTATGCAATTTCAATATACTAGAATATATAGAAATGATAATATAGTATATTGTATAATATTTGGTTACATTCTGTGACTTAAAGGAGAACGAAAGGCCAAAAGTTAGGCACCCCCAAGTTATTACAGTATATTTACTTACATGAGTGCTGCTCCTATCAGCAGAAAACTGCACCGGCCCGGGGTTCTTCCAGTGAGTACCACAGATCGAGCTTTTTCCTCCTTCCTCTGTCTCCTTGCAGTTGCGCATGCGCAGTAGAGCGAAAAGCCGAACTTTAATGAAAGAGCTGCCTATTTCGTTCTACTGCACATGCGTCTGCCCTGGGAAATGTAAAAACAAAGAAGGAAGAGGATCACCCTGTGAGGCAAATTTACTTACCTTAGAAGTTGTGCCAGCGTTGGCTTCGCCGCACTTCGTCAGGGCGCTGCTAATTCACTAAAATCCGAAGTTGCGCTCAGGGAGGCAAAAGGTAGCGAAGTTGCGCTAGCGTTACTTCGTCAAGCAAAGCGAAGTTACACTAGCGATGCCTAATTTGCATACAGCACCAAGTTAAAGTACAATGGACGTATATGTAGCAGCAAATACATTACACTACACAAGCCTGGGAAACCTTCATAAAATAAAAGAGTTGTTATTTTGCCCTATACATGTGCCCACTGTATAGTTTAGGTACCATATGTTAGGAAATGTAGGGGGGAAGGAGGGTACCCCCAAAAAAAATTACGATCTTTTTCAGCCTATCACCTTTAAAAAGGTAAAAGACGCCAGCGTTTTTTAGGACTTAAAAAAAATTTCAACTGTATTGAAGCAATCCCTATCTACTCTATTGCACTTCGCCTGGTCTGAGGTGGCGAAGGCAAGTCTGGCGCAAAAGGTAACGTTCTGTAAAATGCGCAAGTTAGTGAATTAGCGTAGTTATGTCCCTTCACCATAGCGCAACTTCGCCTGGCGTAGGGGTGCGAAGTAGCACAAGTAACTATTTATGTAATAGGTGTGAATACCATCACAGTGGCACAAATGTATAACAGAGACTTTATAACTATGTAGGTGTTTGATACCTTATGAAATGGAACCAAAAACCACTAAAAAGGGAACATTTCCTTACCACAGACTGTAGAACTAAAGCATATTTTACTTCCTTTTTCTTCAAGCCTTTGCTTTTAAGTAAGTACAAATATATTAGCATTGTGTTATTCAAAGCAATGATGCCAACCTACAAAGATGATGAAGTATCCAACCTTCCTGACTCCAAATTGGAAATCTGTCTGGTTCTGGTTCTGGGACTAACCTTAAACTATTTGTATATAAGTATTTAAAAAAAAATTTTCCTTTCACACTCTGACTTAAAACCATCTAAACTTTATTTAGAAACTAATGTAATTACCAGTACAACAAGCTACGGGTGAGTTGAAGGCAAACTGCAAGATAATATTGAGAACTTAAAGACCCATGAGGCTTTTTAATCATGAAGGAGAAATATGAAATGACACACAAATGTAGCCACATATTGCAGATACCAGTTTTGAATATCAGTGGTAACTGCACAAATTCACTAAGATTTTACTGAATGTTACTGAATGTTACCTCTTGCTAATTTTACTGAATGTTACCTCTTGCGTCAGACTTGCCTTCGCCACCTCAGACCAGACGAAATGCAGTGGAGTAGATAGGACTTCCTCAAAATTTAGTCCCAAAAAACTAAAGCATTCATAGCTGTTCTAAGCTCATTTGAAAATCTCAGCTGTCAATCATATATTGTCTGTCCCTCTTCTATTTATTTAAATTCTGCCTATGACTAAGTGCTGGGTAAGCATGAAACGCGTTAGGCGTTAGAGGGATTACTATACATGTTTTTTAGCTACTGATGTGAATAAAATATTTTTTTATTGAATAGCATGCTTTGGAGAAATTATTGAGATTGTCCCTCTTCTATGCCTTGGGCACAGAGGCGGGCAGACAATTACTTTCACTTTCCATTCAGCACTTCCTAGATGTCACTGCTCTCCCCACATTCCCCTGTTCTCTTTACCATTTGATTGTGTAGCCAGGGCATGGGGATGACATCAGGTCCCCCATTCTGGGGAACAAACAAGATTCTAAGATGATGCAAGGCTTGCCTTAATAACAGTGTACACAAAATGGCTCCTGCCTGCTTGATATAATTATGAATTCCCAGACTGAAGGAATCAAGATTCAAAGAGGTTATATAGTGTAATTAAAGTTAAGTTTGCTTGACTAATGTGTGATTCTTTAAAGCAGGGATCCCCAACCAGTAGCTCGTGAGCAACATGTTGCTCTCCAACCCCTTGGATGTTGCTCCCAGTGGCCTCAAAGCAGGTGCTTATTTTTGAATTCCAGGCTTGGAGGCAAGTTTTGGTTGCTTAAAAACCAGGTGCACTGCCAAATAGAGCCTTAATGTAGGTTGACATTCCACATAGGGCCTACTAAATGGCCAATCACAGCACTTATTTGGCAGCCAGGAATATTTTTTATGCTAGTGTTGCTCCCCAACTCCTTTTACTTCTGAATGTTGCTCGCGGGTTGTAAAGGTTGGGGATCCCTGCTTTAAAGGATGCAAGGGACTCATAATTCTATCCTATATGATGCTATAATGCAGACTGCCCTGTTTTTGATGTGGTAGGCTTGTGACCTACATATCTAGCAGCACTCATCAGCTGTATCAATTAAGCGGTTAAGCGGTGACATTTATAGAATATATCTAAGGTTTCAATCAAACCAAATGTAACCACATTTTTCATAGATGTTGAAGGGATATTTAGGAAACAATACTGGAAGTTGCAATGAACTAAATAAAAATGAAGAATTATATGAGAGTGTGAGCACTAGGATCCATGTTGTTGCCCCTTTTTACCTTGCTCTCTGTTTGCAAATAAATAAATGGCATGGCGAGATAATTGACAATGCCTGGTATGGCACTGACTTAGCAATAATCATTATTCTGTAGTACAGGTATGGGATCCATCATCCAGAAACCCATTATCCAGAAAGCTTCAAATTACGGAAAGGCTGTCTCCCATAGACTTTATTATAGCCAAATAATCCAGATTTTTAAGAAATGATTTCCTTTTCCTATGTATTAATAAAACAGTAGCTTGTACTTGATCCAAACAAAGATATAATTAATCCTTATTGGAAGCCAAACCAGCCAATTGAGTTTATTTAATATATACAGGATTTCCTAGTAGACTTACGGTATGAAGATCCAAATTAATCCATTATCTGGAAAACCCCAGGTCACAAGTATTCCGTATAACAGGTCCCATCCCTGTACAAAGCAAAGATATCTAAATGAGTGCTGCATTAGTAAATTAAACTGTGAGGGGGAGAAACAAGATGAGATGTATAATAGGATCATAAACCTTACACGCAGGGCCGGAACTAGGGGTAGGCAGAGTAGGCACGTGCCTAGGGCACAAAGCTGAGGGGGCGCCAGGCACGTACCTGCTCTGTCACCTACCCCGTGTCCGGTCCCGTCTCTCCTCGACTGGCACTAGCGTACATGCGCTTCTGCGCATGCGCACTGGAGCGCACTGGAGTGCATGCGCACCGGAGCGCATGCGCAGTCGAGCGCGCACAGAGCTGGCGCCTGGGCCCGCCAGGCTGCCTAGGGCGCCTGGCCGGGTTGGCCCGGCTCTGCTTACACTTCATATATGTAATTTGATGAATAATTGTGTTCCTTCTGACACTGAAAAAAATGACTCAGTGGGATTTTTTTCTGCTACACAAATTCTATAACAGTTATATTCCACTGCAATTAGAGTACAAGGAGGAAGTTAAATCAAGAGGCTGCCCACGGAAACATAAAAAGCACAAATAAGTGGAAAAGTGGAAACCACAAGTCACCACATGATCATGGAAATATTCATAGATATAAGATGCTTATACTAGTGCAGCAAAACCTTAGAAATAAAAACTTTCAGTAATAATGAGCCGGAACTCTAGTGGTAATGTAGGGTCTATTTATTATGCCTTAGGGCTTGTGTATACAAGAGTTTGCCTGCGCTCCGTGCGTTCAGGTTAAATGCATTCATTTGCAGGGAAGTGCAGGCCCAGATGCAGCCCACTCTTCCTTAATGGGCTGTGCTCACAACAAACCTAGTAAGTCATAAGCAGGCTGAGGGCAAACAGTGTTGGCCCGTGCTCTACCTCCATTTATCTGAACTGAAAAGTGCAGCTTCTGCTTGCAAATAGTTACAAGCAGTACAGTGGAGGGCTGGCAAAATATATTCACATAGTCACAATTGTAGTAAAAGAAACATAATATAGGGAGGGACCCATATGGTTAAGAGTCCCTATGGATGTATATTCCCTACAAGTGCTATCCCCCTAGTTGCTAGGCAGGAGCCACTATCTATCCAAGTTATCTTATTCACATATATATGAGCTAGGAGGAGCAGCCTTGCACTGCACCTATGAATTGATAGCTGGAGGTAGCTCTCCCTTAGGCATAACTGCGCTAAAGTTAGGGACCACAGTGTGAAGGCATTTAGGATTTAGTGTACCACTCTCTGAACACTTTCCACTTGAGGAAATCTGAACTACTACATTGTAACCTAAAGATGAATCTTTCATGCTACTAAATGTCTCCACACTGGTAATACAGAGCCCTGCTATACCTGACTGTGACTGTATCTGATGACATATAATACTCTCTCATTGATCTGTGGGTTTTATCCCAGTGGTGTGGTTTCAATAGATCCCTTTTGTTTGTTTGCAAGAACCTCTGTTGCCCTATTTTTGTTTCTATTTATTGTTTTTGTCACAGCAGCAGAGAGATGTAGTTGCACAACACATTCTCCCTTAGGGGCAAATTTACTAAAGGGCGAAGTGACTAACGATGGCGAATTTACTAACGGTCGCAGGCGAAAATTCGCTAGCGAAAGAGACATACACTAGCGCTCATTCGCACTCTATCGGCAGGCAAATTTTCACTCTGTACTTTCACTTCCCGCCGTTTGCAAATTACCCAACGCTATCGCAACTTTGCTTTGTTTGCCGAAGTAACAATAGCAAAAATTTGCCAGCGTTCGTGCCCTGGACGCAACTTCATATTTTAGTAAATTTGCATTGTCCTAGCGAATTTACGCCTGGTGAAGTGTTGTGATGGCTGTAAAGCCGTCGCTGGGGAATTTTCGACGCTTAGTAAATTTGGGTAAGAAAGTCCAATGTGACCCAAGATAGGGTTACAATAATTACACATGAAGGGTTAACTGATTGTCTTGATTTCCCAGTGTTTTCTCGATATTTTGGTACTGCTATAATGGTTTAAGTAAATTGAGGCTACTACAGCTATAGGTTAACCAAAGCTTTTGTTTAATAGCGACATAGTGGGGAAAAAAAGGAGAGTGTAGAAGAGTGTAGAGGAGTGGATTTACGTGGGAGAACAAAATATCTGACTTTGGATGAGATAGGGTTTAAGACCCTAAGAAGCTTAAATGGAAATCACACTAGTGAGTGGCAAGAAAAGACCCATTCAAATTGAGGAGGAATAGAAATTAAAAGGAAATTTGTGTTGGAGAGAGAAACAGACCCAAAAGAAGAGAGCTTGCAGAAGTGGAGCAGAGATTATGAGGAGGAAGATGAGAAGATGAAGAAAAGACCTAGGAGTCAAGATGAGGACACAGTAGGTAAGAAAACAGATTAATTTCGATACAACCTTCCCTTCATTTGATAATAATGTACAATATGAACTGCCTCCTGGGTCCCTTTAATGTAAATATCCAGTTATACTTCTCCTGGCTGTTCAATAAATTTGTAATTATTTGTGTAAATATTTGTGATTCAAATGCTCCAAATGCATTGACAGTATACAGTGTTTTTAAAAGGTGAAAGCAGTGAAAAGATTGTACAATTCAACTTTTTTTAATCCTCAATGCAAATGTCCTTCCCAGAACTGAATCATTTAACCAGTTGTCCACAGCAATAAAGTACAATCGTTTACACCAGATGGCAAGTTGCAATTATTTGTACCAGTTAGTAAACTTTATGTAAATGGATGTCATCTGCAAAGAAAGAGGTGGCATGCAGGTGGAACATAACATAATACATGTCCTTTGATTGAGTGTGATTCATTTGGGACAATAGCAAGCACCAATAGGCACAAAACACAAGAATAACCCTGTTTTTACTGTGTTTTCATGACAGGTATTAGGTACAGGGCTCATCTTGTGCCTCATTACCAATGTAGGAGCAACCAAAAATGGCACTAATAAAAGATGGCGCTAACCATGCTCCAGTTTGAAAAAAAAGCTAGTAATGAAATGGATGCACCCCAACCTCCCAACACTTCGGCAATGGATCAAATTAATAAATGGTAAATTGCCTCTAATCAAACTGACGTACAATGCTAGGGGAACACCCTGGAAATAAGAGAAAATATGAGAACCTTGGTTAGATGTCAACCCTCATGCATCCCTACCAGATGACTGAGTTCTATGTTGGCACGAAGTATACGCTGATAGCTGGTAAATAAGTTACATGCTCCTCTACATATTGAAACTGTCAGTAAATAAGTAAATATATGTAATATACGTAAGTGTTCAGCCTGTTGGTTTTCTTTATTTTTGTTTCTGTTTGTATGCTTTGAATATGCAAAATAAAAACCTTTAGAAAAAAAACATGCTCCAGTTTTGTACAAAGAGCCCCTGTTTGCAACTTTATAAACAGGTCCCATAGACTGTACCAATTTGAAAGCAAAGTAATCGCTGGATTGAAACATCATAAATATCTTTCTTCGTGTACAGGTTGGGATGTATCCAAAATATTGCATTGTCCACAATAGTCCTATATCTTTCTTTACTGTATTTTCTTTTTGCTCAGTTAAAGAAAGCAGGCAGAAGAGGAGCAGAGAAGACAAAGATAAATAAAAAATAAACTGTGGCATAGAGGGCGTAGGAAAAACTGAAGACTAAAGAGTCTTGACTTAATATCAAATTCATGACCAAGTAAGTGAAGAGAATCACAAGGGGCAATTTCCTTTTAATCTGATGTGAAACCAAGAGGGTGCAAGAGAGGCGTCTGAGTATTTTGAAGAGACTTTTTTTTTTTAGTAGCAGAACTATTAAGATCAATTTGGGGAAATACATTTAATATGGGTTTAAATAAATATGTCCTGTCAAAGATTTCTTTGACAACTTACAATGCCCAAATACCATAGCAATGTTCCTATATAGTAATGCTGCTAACCAATTAATTTAGTTTGTATTTAATCTTTGTTCTCTCCTATTCTCAGGCATCTTTCCCGGGAAAAGAAAAACTTGTGGCAGTTAAGATCTTGATGAAGATGAACAAGGAAAAGAATGAAGACATCGTGAAGGAGGCTTGGATACTAAGGCTAGCATTTAAGTGTATTTTCATTTGTCAGGCACACGCAGCTTTTCAGTCCCAGGTAAAGTAAAGCTTTCTCTGGAATAGCATAATTCAAGTGATGTTCCACTTCTTAATGGTTTGATGATTTCCCATAGCTACAACATTCAAGTGATGTTCCACTTCTGAATGGGTTGATAGACCTTCTGTCACATTAGCTGGGTCTACTTGATTAGTGTATAGAGAGCAGTTTTACTATCTTACAGGCCAGTGGCATCTTTTTACCACCCCTGGTAATGTGCCATGGACGTTTTGTTACATACATATAGTGTTGGACTGGGGCAGTCCTGGCCTACTGGGGCTGCCACTTCCACAGCCCACACACACATCCTCACCGAGAATGCAGAATGTCAGGCAGACAGGGGGAGCAGGTCTGGGCAGGCAGGGGAGCGGGTCTGGGCTGGCAGGGCCCACCGGGTTTTTTCCTGGTGTCCCGCCAGCCCAGTCCAACTCTGCATCCCTAGTATTTAATCATAATCAGGCACCTGCATTTTATTGAAGATAACCATAGTTACATTTTTAATTTAAATTAAGAGAGGTTATTTTTACATTGTACAGAGGCAAAAATATATACCCATCACTTCTGCTCTCTCTCTCTCTCTCTCTCTCTCTCTCTCTCTCTCTCTCTCTCTCGCTCTCTCTCTCTACATTTATTTCAGTATATTAGAGATTACAAGAATAAAGACATGAATTATAGTTTAATATATTTATAGTTAGGCCCCACATGAGCAGGTGAGACTTCAATGACTATACTTGGCAATGTAGAAGAATGCTACACTAAGGGGGTTATTAATTAAAGTCTGTTTTTTCTGGTCGGACTTTAAAAGGGGAAAATTTATTAAATGTATTTAAATGTATTAAATGTATTAAACTCCGATAGTGTTGAAATTCCGAATAAAAAAGTACTCCAACTCAGACCTGCTGAGATCATGTAGAAATCAATGGCAGATGTCCCGTTGATATGCTGATCGGCGATGTGTATTGATCAATAATCTGAAGATTTCGTGGTTTTCAGGCCTCAAATCCAAAAAAGTTGCATTTTTCAGGGACAAATCCGAAAAATTTGTATGATTCAGATTTTTTCTACATTTTTCCCACACAAGAAATTTTCTGAAAAATGTATTGATAAATAGGGGGGGAAAGTCCATGGGAATTTGGTCGGAGTAGTTTTCAGAAAATAGTGAGAACTTTTTGAATTTTGATAAATAACCCCCTACATGTCCTGACAAAAAAAAACAAAAAAAGAACTGATTGAACCCATAATAGAGCATGCTTTTTTAATAGAACATTTTTTTAAACTTAAGTATAAAACATGACCTTAAAATGCATATGCGGAAGATAAAATTACAGATGAAGTGGAGCAGTGTATAACATTTAACATTATATAATCATAGCTAGTTTATTAACAAACTTGAAAACATAACTGAGTGCATCTCAGATTCATCCTCCTAATTAGTCATAATTCATAAACAGTAATTACCACACACAGAAAAAAGGCAAGGTGACATTCTGTGGCTCATAAAATTAATACATTTTTCAAACTAAAGTTCTTGTAACTTAACTTAAGTTCCTGTAACTAGGGGTTCACCCCTAGTAAAACTGATATTACGTGGAGTATACTACATGTTTCTTGGGTAATATTCTATTACTAATTTCTGCTGTTCTATGTGTTTCTCTGTCTCATTCTCTTCTTGTCTGTATAACTAGCTTCAAGCATTCTTTGTACTGGAGCATGCCAGTGGCAGCAGTCTTCGAAACCAAATACGTCGCCAGGGGCATTTGACGCGGAACAGAATATTGTTAGTCACACAGTATTTGTGGAGAAAGATGATCTAATCGAATGGTTAAGATGTATGAAAAAACAAGAGAATAAAGAAACAGTAAATATGAATGAAATCTGTCCAACGGTCTCCTTTCTTCAGTTCACAGTAGATGTGGCGGCATTATATTCATGCATATCCCACCACTTAGATTTAAAAACAGTTAAATGGTTATGCAGTATACTTCACAATTCAACAGGGCCCAGATCATTCCCATGCCACCACTGTATCAGTAGAATGGACAGGAAAAATTATTGTGATTAAGATGTCAAATGACATGTCAATGTGAATCATACAGTAGCTGCCCCTTATTGCTGGTGAATTATGTCAATTAAACTATGACAAGGATATTATAAATACATAAAGATTTTGCTAAATATTATAAAGAGAAAAAATAACTGTATATGTATGTTTTTATTTTTTGAGGTTCTACTCTGCAGAGATGGTGGTTGGCCTACAGTTCCTGCACTCCAATAGAATTGTTCACAGATGAGTATATTCTCTTTGTAAAACTGGGGCCTTCACATGAATGGTCAAATCACCGTGATCTGTTTATTCTCCTGAAAATGTATACGTTTGTGTTTCCACCAATAAATTGACTCCACTGCCAGGAGATGTGGGAGAGGATCCAATTGGATCAGCTCTACCTTCAGTTCAATGCATATGGAGACGCAGCCTAGTATGCCACTGCCCTTACATCATAGATTCTATATATCGTATTTATTTAAGTCAAGTTAATTTCTTCCAACACCAATCATTTCCCAGAATTCCTTTCACCTTCCTAATAACTAAATGAACTATTCCTACTCTCTGTCTTGCAGCGACTTTAAGCAAGACAACATTCTTGTGGATGAAGAGTGGGATCTCCCTCGAAAATCATGTTTGGCCCAAAGATCTACCGTGGTGCTGTAGGACAATTTGGATACAGAGCCCCAGAGGTAGAAACATTTATACAGCTTATTCATTAATAATATATTGTTTTAGCCTTCCTGTAGTTTTCTCTTAATGTAAGTTGTTCGTTATAATCTGTAATTACCTAATGCATGGCCACTTTGTCTTATAAACCAGTGAATACAGAATTGTATTTATGTTTGACTAAATCTGTTGTTCCTTTGAAAGGTTGTGGCACTGAAGGATTTTAATGCAGGAATGGACATGCTTCTGAGGAAGTGGCGAGACGCCACAAAACGCATCAAGTGTGGGGGAGGTCATATCCATACATGTACTGAGGTGTTGATGGTTTTACGCTTGTTTCAATAAAGAAGGTTTGATTTTTCCAAAACCACAGTGTGCTCCATATCCTAACTGCTAAATTTATGTCCAACACGTCTGGATCCGGGGACGCTTAATATGTTGTAGCACAGGTGTGGAGTAGGACCCCTGGATACAAGTGGGTGAGTGCACGCTATTTGAAACATTCACAGGAATGGACTGGTAGTAGTTCTGTACCACCGTGTGTGAGATGGCCACTGGCAAGTTACCATTTCCCAAAGACAGGTAGCCATATTTTCCACCATATGTACCCGCAGAATTACGAGATCTTCTGCAAATAGTGGAGTTAATTGCTAATTAATGGAGAAAGTCACCTAAAAATTTTCTTTTAGTATATAAAAGTTCAATGTAAGATCATTTAATTGTCCATTTCTTTCGTTAGCTACTGGAGAAGCAGCCTGATCTGCACCTCAGAATCAATGGAAACATCAGGGAGCACCCATTTTATGGATCGCTTGACTGGGTGGATTTCGAGAACAAAAGCCTGGAGCCCTGTTTCAAGCCAACAGTTGTACCATACTGAACTGAGCAGGGAGAGCGTATCAATTGCTTTGCAAGGCATATCAATGATAAATCATTTTAGGTGCACATAGTGACTTGTCTCAGAACATCAGTATTTACATCTTACAATAAGTCATTTTACAGTTTGTACTTGGAACAGGATTAGCTTGTGGCGTGTAAAACCAAGAGCTGCTGGAAAGGTACATTCTGCGCATAGATACACACTACTCTATATTTAAGTTGTTCTCTTGTATCTTCTCATTGTGCAGCAGTTAGTGGGTTTGGTTATAATATAGAAATTGTAGCCACATAGGTGCAGCTGCCTCCTGAAAGATACACTCTGTTCCTATCCTGCACTACAGGGAACAAAAATTGTTGGCCTGGTGAAAAGGGGAAAAGCTAAATTTATTTTAATACATTAATTTTTTTAAATGAGATAAATATAATTTATTAAACGTCTTATCACTTCTTACTTTTAGAGTCCAATAGAGTTTTATGATGATGAGATCATCGAAGTCCCAAAGGGTGACTCTACCTAGCACCAAATTCTTGAAGGCTTTACCTTCGTTGACCCCAGATGGCAGGAGTAAAGCAAAGTCAACCATTAGTTCCACCGGATGCCTGGAACCATCGTCAACTGCAAGATCATCCGCTTCCATACCATAAAGGGATCACCAAGCCCTCATGGGGAGAGAGAGAGAGAGAGAGGAAAAGGATAGTTAGCAATAGTAGTAGATAGTAAACAGAGGAGCTTAAATAGAATCACATATTTTTATTTAGACAATCATTTTATAGCTATATAAATTTAAAAGTATTCAGATCTAGGCTAGTAACATATAAATTATAGCATTAGACCTTAATGTAATATGCAGTTAACTTAAAAATTGAGTTATTTTCTACAAAGCTGTTTTATACAAGACATTTCTATCAAATTATTACCCTGAGACACCATTGATAAAACTTCTCTCATTAGAGTGTTTTTTTTTAGCCTTCCTCTGGATCAACTGGAAATTAAGTAGGAATTAAAAAGGGTGTGTGTAATGAGTACAACTCTTCCTTGGTTTATTATTAGCAGAATTAATTGGGAATAAATTCAATAAATTATTTTGTTTAGGACTCAAAATCTGTATTTCTTTTGTAAATTTCATATTTAATATTAGTATTTTTACTATTTGGCCTAATCTGATGACTATCTGGACATTTACAGTGACAGGTTGCAGAAATGCAAGAGCACCAAGAGGCACAAGACTGCACCCCTTTTGTGCTCATTCAGGCATCACTTTTTCCCCAGGCTTGGAGGAGGTCTGTAGTTTGCACTAGACGAAAAATAAATATCCAACACAAGGTGCAGATCGAAGCATCAGGGTGGTGCAGGCTAGACCACTCCTTACCCCATTGTGACCTGCATTCTCTGCTGCTCCATAATTTGTGTACCCCAATTCACAAGTTAGGAAATGGGTAGGGGGCAGTGAAATTGGCTAAAGTTAATGCTGATTATTTAGCCAAAGGCTAAAATTGATCATTCTGTCTGCATTGTTATATACAGTATAAACAACATAGATTTATGCCTTGTGTCCACTCACAATTTCAGTCTTTCTTGAGCTGGCATTGGAAAGGAATTTAGAAAACCCCTTTAATAGTTTTAAGATTCAACACCTACTGGTATATAGATTTGATCTTTGATCTATCACATGCTGGCTCATATTTTCTCGGTGAGTATTTTGTAGTAATATTTAGCAGCCATGGGGAACTTGTAAGAAAAATAAAAAGTGAAAACTTCACATAGCACATATCATTTCCAGTGATGCCATCTAGTGGTCCTTCTTGAAAGTTTACATTACAGTTTATTACGTCAGACCAGATTTATCTTCTAGACAATAAATAATAATACATTGTAAAGCATAGACAATCCATAATAAGATATATGTCAAGCCCCAGAGCCAGACTGGCCCACTGGAGCCCCACCACACTGGATACTGTGGCTGGTGGGGCGGAATTGTCTTAGGCTAATAGTTGGCTGCATTGGGGGGGTAGTACGGTGGCAGTGGGGACCAAGTAGTGTGGCGGTGGCCTTGATTTAGGTCTTAGGTGGGCCCTGTGTACGTTAGTCCAACACTGCCAGTTTCCCAACTGATTCAAGCTTTATGTTTGTGCAAAGTACAGATTTTTTTCATTGTATGTGTTAATTTTCCTTCAAGGATACACAATTTCATTGGAGTTTATGGGACATATTTAATTTTTCCCTCAAATAATGAACAACTGTTGGAGATATTATAAACCCCAGGCCTCTTTATTGAAAAAACACACTTATCTGAGGGTATATTACAATCAGTGTCACACTGCAATCTTCCTTCTTCCCAGTGGTCTTGTGTAACTATCTGGAAACATACACATGCACAATAAAGTAGAGAACTGAAAGGTTACTAACTGAACAAAAAGGGTGTATTTTCATTGAGGCTTCGGCAGACTAAGCCTCCTAAAACTTGGTTGACAAAAAAAAGAAGATGCTGCCTGGGAAGTGCCTGCAGTTCTCTAGCAAGGATAACTCTTCCAATAGATAAGAAGTCAACCTTCCAGTAGCAGCCCAGTCTTCTACTACTACCCCAAACTAAACCCTAGATCATCATGAAATTACCTTAGGTAGATGTTAGGCAGTCAGGCCCACATTATAAACACTAAAACACTCACATTTAATAACATACTGGCTGGCTACTTTGAGTAAGTTTTTTGTAAGAAAAATACCTGAGTCGCGGCGGCGTGGACGACTGCCACGCCGCCGCGCTCCTTCTCCGTCGGCTTCCGGGTCCTAGTGCGCGCGCGGCGCGCATGCGCATTATTTAAAGGCGTAGGCGCGCTGGCGTAATGACGTCAGCGCGCAATGGCGCGAAATTCAAACTGTATTTAAGCCCATTCATTGGTACTGCTGGTTGCCCGTGATAGGATTTTTCCTGTGGTTTTGCCTGAAGCCTTGTGCTGTTTGTTCGTGTTTATTCTGCTAGTTATCCGGTTTTTGACCTCTGCCTGTTTCCTGACGACGCTCCCATCTGAATCCTGACCTGTGCCTGTTACCCGACTACTCTATTGCCTGAACCCCTTCTGCTTGATACCCGGTTTTGACCCTTGCCTGCCTGACGATCCTTGCTATCTGCCTGCCTCGACCCAGCCTGTCTGACTATCCTCTCTGCCTCATCCTTGCCTGTAACCGTGATCCTCGGCCCAAAAGACTCTAGATACTTGCCGTGCTCCATTGCCTGCCAGAACTCTAGCCTTGCCCACTCATAAGTCCAGGTGGCACCCCAGTAGGCAGAGGGCCTTCCCGAAGCCCAAAAGTGGTCACACATACTGGTGAAGAGAGCTCTGACCACGGTGCTTGGCTCTAGTTCTGGTATTGGGTGCCGGCCGTGACATTTTTGCAGGCAAGGCTCCAATTATAATAACCAATATACCAATTAGGGAGCGCTCCAACCCTACTACATTCAAAGCCCTTTACAATAAAAGGGCATAAATAATAGTGCACGGGTCCAGGTGCAGCTGCCACGGACCTATCGTTTGAACTTCACCGTTCAGTAAACATTTGACGTTAATAGGTCGATGTCTCTGGTCCGGGTGCAGCGCCCCAAACCCGCAGCTTGGGGAGACTTCTTAGTAAACACCATTCCCTTACAGCGCGCACTCAATGGAGCAGCAGACAGCTGTCCAGTGAATAAAGATGTTTTAAAATACACCGCTGTTTCATTGAGTGCGTGCTGCAAGGGAATGTATTCACTGTGAATGCTCCAATTATGCTAAATTACTTTTTTTTTGCATTATTATTCCATTTCCATTCTCTAATTCTGACATATAACTAGCAATAGTGATTGGCACTATGATAACTACGATAACTTCATTTCAGGAAAATGCTCACAGTCGTCTTTATGAACCATTCACTCTGTTGATACCCACACAGTGTTGGAAGCAGAAATTTTGAAGGTCATTTTTCAAAATGTTTTTAAAGAAGACATATTAATTAAAAAACAGTGTCAGTGCATTAAACTCTTTCAAATATAAATTTTCAGGCTGCTTTATTGATTTTTTTTTTATTTAAAAAATTCCTTATAGTCCTGCCCATCTGTTCTACTTACATAGTAAGTAACATAGTAACATAGTAAGTAAGGTTGAAAAAAGACACATGTCCATCGAGTTCAACCTTTTTTTTTTTTTTAACTACCTGCCAGTTGATCCAGAGGAAGGCAAAAAAAACCCATCTGAAGCCTCTCCAATTTGCCTTAGAGGGGGAAAAATTCCTTCCTGACTCCAAAATGGCAATCGGACTAGTCCCTGGATCAACTTGGACTATGAGCTATTTCCCATAACCCTGTATTCCCTTACTTGCGAAAAAGCTATCCAACCCCTTCTTAAAGCTATCTAATGTATCAGCCTGTACAACTGATTCAGGGAGAGAATTCCACATCTTCACAGCTCGGAACCTCTTTTCTTCTAATCGGAATGGGTGAACTCGTGTCAGCTGGAAAGACCTACTGGTAAATAAAGCATTAGAGAGATTATTATATGATCCCCTTATATATAGTCATCATATCACCCCTTAAGCGCCTCTTCTCCAGCGTGAACATCCCCAATTTGGCCAGTCTTTCCTCATAGCTAAGATTTTCAATACCTTTTACCAGCTTAGTTGCCCTTCTCTGTACCCTCTCTAATACAATAATGTCCTGTTTGAGTGATGGAGACCAAAACTGTACGGTATATTCTAGATGGGGCCTTACAAGTGCTCTATACAGTGGAAGAATGACCCCCTCCTCCCTTGACTCTATGCCCCCTTTAATACAGCTCAAGACCTTATTTGCCCTTGATGCTGCCGACTGGCATTGCTTGCTACAGCCAAGTATATCCTCTACAAGGACTCCAAGGTCCTTTTCCATAATGGATTTGCCTAGTGCAGTCCCATTAAGGGTATAAGTGGCTTGGATATTTTTACATCCCAGGTGCATGACTTTACATTTATCAACATTGAATCTCATTTGCCACTTAGCTGCCCAGATTGCCAGTTTGTCAAGATCATGTTGCAAGGATGCCACATCCTGGATGGAATTAATTGGGCTGGATAATTTTGTGTCATCTGCAAACACTGATACATTACTTACAACACCCTCCCTTAAGTCATTAATGAACAAGTTAAATAAAAGTGGACCCAATACTGAGCCCTGGGGGACCCCACTAAGAACCTTACTCCAAGTAGAGAATGTCCCATTAACAACCACCCTCTGTACCCGATCCTGTAGCCAGTTTCCTATCCATGTGCAAACTACTTCATTAAGCCCAACACACCTTAGTTTAGAAAGCAGTCGTTTGTGGGGCACAGTATCAAACGCTTTGGCAAAATCCAAGTAGATCACATCTACTGCCCCCCCACTGTCCAGAATCTTACTTACCACATCATAAAATGCAATCAAATTCGTCTGACATGACCTATCCTTCATAAAGCCATGCTGATTGTTGCTCATAATGCCATTCATTAGGACAAAATTTTGAATGAGATCCCTTAACAAGCCTTCAAATAATTTGCCCACCACAGATGTCAAGCTTACTGGCCTATAATTGCCAGGCTGAGATCGTAATCCCTTTTTAAATATTGGAATAACATCAGCTTTTCTCCAATCCATAGGCACCATACCAGATGAAAGTGAATCTGAGAAAATCAGAAATAAGGGCTGGTCTAAGACTGAACTAAGCTCTCTTAGAACCCGGGGGTGTATGCCATCAGGCCCTGGAGCCTTGTTTACATTAATTTGTATTAAAGCTTTTTGAATCATATCCTGAGTAAGCCACTGACTAGATTGAGCTGAACCATTCTTGCAATTATAAAGTGAGCTTGTGAACCCAGACTCCTCTATTGTATACACTGAAGAAAAGAACTGATTTAACACATTTGCCTTTTCTGTATCTGTTACAACCATACTGGTACCATTATTTAATGGAGCAACACTCTCAACCTGCATCTTTTTACTATTCATATATTTAAAAAACTTTTTAGGGTTAGTTTTCACCTCCACCGCAATTAACTCTTCATTTCTTTTCTTAGCCTTCCGGATTGCTGATTTACAACATTTATTACAGTGTTTATATTCATTAAATGCAGCTTTTGTCCCTACAGATTTGTAGTTTTTAAATGCCTCTCTCTTCTTTCCCATTAACTTCTTTACTTCTGTATTAAGCCACACAGGATGATTCTTAGAGCTTCTACATTTAGTCCTTAAGGGAATAAATTGAGAACAGTAATGATTTAATATCATTTTAAAGGACAACCATTTCTGTTCTGTGTTTTTAGCTGAAAACTTATAGCTCCAATCAATGCTCTGTAGGGCAGCCCTCAAGGCACTAAAATTAGCTTTTCCAAAATTCATGGTTTTTGTTGCCCCAGCATATTTTAGTTTTTTGCACCAGACATTAAAAGATATAACATTATGGTCACTATTACCCAGGGGTTCAATGACTTGCACATCTGCTATAAGTTCCGGGTCATTTGAGATCACTAAATCAAGAATAGCATTTTTTCTGGTAGGCTCCTCAACAACCTGTGCTAAAAAATTGTCGTGCAATAAGTTTATAAACTTGTTCCCATTAACTGATCTAGCAGTACCGTTGCTCCAGTCAATATCTGGGTAATTAAAATCCCCCATTATCATTACTTTACCCAAACTAGCAGCCTTTTCTATTTGCATTAGGAGCTTTGTCTCTTCCTCCTCACTTACATTAGGGGGTCTATAGCATACTCCTACAATTAATTTGCTGGATACTTCCGATGCTGCTTACTTTTCCCAGGCTTTGCAGGGGTGGTCATGGCACTCAGCACACTGCACTGTTGCGTACATTCCAACTGTCCCATTTTCTGCAGCACAGTCCCGATTTTGACAGCTCAGTCCACAGTCCTGGGTTTCTTACTGAAATGTCCAGACATTCTCTTTGATGCACCGACTTGAACACATAAAACATGGCACTAAAACTCTCAGAAATGTGTTCAAACTTTCATAAACTTCCAAAATTTGTAAAATGGACATGGTAATTCGAGGGTGTGGCCAGAAAATGGGTGTGGCCATACAAATTTTACCGTAGCACAACTTTTTGTCCTTTTTTTGTTTTTCAAATGTTGGGAGGTATGCTGTTGTATAGAAACCAGTCAGCGGTTTGGTGGACCTGACAGGGACGTGAATCCTGTCTTTGCTTGTGAAGGCTGTGATTCGCTCTTCCCCTCCTACTGTACTTCTGACAGGGACACACCGTCAACATGCCAACACACACTTCGCCCCAACAGGGTATTTAAACCTGCCCAATCAATATCTTTCCCATTTTTGGCCAGACATCACAATTAGGTGGCCAGTCAGAGGTCCCCATACATGGGCCTTTAAGCAACTGACTGGATTTGTCTGCAACCTTTATTGGCCGGTTTATGGCTACTTTAATTTACATACATATTCACAGTTGGTCTGAATGACTTTAATACTACTTTTAAGGAAAGTGCTTTAAGTAGTGGGCAGCACTCTTGCTTGAGAAATGTTAATGTTCTCCCCATGTAAGTTTGGTTTTCCTCTGGGTGCTGTTATTTCCTTTCACAATCCATTTGTCTCCTAAAGAAATATATCCTAGCGCATGTGTGATTGGACTTTAGATTGTAAGCTCCAATGAGGTCAGGTCTGATGTGAATAATAATCAATCTCTCTATAGTGCTCATAACTCCAGATATATATATGTTGTGCTCTTTGGTACCGTGATTTTTGCTGCTCAAAACTGTAGGTGTTATTTATTGAAGTCAGATTTTTTT
Organism: Xenopus laevis; assembly: GCF_017654675.1. Lineage (NCBI taxonomy): Eukaryota > Metazoa > Chordata > Amphibia > Anura > Pipidae > Xenopus > Xenopus laevis. Next base: position 40,121,987 of record NC_054374.1, on the reverse strand, counting down.
CTGGTCAGACTTTTAAAGAGGAATAACTTGGATTTTTTGTGATTTATTAAACTGTGATGGTGTTAAAAGTCCAAATAAAAAGTACTCCAACTCAGACCTGCCGAGCTCATGTAGAAGTCAATGGCAGATGTGCAGTTGATATCCTGATCTGCGCTGATCAAATCCAAAAAATTTGTATGATTCGGATTTTTTCACAATTTTATTGAGTTTTTTACAGCACAAAAAAATTTCAGAAAAATGTATTGATAAATAAGAGGGGAAAATCCGTTCAGATTTGGTCGGAGCAGTCTTCAGAAAATAGTGAGAACTTTTCAGCTTTTAATAAATAACCCCCTTAGTGTGTGCCAGGTTCCATTACCATATATATATATATATAGATAGATAGATAGATAGATAGATAGATAGATAGATAGATAGATAGATAGATAGATAGATATATTCTTCTTATAACACCCTATCCAACTGCTTTCTGATATACCCATACTTTATTTTGTACCTTTATAGTATTTTTTGCTATCAGATATATTCTGAAATCAGATTGTGCCTTTTATGAAGATCTGATTTTACAAAATGCGGAATCAAATGCTATAGTCACAAGAACATTTTTAAAAATGGGGTATGATTAAGGGGTGTTCCTGAAATGCGTTAGGCGTCTAACACTCAGCAGCCACTTGTGTTTTTTAATGGCATAATAAATAATGTTTTTTACTCTAAGGGAGTTATTTATTAAGCTCCGAATACCCGAAATACGAAAAATTTGTGATTTATTGTGTTATAATAGCCTTTTAAAAAATCTCAAACCTGTCAAGGTTGCATAAAAGTCAATGGGAACAGTCCCATTGATTTTTGGCTGTGTAAGGGGTTTCAGGCAATTTTCACAATGTTTTTGGAGCTTTCGGGTGAAAACTCAGAAAAAATCAGAGTTTTTCCCGTAAAGCTAATTTTCGGGAAAATGTAATAATAAATATGTGTTAAAAATTCGAGCGGCTTGGATCGGAGTTTGTAGCAGCCGATATTAAGATAAATTCGGACCTTGATAAATAACCCCCTAAGAGACTGTGTGTCTACAAACTCTTTTTCTTTTTTGGTTAAAAATTAGGTAGCCAAAGGTTGCATTTGTTTAAGAATGTTTTCCCTTCTCGTTTTGCCATGGCAACTGTTTCTGCTGTAGGTTTGCATTCGAAAGTTAGGTTTACAGATTTTTTGGAATTTTGCCTGGTCTTTTTGATGGGAAGAAATTTAGCCCCACACAACAAAATAGGGTAACCTATAGCAACCAATTGTAATTTTGCCTTCATTATCCTAACTCTTGTAGACTGATTAATACTAATTTGGTGGAAAACACAAGTGGAAAAATGTAAGCCCTTCTATCATGAGTGGTCTAGCTATCTGAAGAAGGAATTTTCTTATCATACTGTATTGGAGTCTAAGGTTGTGTTTGTAAGTAACATTTTCCTCTTAAATGTACTGTATTTAAATGTACTGTATTTAAATTGCCTTGGCTAAGAATAGATACTTGCTTACAAACAGTGCCTTTAATGGTTTATCACCTGACTGCATAATCTCTTGTATTTCTCATGACTAAGCATGACCCTCCCAACTTCCCTAATGTGCGCAGTGTGTATTTGAGTCAGTCATGCCGAACACATGACAATTTAAGTCATTTAGTCACTGTGCTGGAAAGGTACATAGTGGATTCTTTAGGTGAAAAACTCATGCTTTGGGGTTTACTACCTGATCACAAATTAGATGGCTGGTATGCACATTTCCAGAAGAATACATTGCTTATATACAGCTACGCTTTTATTTCCAAATGCTAGTGCTGAGTGCAATTTTGAACACAAATAGAACACACAATGCGTAAAATGGTTGCACTTTTATATTACTACAGTGGGGGTTGCGTCACTTCTGGAGCATGAGTGTTTGCACCTGGTTCACAGAGCACAAATCAGGTGCAGCTATTGAAGCTTCTTGCTGTGGGAAACTTGAAACTACCACCAAGTCCAGAATGGTGGTAATCAATCTATAATCAATAGGGCAAGTTGGATGCATTGGCAAGCACATGCAAGTGTCTATTTTGACAAAATCTCTAGTTTTGTTGTAGAAATTTAGAGGTGGTTTCCTCTACAAAGATAAATAATATATCCCTAATCAGTACAATTTGCAGCAATAATAAATTATTCAGCTAATGAAAAAACTAGCATAGATGGAACCCTAGATGGTCTATACGCAACTTTGTTTTAACGGGATTTAATGTCTGCTTCCATTTTCCTGTTTTTTTTGGTTCCCAAGTGGGAATTCTGAACATAAACTATAAATGGTTGGACGGAAACCAACACGAAAGTTTTTTTTTGGTGATTTAACAGAAGTAGGAAATGCGAGCAGAGCATAAGTATATTGTGAGGGGCGCTCCCGAGTCCGGCAATTTACTAATAGCTTCCCACTGCGCAACGCTATGAGAAATGGCGGCTCGTCACGCCTACAAGGCGGATGCGTCACTGCGTATGGTGGTGACGTCAATCTCGCGTGATGAGACTTGTAGCGCTGGGCTATTCCATGAAACAGGAAGGGCAGGAGGCTGCGGGATTACCAGCAGGTGTAAGTAGTGAACCGGGTGTTTGGGGAAATCGGAACTGTTGGGTAGTATGACAGCCGTGTAGGGGAAATCATATGCAGGAGCCCTAGCAACTGCCCGCTCCCCAAGTCTACACCTCACTGTCAGTAGAAGGCCTGATAATCTAAGTAAGGACAGTGCAGCCGGGCTCCTTTTAACACCAGCGGGTCCTGTACAACTATGGGGTATCCAGAAGTGGGCTATATATATATATATATATATATATATATATATATATATATATATATATATATATATATATATATATAAAAATCTCCCCCTTGGGTAACCATTATCAGCTGTGGGTTGTTTTATTTGTGGCACCTATACTCTACCCTGTCAGTGTAAAAAGGCAATGTTCTTCTGTATTCATTTAGTACATGTGGCTTATGTTTTGGTTTAAAGGAAACATATTGTATGAAACAATAATAATGTATTGGTGCATTACACTCCTTTAGATATAGAATTGTGCTTTAAAAAAAAAGTAGTGTATCAGACTGATTTATTGAATATTTCTGCAAAAACCCTAATAATCCCTCCCTTCTCTTCCACTTCCTGCTCCCTGAATTCCCAGGCTGTGCAGCTCACAGCACTGTAGGACAGGAACCAATCAGCAACTTGCAGGCCCTGATAGGGAACTGAAGCCTGTCTGTGCTTATGTGACTGCAGTGCTGTGATTGGATGTCCCCTACGGAACGCATTTTAGGACATCCTCCGGAAAATTCCTGTCCTCCATGCGATGTCCTATGGCTTAGGAATGCCGCATCAGGTGCTTTTACCGTCACTCATCCTCCAAATCTGCAGTCATACCTCCGTCCTCTTCTCATCCGTTGGCCATACGAATTTCACCCAAAGCCCTCCGTCTTCCTCCCTCAGTCCTTTAGCCTTACGCCCTCCCTGCTCAGCCCTCTACACTCTTTCCTCAGCTTTCAGCCTTCCGATTTACCTGTTCATCCCTCCGCACTTCGTCCTCCGCTCTCCCCCCTAAGAACTCATCCGTCAGTCTTCTCTCTAAGCTCCTAGTGGTGAGCGAGCATTTTCAGTCCAAGAAAGCGGAAATGTGTTTAAAACATCTCTATAATAATACTGGCGAAGTGCGGAGGATTAAAGAGGTAAAGCGGAGGGCTGAGCAGGGAAGGCGGAAGACTGAGGGTGGAGTTGGTATGGCTAATGGCCGAGAAGGGAGGGTAGAGGACAGAGGTATGACTGCAGATTTGGAGGATGAGTTGACAGTAAAAGCACTCGATGCAGCATTCCTAAGCCGTATGACATCGCATGGAGGATAGGTATTTTTCGCCGGAGGATGTCCTAAAATGTGTTCCATAGTCCCCCTCCTACTTCTTGCAGCAACCGTTGGGACACACCCACCCCTCATTTGAAACAGGGACCAGAGAACATCTATACGGAGCTCCAATAAAGGGGCTATTTTTAAAGCTAATACTAATTTTTAGCACCATGTAAAACCACCATTGTATATTACTTATAATTGCCTACAAAATTAGGGTTTGTAATTCATCCTATGTCTCCATTCATCTATCATTTGCAACGGTTTCCCTACTAAAACACGCAGATGAGGACAACTGAAAGCATTTATATTCTTTTGTTTTATCTGTGTCTGTTGTGGCGACCCTTGTGCCCAGCTTTAGTGAAAGAATGGAAGCTGGTCTCAGTGTGGCCACATTTGAGCTTTTGTTTAAAAATGTATCCTAACTGAAATGTCAAAGTGTGCTGAAAATGGAACGCTTTCATTATAAATGTGACAAAGTCAGACACCACATTTTAACAATTGTTCTATCTAAAATCATCCTGCTAAGGCCTGCATTTAGCTGCAAAAAAAAATATTTTCAATAAATAAATTTAAAGACCAATAGTGCAAGCAATACATAAATAAATAGATGACCACTACAGATAGAGCTCTGGCCATCCCACACTGATCTAAAGTGACAATGGATATAGTCCTAAGTCCATCAATTTCAACCCCTCCAAATGAACCCCAGCATCCACACATATACACACTTGACACCTCCATACACTCCCATAAACTCTATATACTCATACACTAGCTATAGATTTTAGTATCACAATATCCATGGATATAATGCTTGTCCATGAAATCATCCAAGCCACTCTTAAAGGGGAACTAAAACCTAATTAAAGAAGTAGCTAGAAATGTTGTACATTATGTTTTGTGCTTCTGTACCAGCCCAAAGCAACCACAAGATATGTGTCTCCAAATATGCCCCAGTAGCTCCCCATCTTCTTTTCTACTGATTCACTGCACATGCTCTGTGCTGATGTCCCTTACTGAGGGACCCACTCACAATATACAGTACACATAGAATAGAAATCTCACAATATAAGGCTGATTAGTGATTAATACAGATAATTACTACATGGCAGCACAGAAACCATGCAACTAGCATCAGTATTTAATAATCAGCCCTGTAACATCAGCTTATATTACAGACCAACCTCATTTTCTGCTGGATAATTTGGGGTGACCGCTAAACTTAGTTTCTCAACAGCTGCTTAGAGCCCACTGAGAATGTGAGTGTTGAAGACACTTTCCAAGTTGGTGACCCCCTGTGACAAGTCTGAAGTCCTGAATCATTATTTAGTGCTATTGTAAAGCTGAAACTTTAGGCTGGTGCAATACATTCAGTATATAAAATATGGCATTTTTAGCCACTTTTTAGGTTTTAGTTCTCCTTTAAAGGCATCACAACAACATCCGGCAACATTCCACAACCTCACTGTGAAGAACCACCTACGTTGCTTCAAATGAAAGTTATTTTTCTCTAGTCTGATGCGGTGGCCTCTAGTGCAATGATCCTCTTTATGGGTAAAAAAGTTCCCTGCTATGTGTCTATAATGTCCTCTAATGTACTTGTAAAATGTAATCATGTCCCCTTGCAAATGTATTTTTTCCAGAGAAAACAACCCCAACCATTACAGTCTACCCTCATAATTTAAATCTTCCATCCCTCTGACCAGTTTAGTTGCACATCTCTGCACTCTCTCCAGCTCATTTATATCCTTCTTTAGGACTGGAGCCTAAAACTGCATCACATACTCCAGGTGATGCCTTTTTTTTTTTTATATGAAATAGGCCTTTTGGTGCTTCTATAGTTGCTGGGTACTTGCATGGTTTGCCGTGTGACATTAGAATAATCAAGTGCTAAGTTTTTCATTCATATTATAGTACATGCAGCTCTGGTGTCCTAAGTTTGATTCCAGCCAAGGTATTGTATGCAAGGAAATTGTATGTTCTATCTGTGTGAATTCCTCTGGGTTTTCTGCTTTCCTTCTGTACTCCAATTTAATTTAATTGACTGCTGGTACGTTGATTAGGTTATAAACTGCACTGGGGCATGAATTGATGTATAATATGCGCAAAATCTGCACTTGAACAACTATGATAGGGTATTAAACCCTGTAGCAGTTGTATCAAAAATGCATCTGGGTCAGTTCAGTTACTGCAGTGTTTCATATTTGGTGACTTAAAGTTAACTCTCTTCCTCCAAGCAATATTTGTCTAATATTTCTCCCATATGAATTATTTATCAACTAAAAAGACTAAATATATAGAAAATAATCTTGCGCTCCCCTGCTGCCCTTGCATCAGTTTACATGCAGGTCTTGTACTTGGTTTGCCACAGCACTTCCCACCCATCTGTGAGCCTGCTGGTGGAATTGTCTGGACCAATCACAGCCTGATTGGCAAAGAAGGGGCCATTTTACTGTCCCTCTTCAATGCCTCTTATTTCTTTAGCAGCCACTATTAGATTGGAATTCGTGAGGGGAGACACTACATTGGGAGAAAAAAAAACATTTCTTTGAGCAATATTCACTTCTCTTGGCTGCAGAATGCATAATGGGCAACCGTGTGTTCTATTAACTTGCCAAATAGAATTACCTTAGCCATACAAATGTTATTTGGTACTGGGGTATCTAAACTTTGAAAATGTTCTTTCTGGTAGGAAGATGAGCCTCAAGACAGAGCGCAGAGGAATCCATGTTGACCAGTCAGAGCTTCTGTGTAAGAAAGGATGTGGCTACTATGGGAACCCAGCCTGGCAAGGCTTTTGCTCAAAGTGCTGGAGGGAGGAGTACCAGAAAGCTCGGCAGAAGCAAATCCAGGAGGACTGGGAACTTGCAGAACGGTAATAAATATTAGATGTTTTTTGTGTACTGCCATTTAGTGCAGGCTGCATCCACATGGTAATTTATTTATATTTAAAGCCTGTTTTTTCAGTCCAGTGCTCAACGGAGTGTTTCTTAAGCAGGCCATGCTGGACTTCTTCTTTAGTCTGGAGTATAAAAGTAAACAGTACGTATATGTACATAAATATACATGTGTAACACAAGTTTTTTTCTTTGTTGTCATTTATATCTCTTATAGTCTGCAACGTGAAGAGGAGGCGGCATATGCAAGCAGCCAGGGAGCCCAGGCAGGGCCGCAATCCCTCACATTTTCAAAGTTTGAAGAAAAGAAATCAAATGAAAAGACGAGAAAAGTAACTACAGTGAAAAAATTTTTCACAGCTTCATCTAAAAGCCTCCCAAAGAAAGGTACATAATTACATTTTCCAGGCTCTACAGAAGTTATAGAAATTTATTGTGTTGCATAAAGGGACATTACGTCCTTATATTTTCAAACAGAATTGTGCTTTGTTGCACTTATGAATAGACCAAAGGCAGTGTTTTTGCTATACAAAATTTATTTATGGACCTATTTAGCTGTAAAACTTAACCTTTACATCTTACATATTATTATACATCACTATTCTTTAATCAGTTAAAAAAATTAAAATAAAATGACTTCCAGTGTAGTAAATGGAAATTGCAAAAACATTTGTGCTAAAAGCCTTAGGAATTTGCCCTAAAGTTTACTGTTTTTTTATGTTTGTCTTTAACAAATAGTTTTTTAGCACATGCAGAAGGGATGTGAAATGATACCATTAATGACTGGGTGAATAGAAACATACTGCAAGTTTCGATGCACGCCTTTATAACTGCATACAGAATTGATATTGTTACCGTGTGATGTATAATACTAAATATTTTAGTTTAGTTTTGGAATGATGAAGTGGCCACTAGTTTGAACTCAATAGATAATAAATATAGCAACTTGTAGCACACGTTTATCTCTTTGTAAAGATGCATTGGAAAGTGACCTACTTATAAAGCATACACTGACACGGTAATTAAGGGGCAGCTAACACCTCCCCATAAATGAATATCACATGAATGTACTTTGAGCATAAAGTAGTATCATAAGTTATAGTAGCCCCATGATAGTGCTGATCATAGCCAAAATATTTGTCTTTTGTAAAACAATCTTCTTGGGATTTTAGTTAACCTCGTGCTAGTGCCATATGCATGCCTTTTGTTAGCTGGGCCCTAGTAAGTGCTAAGTAAGCATGCTCAAGTCCCTATAAGCTGGCACTGTGAATGTCATTTCTCATGTTACTGACAAGGGAAAGGCCAATAATACAGTGAGACTCAGTGGAACAAATTTGGTAGCTGTGGTCTTCATTTCCTAATGGCTGCTGTATGTCCAACGTGGTAAAGCAGCCTGCTAAGTGTTCATTTGCTGCTACTTGTTGTTGTCTTTGAACTCTGAGAGGCACAGTTATCAAAGGTCGAATTTCGAATTCATCTGAGTTTTCAAAAATTATCCTAAACTCCCATAAATTAGACCAATCGATATTTATTATTAATTGAATTTTTAAAAGTCCGGTGGATTGAAACGACCCGAAAATTCGAATTGAATTCAATCAAACTGGATTCCAGTTTTTTTCTCCGAAAAAGGCTGCAAACCGCTCCAAATTGAACCCTGGACCTCTCCCATTGATTTAAACAGCAATTCAGCAGGTTTTAGGTGGCGAATTATATTTCTTAAAGGGCTAAAATATGATACATTTTGAAAATCGAATTCCAGTTTTTTTTAAAAAAAATCGAATTTGAATAACTCCCTAGTCGAATTTGACTGTTTTGACAAAAAAAAATCAAATTTTCAATTCGACTCTTAATAAATCTGCCCCTGAGTGTATGAAAAAATTTTTTATAAACAGTTAACAAATAGCTTGCATTGTGGCTTTTTTAATTTCATTTACTTTTGTCCTAAAAAGCAAAATAATTGAATGCTTATTCAAGTTATTTTGTTTGGAAAGTTTGCAGGCAAAATGATGTATTAAGTAGGAACTCATGATCCAATTCAGGCTTTTATCCTGATTCTAATGAGGCAAGTAAGCTTGGTGATTATTCTTTCTCTGAAAGACAGTTACTATGATTTGAACCACTTCGAGATAACAAACTTCATTTGCTGGTTACAGTTCACTCTGTGATCAGATTGCAAGAAGCTTTATTGGCATTTATAAAGGGGTTTATAAGGAAAGATAAACAAATTGTAATTTTTTTATAAAAAGGGGAATGTCTTTATGCCAAAAAAGTGATAAAGTGATAAAGCGTAAGGTAATCCTGGCATTTTTGGAGAAGTTCTGTAATGATCCTTGCTGCACTGATTACCACCCATTTAAAGTAAAGATAGCCATACACAGGGAGATCCGCTGGTTTGGATCTGTAAATTGTCTCCAATGTACCTCCATTGCAGCAGTACTTGCAGTAATAATGGGCTGAGAGATGCAGAACTCCTGCTCTCTTCGGCCATGCTTGGCTGGGGACAGGCTGATACTTCCATAGGCTAAACTACAAATGGCAATGTTACTCCACTTTCTTCAGCCAAGCATGACTGACACTGCCAGTCCTCGACTTCAGTACATTAATTCTGAGTCATTATGGGGACATTGTCTGATTGTTGGCTCTCTGCCCTTTGCCCACAATGTAATTGTGCCCCAGTTCAGCCTCCGACCATCACTATTTATATAGTTGCACTGGAATCAACCCATCCTCTCCAGTGACGTCCCTAATCGGCATGTCAAATTATATATATATATATAAAAAATATATATGTAGTGATGACCAGTGGAGGAATAGGGAATAAAGACATTGCAGACTGGGTGGGCTGAGGGTCAGGTTGGGTGCGGGTCGACTTTGTCAACCTGTATATCACTAATTCCTATGGATTTTCATAGAAATATGTCAGTATCACTTAAAGGGGTTGTTCACCTTCCAAACACTTTTTTCAGTTTGATTATTTTCAGATTGTTCCCCAGAAATAGACTTTTTTCAAATACTTTCAATTATTTATTTTTTTCCGTTTCTGGTTTGCTGTAAAGAAAAATGACTAAAGTTTCTGGATCTTCCCCTTTGTTATCCGACCCGACAATCCTCGTTTCTCCTCGAGTAAATAAGTAGGAATCCAATGTATACAAAGGTCAGCGCTAAATGAATCTCGGGGGGGGGGGGAAAGAATAAGATGAAAAAGGGAAAAATAGGGAATTTTATAGTGTAGTAATTCCTTATGGTGTTTAAGATCCACAACCTCTTAGATTCCCAAATATACCTTAGGAGCAATTACCCTTTAAAATTCACCACGTGTAGGTATTTGATGGGTACTTACAAACGTTTTCAAAAACATGTGCACATCAAAAGTTTGCAGAAATGAAGCTGTAGAATATTTTCTCTTGCTAGAAGAAGTTAAAAGCACAACTATAGTATAAAATCCTTTTTATTCTTTTCATTTGTTCTTGGGCAAGTCACTCACGAGGTGCCCGTCTCCTCCAGGTATAGTTGGTTCAATTCTGGACGCGGCTGCTAGCTCCTGTCAGAACCCAGGTGGGGCGACTTGCCCAAGAACAAGAGGTTGTCAAAACTACAACGCCATAAGGAATTACTGCACTATAAAATTCCCTATTTTTCATCGTATTTTTCCCCTGAGCTTCATTTAGCGCTGACCTTTGTATACATTGGATTCCTGTTTCTGGTGTTTGAGTCTGGCAGCTCAGTAATTCAGGTGCAGAATCAAGTCTAACAGCTGCCTGTAATGAAACCAGAGATTCTGCTCAGCAGGGACAAAGATAAGAAATGTATCAATATAGAACAGTTTATAGGGTCGACGACCCCCCTCCCAGAGCTGCTTTAGAAGATGAAAAATGACACTTTACACTTGAATATTAGAAAAACGGTCACACATAGAAAGTGATTGGAAAAAGTTGTTATTTCGGGTGAATTATCTGAACACAACTGCTGTAGGTGTTTGAAGGTGAACAACCCCTTTAAAGTAATTTATTTGCTGAACTTGTCAGTAGTATTTGACAGAAACAGTGTCATTTTTATAGATTTATCTTATTAAATCAAAAGTTCCCTAGCTTGATTCTTTTTCTTATTATGAATTGTAATTTTTGGCCCCCTGGGCTGGTCCCAAATTTGTTTCAGTGATTGAAGAAAAGAGTATAAAGCCGGGACAGTTGGGCAGGGAACGCAATGCAGATATTCTCAGGGACTTAAAGGGGCTCTTTGCCCCTCCCTGGGATATTGCTTCTCCGGCTGAAGGTAAAGTGGTTTAGTCTGTGCTTTCTGTTTGCCATAGTATTTTGCTGCCTTTGCATAGACCTGTGTGTAGTTTCTGTGTCTGGACTCTGCCCAAGCCTTAAAGCAGCACTGCCAGCCAACTGTAGATCATAAGACCAAAAAAAGCACAGTTTCTCTTCTTTTTACATTAGATTATTTCTCTCACTTCATTCTGAGAACCTTCTATTTTAATAGCCTGTGTACATTTGTATTATTGTTCAGTGCAGTGTTGCTTTAATACAGGTGTGGCTACCAGTGGCATTTACAAACAGGTACAGAATGTATTAGCTGCTGCTTTGTTACAGCTATAGATTGTCAGACAGTCCGTGTCTTATGGGAGTAATTCAGCTTATGTAATGATTAGAAGAAAAAGACGTTGTGTTGCTTTAGACTCAGAGCAGAACCTCAAGCTGCATTTTTGCCAGTGCAGCTAGAGCATAATAAAAGACAAGGTTGCTAGGGGATAGATTGGGTTCAGTCAAGGGAGACATTAGAGCTACCATATAGCTTGCTGTGTATTCAGTTGTTTCAGAGCATGCTGTCCATCTTGTCCGACAAGGAGTAACGTGAGGTAATACAGAGACATTCATCTATCTCCTTTCTGATTGATGTGTGCTGTTTTTGCATGTGTGGTGTGTTGATACCAGTATTTTGTCCTGAGGTCAGATTTATTCTTACCGAATATTGCACTCCTGAAGGTTTGTGCCCATTTTTCGTACCTTGCTTAATCAGGCTACGCTTTATGACAAGGTTAAAGGAACAGTAACACCAAATAATGAAAGTGTTTTAAAGTAATGAAAATATCTTGTAGTGTTGCCCTGCACTGGTAAAACTGATCTGTTTGCTTCAGAAACACTACTATAGACATATAAACAAACTGCTGAGTAGAAATGGGGGCAGCCATTCAAAGGAGTTTTTATTAGTTTTAGGGCAGAGCTGCACACTCAAATTCGGGGAGATATAGTCGCCCGGCGATTAATCGCCTCTTCTTTGGGTGACTTATCTCCCCAAACTGCCTTCCCACCACCTAGAATGTAAATCGCCAGTGGAATGGCACTCGCTGCGCTTTGTTTTCTGAAGTCACCCGAAGTTTCCTCGTGAGGCGACTTCGGAAAACAAAGCTATCCGAGTGCTAGCCCACCGGCAATTTACATTCTAGGCGGCAGGATGGCAGGGGAAGGCAGTTCAGGGGGATTAGTCCCCCAAAGAAGAGGAGATTTGTCGATGGGCAACTAATCTCCCCCCGAGTGTGTGTCTCTGCCCTAAAACACATACATTTTTTGGTAATACTGTTCCTTTAAAGTTACAGTATATGACAATATTGTCATGCCTGCCATTATTTTGTAACCCCAAGTATATGTACATCAGTAAAAACAATATATAGCTTACAAAATGCAGCCAAATAAAAAATGTCTTTCTTGCCGACCCCTTCACAGTCTCTCAACTGTATATGAATCCAAAATCGAGCATATATATACCCCCAGAAGGGATATGTATAAGAAGCGATCAGCGCCTGTGGCAACAGAAATAAAAAACAAGCATAGCGCAATATGTTCACAATATAAGATATCATCCCGTGCGTGCACTGGATGTTAAATAGATGTGTTCTCCCCTTCTCCTTCAAATGACTGTTAATGAGGGTATAAAGTGGCAATACAGATGAAAAGAAGAGAGGAAGAATGCTTTTCCTGTGAAACAAAATGTATTCCAGGGATGAAGTGCCTCCACCTTCTGTATAAAATGCCTACTTACAAACCACTGCCGTGGTATGGTGCATTTAACATGAAGCCCTTTCTGGTCCTTCCTTCAGAGTTCACCGCTCCTTCCAAGTCCCCAGTCAGGAATAAAACCGATAATAGTGTAATACCGTTTATTTAAAAACTAATTAAAAACAATTAAAAATTCACACTCACATTTACCCTTACGGGTTTTTGCGCATTGAGTCCAATAAACAGTTTTTCTGGGGTTGTATGTACATCAGCAGATACAGATTCACTCCAACTTCCTTTTGTATTTGGCATAACAGACATTGCAGCATTAATTTGTTTAGAGTAGGGATGCACGAATTTCCCTCCCCGCCCCTACTTTGCATATGCAAATTGGGATTCGGTTCGGCAGGGCAGAAGGATTCGGGCGAACCTGAATCCTGATGAAAAAGGCCGAATCCTGGATTCGGTGCATCCCTAGTTTAGAGTAGGGATGCACAGAATCCAGGATTCGGTTTGGGATTCGGCCTTTTTCAGCAGAATTTGGATTTGGCCGAATCCATTCTGCTCAGTCTAACCAAATCCTAATTTGCATAAGCAATTTAGGGTTGTTGAGGGAAATCGTGTGAAGTAAGTAAGGAAGTAAAAAATGTTTCCCCCCTTCCCACCCCTAATTTGCATATGCAAATTAAAATTTGGTTCGTTATTCGGCTGAATCTTTCGTAAAGGATTTGGGGGTTCAGCCATATCCAAAATAGTGGATTTGGTGCTTCCCTAGTTTAGAGCTTTACATTCCAGTGACTTCAGTTTGGTTAAAATTTAACATTAATTGGAATTGCTGAATTAATTCTAATCCTGGATTTGGAGCATTCATATAAATAACAAATGTTTTATGAAATGTCAAACATTCATAGTTAACCCTACATAATAATTTTGTCAGGACTGACCCTGCACAATGTTGCAATTATCTGTCAGCTCCATACTTTGTGGATGTATGGTTTCTAATAATTATTTGCTGTTTAAATCTTTAAATATAGTCTTGCTTTGCAGTGTTTGTTTGCTGTTTAGGGTATTGCCATTTCTTATATATGTGCTTTAAGCAACTGATAAGTGCTACAATCTTGCTTTATATCAAAATGATTTATTTTCATAATTCATCTGCATTTTTTTGATCATGTTATTGTGCATCAATTGGTTTTGCAGTGCTTTGTGACAAGCTGAGAGGTGGGTATTTTTAACTATATATCCTTTAGTTTTTATTTATATATATATATATATATATATATATATATATATATATATATATATATATATATATATATATATATATACACACACATACATACATACATGTGTGTAATGTCTTACGAATCGTATCTGGGTTCAGACAAAAATGGCGTCCATATAAAGGCCAAAGTTGTAACTGAGAACAAGATAATAGAGAAGGATTATGTATTTTTACAGAGCCTTGCAAAAGTATTCAGTCCCTTCACCAATTCTTTTATTTTACTCAACCACAAATCTTAGTGACATATTGTTGCCAATGATAGTTTAATGTATAGTTACTGAAACACAAAAGTCATTTTTCTTGTAAGTGTTTTGTGATAGTTATAAAATAAGTAAACCCTGTATCTCGCATGCTTTACACATAAGCATTCGTATTAAGGCAGGGGTATAAAAATGAGATGCATACCTGTATGATCACTTGTAGATTCCTCTGCAATATAAATAAACAAAAATGTACATTGAGAGCCTTCCAAAAAGTGAATTGGATTAGTTCATGTTTGGTAGCACTACATTTTTTTTAATGCTGACCCTTCCTCTGTCGAATACAGTAGATACCAGTAAGAATGTATTTATAACCCACCAACACAAACACCCCCTGAGGTCCCAACAAAGTGTTAAGCAATGTAGAATATTTTGATATACAAATAATACCTGCATTGGGTCTGCTGTTTAACACTGTGCTGTAAATGAGGCACAGAGATCCAAATGCTTCTTGTTAATGGATATTTGCCAAATGCATTTTATATTTGGCTACCTCCTTTTTTTACATATATTTTAAACAACTAGCATGGCAGCACCCCTTTAGAATGGATTATTAACTTTTTTTGCCTGGGGATAAACACCAGGATATGATATAACCAGGCATAATACTATGTTTACTTTAATACAATGCTTTGTATGGTTGGATGCACAAATCCATGTTGGATAGCAAAAGTTTGAGTATAAGGCTATGGCCAAACAGGGCCCCTCACCATAGCATTATCCTCTTCTTCTTTCAGAATATGCAGTCTTGCATTTCTTTGCTGAAATCTGCCAAGTTGTATTCACACCAGAGCCAACACAGAGGTTCTAGACGAGAAAGAAGAGAACACTTCTCACAATAAGGTGCTGAAATCGACCTGTGGATTTCAGTAGGCTGATTTCGGCCCTATCTGGCCCTTGCCTGAGTATATAGTCCCAAAAATATGTTTTTTTGTTTTGTGTTGAATTTCTTTAAAATTCCAATTTTGATTTCGACCCTTGATAAATCTGCCCCTAAAAACACAGTGACACCTCAATTTTAATTACCCTGATTTTGTTTTCCCGGATTTTAAATTTTTTATTTGTGCTCCCACCAATTTATAATGCTTTTCAATGGGTGCATTTCCCTGATTTTAAGTAATGTTTTCCCTGATTTTAAGTAATGTTTTCCCGGATTTTACATCATAAATTTTGTCCCGATGTACCCAAAAACTGCTTTTTTTCCCTAAATGATGTTATTTGTGAAATAAAGGATTAAAATACTAACCAGATGTATATTTTGACAAGGTTCTGCCTGTAAATGGTCAATTCCAATTAGTCTGCCCCTTATACAGACCTGCACCAATCACTTATTGCTTTAGGTTGTGAATGTGACAGAGAGACCTTGCACATGCCCCCATAGTGGGACAGAGAGACCTTGCACATGCCCACATAGTGTAACATTAACACTGCAATGCTTAACCCTTGTTATTAACACAGTAAATATTGTATCTCAAAGTAAAACTGACTCCTGTGTTTATATCCTTTCAGTACTTGAAGAAAAAGTTACTTTTAACACATTTCCCTGATTTTACATTTTCCCGGATTTTGCATCATTTTTTCCTGGTCCCCATAAAAACATAAAATGGGGGTTCTACTGTAGGTTCTTACTGGTATTTGTTGAACCTGAGCAAGGATCTGCAAACAAGTTGAACTAAGCCAGTGTTTTGAAAGCTCTCATTAGACTTTTCTTTGCTGTGTGGTACAAGAGTTACACCCACAGCTTCCATTATGTTTTTGTGTGTGATTTAGTAGGATACCTCTAAAAATAGAGCTGGCAATATATCCTGAGATGCGCTTGGTTGGTTAGGTTGCAAAATTTGTGACTTACTGGTTCAAATCAGGGGCCAGCATGTATTGGATCTTATAGCAGGACCCACCAACCAACCTGCCCTATACATCTGTGTGACTTTCAGCCAGATATTAATATTAATTTGGCAAATTTGAAAATTCCTTCATATAAGGACCATCCTTATCTGATGAAATTTTCAAATGTGGCGTAAAACATTGCCGGTGATATTGCGCACAGCAACCAATGACATCTTTGCTTTTGCTTTACTCCACTTTTTTACACAACATGATAAATAGACCCCTCCATGTCCTTCACAGTAACTGTTTGGTATCCCCACTAAAGCAGCTGTGTACAATTACTGTGTACCATTGCTTGGTTTTAATGTGGGTTTGGTGTTTTTGTGAATGTTTGGTTTGCCTAGAACTGATTGTCTGTTTTTCTTTAATACACACATTCACATGCAAATGGCCCCTATTTTATATTTGTAACACTAAGCACGTGATGAAGGCAAGCAGTGAGGATGTCTGTGTTGTTCATGCAAGGCAGAGTTTTCATTTCCATAGTGGTATGGGACACACAGCACAGCCATGTTCAGGCATTTTCCCCAAGTCCTTGAGGTTTATTTTTGTGTTTCTTGAAGAAACTGGCAACCAAGAGCACTGCCATCAAAACCATTAGAAGAGCTTTCCCTTAAGTATAATTGTTGCATTAAATAGATAACCTTTCAAGCCTAATAGGAAAGGTTAAGGCAAAAAAGTGGAATAATAAATGCAAGTGTAAAAGTAGACCAATTGCAGAATTGGTTACAAATGGCCATCATACATAATATGTAATTTTGCTACACCGTTCAGTGTGAAAACAAATAATCTTTATAATGTGAGAATCATTTCTTTATGGTACTTGAAACTTGCCACAAGCTTCACTGTTTGTTTTCTTATAAAACATAATCTTTACAGTTCCTGTCAATTTTGTTGCTATTGATTGTGCAGTATATTTTTTTGTATTTATTTCATTGATAATGTACTCTGTAATAGCTTAAATAAAACATACTCTGTATATTATGTGACAGATCTAAAAGAAGCAAAAGCCCCAAGTCCTTCTCTGAGCCGCCAGTACAGCTTGGAAACTGACCGTGTGTCCAAGGATTTTATTGAGTTTTTAAAGACTTACCAGAAAGCAGGACATGATGTGTACAAACTGTCCAAAATCTTCTTGGAAGCCATGTTTCACAAAAGGGTAAGCATTTGTTGCTGCTGCTTACTTGGTCCTCAGGCTTGACTTGAACACCAGAAAGAGAGGAGGGCAAAACACGTGCACAATGTTTGTTTTCAGACCAGATCGTGGCAAATGTGTGTTTTTGTTTATATTTAAATACATTATGATGCCAAATATGATGACATAGAATATTATGGCCACTTATACAATACATCCCACATTTTGAGTATTAAATCACTTTCATGGCAGCTTAGTTTGGCATCAGAGTCTAGAGGCAGAACAGGAAAAATCACTGACCAATTTGACTTAAAATCTGCCTTTCTGTAGTCGCTATAAAGACTGATCACAAAGAGGAAAAGGCTTACTGGTTAGCCTGCCTCATCAGTGTAATAGATTTACCAAGTCCAAGAGCTTCTAACTGGAAACGGTCAAGGCAAATAGACGGGAAGGTGTCAGAATTGCCCGAATTAGCTTGTCCTACTATTATATAGTGCTTTAGCTGTTTATCTTGGGACTGTTGTTTAAAGGGGATTATCATGAAAATCAAAATTGAATACAAGCCTCCTCATACTGAGGTAAGAAACTAAATACAATCAATTAAATATTCTGTACCCTTTCTGAAATAATCAAGTTTAAAGTTTATCTTCACTATTCCTCTCTCAGCATCTGTTTCTTCTCATGCTGTCTTCATTGAGTTGGGGGTCAGATGAATGATCCAATATATCTTATAGGGAGGCTTCCTTTCCTAGCAGATGTATTAGAGCTCACTCAAATAACTGATTCCAGTACAAACTAACAGAATTGTACAAATTCTGCATTTAGAGAGACATGATGTCTGGTGATAATAATAAAGTGAGTTAATACAGTGAGCTCTAATACATCTTCTAGGCAAAAGGAGCCCCCTATAAAATATATTGGATCATTCATCTGACGCCCAACTCCTGAATGAAGACAGAATGAGGAGAAACAGATGCTGAGAGAGGAATAGTGAAGATAAACTGGATTATTTCAGAAGTGGTACAGAATATTTAATTGATTGTATTTAGAAAGTTTCTTATTTCAGTATGCTGAAGCTTATATTACATTTTCATTTTCGTGATTGTCCCCCTTTAAACACATATTATCATAGTTGGAGCTTGTCTTAGTCAAATGCTGCCTATCCCATCCACAAGCCCCACCCCACAAACTGGGCCATGTTTGGGTACAGGTCCCCCCACATCCCCCCCCCCCGTGATTGCAGCCCTATATATATTTTGTTTGTAAATTGACAGAAAACAACCAACTATTGTTATTCCTTATTATTTCAGCAGTACTTGTATTAATAATTAAACATAAAAAAGGGAATTGAAATAACGTTTAAATGTTAGGGGATGCAGATTATAATTATTGTCACTGTTATTGAATAATGATGATTATCATGATCACTATATCCTGTACAGGAAAATAATGAGCTTCCTGCTCATAAGAGCTTACATCTTATATGGAGAAGAGATATGAAACGAAAGTTACTGGTTCATGTTTTTTGTATGATCAGGCCTTCGTTTTTTTAAATTTACAATGGATGGATGGATCAGTATAACAGTGATTTTTGTTTGTGCTAGAAAATGTGTGATCTAATGTGGCATGAAGAATGCTATAGAAGTTGTTACAGGTTTTCTTTGTGATAAATAGGGATATCTAAGAAAATGGAAAAATGTTTTATTCCAAAAGTTGCTATGACCTTATGCATTTTGTCACCAGATAACAAAATATGATTCCATTTTGGCTAATATAATTTGTTTGTCCTTTTGTACTTACTCTAGGAATCAAACATTGACGAACAATCGGAATTTACCCAGGATTTTTATCAAAACACAGCAGATAAATTACAGATGTATTGGAAAGGTAACATTCTTTTTAATGTGATGTTTTGGAACAGGGATCCCCAACCTTTTTTAGCCATGAGCCACATTCAAATGTAAATATAGTTGCAAAAATTTCCTGGGGGTGCCAAATATGTGTTGTGATTGGCTATCTGGTAGCCCCTATGTGGACTCGCAGCCTACAGGAGGGTCTGTTTGGCATTACACATGGTTTTTATGCAACCAAAACTTGCAACCAGGAATTCAAAAATAAGCACCTGCTATGAGGCCACTGGGAGCAACATTCAAGAAGTTGATGAACAACATGTTGCTCACGAGCCACTGGTTGGAGATCACTGTTTGGAAGATGGGAAGCATCTAACCTCAACCTACAGAAACCTCATCTGCACTCCCAAAGCCTTATGCATGTTTGTTATAGCTCAAGATAAGAGTCATACTATGTTTTGGCATTTCGTTATTGTAAGTTTGTAGAATTGAGTAACTGTGAAAAAAGTTACTGAGATTATCATTATGGTTTAAGACAGACTGAATTAAACCACATCTTATAGTAATGCACAGAATTTAGGCTACAATTTGGTGGCTTAGGGAAGATACTTAAATCATACATGAAATAAATGCAATAATAGATATTGAAGTTGTGTTTAAAATAGACTTAGTAGATCTAATTTTACTGATTGTATTAGGGATGCACCGAATCCAGGATTCGTCCTTTTTTTTAGCAGGATTCTGCCATATCCAAGTGCCTGGCCGAACCATCTACGAATCTTAAGTAAAACATTTTTTTAGCTCTTTCACCCCTAATTTTTCTAATTGCAAATTAGCTCAGGTATGGGACCTGTTATCCAGAAAGCTCCAAATTACAGAAGGGTCATCTCCCATAGTCTCCATTTTATCCAAGTAATCCAAATTTAAAAAATGATTTCTTTTTCTCTGTAATAATAGAACTATACATTGTACTTGTTCCAAACTAAGATATAATTAATCCTTATTGGAGGAAAAACCAGCCTATTTGATTTATGTTTAAAATATTTTCTAGTAGGTAGGAAGTTATGAAGATCCAAATTACGGAAAGATCTGTTATCCAGAAAGCCCCAGGTCCCGATCCTTCTGGATAACAGGTCTCATACCTGTATTTGGATTTGGTTTGGTATTCGGTCTAATGTTTTGTAAAGGATTCCGGATTCTGCAAAATCCTAAAATAATGGATTTGGTGCATCCCTAGATTGTATGTATATAGATTTATAAAGCCCTAGATGAATACATAGCAAATAGAAAGGTGCACACACAAAGGGAAAGCACAATAATAAGTATAGCAATAAATAAGTGTCCTGTGCAAGAATACAAAGTAGGAAGGAAGCCCCTGCCCTGGGGGGAGCTTACAGTCTAAGCCAGTGGATAACATGGAAACACAAATCTAAGGGAAAGTGTACAAAGGTTTAGTCACAAAGGACTTGGCCAACAAGATATGTTCTAGTGCTCCAAAAGGTAGGTTTCTTTTTCAATATTTTGAATGTCTTCCCTATGGAGTAGTTCCCAGGGAGAGCATTCCAGAGGTAAGGAGCCGCAAGGTAGGAAGGTTTTATATGAGAGACAGCAGTACATTTGGATAGTTTAAAAAGACTGGTGCGGAGAAGGCTAAAGTGAGACAAATGTGATGAGCAGAGGAGTGAAGGGTTTGAATATTAGCAGATAGCTTTTATATTCCATCCTTTGATTAACAAACAAAGGAATTTTACCAGGTATTGAACACACTCTTAAAGTGAGACTGACACTAAAAAATTACTTTTTAAAAATAAATGTACATTTAAAGTTACCTATAGGTCATGTTGATTGTTTTTTTGCTCAGAGGATTGTTTTTGTAAGTAATTGATAGTTGGCAAAATAAGAAACATGCAAAGTCAATTTTATGGTAGATGTAAAAAAAAAGTTCATTTTCTGGTGTCAGTATCTCTTTAAGGTGGCCATACACAATAAGTTCTGCTCCTTTGGCTAGGTCACCAAAGAGGATGGGCGCTGACGGTATGAGGACCACATCAACTAGCATATGCGGTCCTCGATCGCCAGAAAAATCAAACCTCCCCGATCTATATGTTGGCCAGATATCGATTGGGGAGATCTGTTGGAAGTCCCAACACTGGCAGAAAAGCTGCCAATCCACTTATCTAACTGGGTTAAGGTGGCCATACACGGGCCGATAAATACTGCCGACAGACCGAGTCGGCAGCTTATTGTCCCGTGTATGGGGCCCCCCGACGGATCTCGATCGGATGGGACTAAAAATCCTGTCTGATCGCAGCCGCATCTGTTGATTAAGATTAAGTTACCTGGTTAAGATGAAAATTGAAGAGCTGTTAAATAGCTCAAAAACCACAAATAATAAAAAAAAAAAAAAGAAAACCAATTGCAAATTGTCTCAGAATATCACTCTCTACATCATACTTAAAGTTAATTTAAAGGTGAACAACCCCTTTAAGCCTGTTATTTGTGAAACAAAGGGGTGTATGTGTTGATCATTTTACCTGCTCTTGTTTATAAAAATATCTAATAATATTGTATTTTGGTTTCGTTTAGCAGTTCAGCATCTGATTCTGTTCCTTCTAACATTAGACATGAAGCTGTCTTTCAAAATGCCCAAATATCTGGTTTCACTGAATTAAATAAAATCAGTTTCTTTAATTAGTGTCCCCTGATAAAGTTGAGAAAGTGATGGATCAAATTGAGCGGTTCATAATGACCCGTCTCTACAAGCACGTGTTCTGCCCAGAAACCACAGATGATGAGAAGAAAGACCTCACAGTGCAGAAGAGAATCAGGTATGGGCATTGTTTATTGGCCACTTCTGAATTATTTTTATTCGATACTTGCATTGGATTAAGATACCAGAATTTTAATATTTATATGTATCTATATGTAAGTGTGTATTCCATATGTCTAATAATGTGGTAGTCAGCAGGGCCTATGTTCTGAATTTGCATTAGTGCATAGAAGGAACCAACTTTTGCAAGTGTTTGCCGCATCCAAATATACCCAAACATTGTGCCAAAAAAAGCCCTTCTCACCACACTTATGGAACCAGTCACTAACCTGTAACTAGTTGATGTGATAAACAGTTGAGCAGTGCAAATTGGGCACGTAAGAAAATGTAATATAGGTATGGGATATGTTATCCAGAAACCTTTTATCCAGAAAGCTCCAAATTATGGAAAGGCCATCTCCCATAGACTCTTTTATCCAAATAATCCAAATTTTTAAAACTGATTTCCTTTTTCTCTGTACTTAAAACAGTAGCTTGTACTTGATCCAAATTAAACTATAATTATTGGAACCCCCAGCCTATTAGGTTTATTTAATGTTGATATGATTTTCTGGTAGACTTAAGGTATGAAGATCCAAATAATGGAAAGATTTGTTATCTGGAAAACCCCAGGTCCCAAACATTCTGGACAAAAAAAATCAAACAAAGATGAGACAAAAAGTACTTTATAAAATAATTTGCAATAATTAAATGCTATAAAAAATATCTTATGTGTTTTTTTAGGTTTAATTAATCTGCCCATAGCTACTTAGTTGTCTTTTCTCCACAGGGCTTTACATTGGGTAACTCTTCAGATGCTCTGTGTTCCTGTAAATGAAGATATTGCTGAGGTGTCTGACATGGTGGTAAAGGCTATAACAGGTCAGTGTTAATCATAGTATTTTTAAACAATATGTTATCCCTAAAGGGCCATTATCTAAAATCCGAGCTGGCTAGAACCCTGAACAAACCATGACATATCTTGTGCAAAATCTGTATGTTAGGATGCACAATATTGTTAGTTTTCTTAATTCAGTATTTGCTATTAGTAGCATAAAAGGCTAGATGTCACTCTTAAATGGAAAAAATATACTCCCTTTTTGACATGAGCTCATTCAGTTAGAGTTTATGCGCCTTTTCTACTTAAGTCTAAACGTCCAAAAATAAATAGAAATTATTTTATTTTTACACGGGGTATATTTCCCCTTTCACTAGTTTCTCTTGACTTGTCAAGAAAAAAACTAGATTGACTGTCTTCCCTTAAATTTTATGATATCACTTTTTTTGACAATATTCTTATGTACACCTCCGCCATGGGTGCATATGTATCCAAAAAATATAGTATACAAGAATAAGGCACTCCTGTAGGATTTGCTGCTCAAAAGTGTTTATTGCCACACAACATGTTTCGAGCTTGTAGTGCTATTTTTCAAGTGTGATTTGACAAAGAACCCCACAGGCTTGAAATGTGTGGCAATAAACTCTCATGACTTGTTATTGCTAATTCGCCTTATGGCTTATGTGATATTGATATATACATTACTTAAACTCTCCACTAGATGGCAACGTAGAACAAACAAAAGATTGCTAAACTGCTTTCTTTTTATGCTAAGGGCACACTAGGCGATAGCGCCGCGATTTGACTCGCGGCGACTTTTCGCCGCGACTTTTAATCCGCAATCGCTGTGGAAACTTTTGCGCTGGCGTCTATGGGGAATCGCGTCAAATCGCCAGCGTAAAAACACACGCGGCGATCTTTTTTCTATTGTCGCTCGAAATCACCTAGCGAGGCGATTTCGAGCGACAATAGAAAAAAGATCGCCGCGTGTGTTTTTACGCTCGCGATTCCCCATAGACGCCAGCGCAAAAGTTTCCACAGCGATTGCGGATTAAAAGTCGCCGCGAGTCAAATCGCGGCGCTATCGCCTAGTGTGCCCTTAGCCTTAGTGCTGCCATGGTCACTTCATGTAGCGTAATGAAAGGCAACAATTTGTTGGAAGTTTTGCTTAAAGGAACTGTAACATCAAAAAATTAAAGTGTTTTAAAGTAATAAAAATTCTAATGCAGCGTTGCCCTGCACTGGTAGAAATGCTACTATGGTTTATATAAATAAGCTGCTGTGTAGCAATGGGGGCAGCCATTCAAAGGAGAAAAGGCTCAGGTTACACAGCAGATAGCAGATAAGCTCTGTAGAACGTAATGGTGTTATCTGTTATCCATTAATTTAACCTGTGCCATATAGCCTTTTTTTCGGACTAGTCCCTGGATAAACTTGTATATCTCCCATAACCCTGTATTCCCTCACTTGCTAAAAAGCCATCCAACCCCTTCTTAAAGCTATCTAATGTATCCGCCTGTACAACTGATTCAGGGGGAGAATTCCATATAAACACAACTGTAAAAAAAAAAATCCCTTCCGAATAGTTAGACGGAACCTAATTTCTTCTATTCGGAATGGGTGTCCTTTGCGACAGCTGAAAAGACCTACTGGTAAATAAAGCATTAGAGAGATTATTATATGACCCCCTTATATATTTATACATAGTTATCATATCACCCCTTCTCCAGCGTGACCAGTTTTTTCTCATTGCTAAGATTTCCTTTTATGTTGCTTAGTTGCCCTTCTCTGTACCCTCTCTCATTCAATAATGTCTTGTTTACTCATAAATTTTATGTATAGATTTATGAGAATCTAAATTTCCCACATTATCTATATACATAGAACTCCTTATAATTTAAAAAATGAATTTCAAAGTATTTTCTTTTTAAATTCCCTTCTTTGCAGATATTATTGAGATGGACTCAAAACGTATTCCCCGTGACAAACTTGCTTGTATCACTCGCTGCAGCAAACACATCTTTAACGCTATCAAGATCACAAGAAATGAACCAGCCTCAGCCGATGACTTCCTGCCCACACTCATTTATATTGTTCTCAAGGCAAATCCACCTCGCTTGCAATCCAATATTCAGTACATCACTAGATTTTGCAACCCCAGCAGGCTGATGACTGGAGAGGATGGCTATTATTTCACTAACCTGGTGCGTATATAAAACAAGTGGAACTTCGAACTGAATCGTTTTAAGTACCGATGCTGCTCTCCTGCACAGACTTAGAGGCACATTTACTAAGGGTTGAATTTCGAAGTGCTAAAATTCGATAGTCAAAGTTTGTTTTTTGATTAACTTTAGCAGTTTTTGATCAAATTAAAATCGTTCAATCGATCGTAGAAATCGTTCGATCTTCAAAAAAAAAAACTGTGTTGGCTATAGGTTCTAGGAGGTCCCCATAGGCTAACATAGTAATTCGGCAGGTTTAAGGTGGCAATGTGTCGAAGTCAAAGTTTTTTTAAAGAGACAGTACTTCGATTTTCGAATGGTCTAATATACGAAGGTTTTTCAATTCAAATCGAAGTCGAATTTGTCTTATTCGATGGTCGAAGTACCCAAAAATTACTTCGAAATTCACTTCGAATTCACTTCGACCCTTAGTAAATGTGCCCCTTACTGTTGGTATATTTTTCCCTTTAATTTAATTAATTATTTACAAGGATATACATGACTTCTCAGATTTAAAAAGGAACTGTAGTCTGCCTCTGACTTGCAGTTACCTTCCCCACCAACCTTCTTGCAGGTTATTCACTCCGCTTCCCAGAGAATTTGTGTACCAACCACAGGAAGGGTGGAAGGTACTTTCAACCTTTAAAGGAGAATTCAACCCGTAATAAAAAAAAAAAACCCTCCCCCCTACCCTGGGTAGACCCCCTTCTCCCCCCCAGCCTACCTTCCACCCTGGGCAAATGCCCCTAATTTTTTTACTAACCCGTCAGTGCAGATTCTAGCCTCGGAGTTCACAGCAGTAGTGTTAGGGTAGGCCTACACGGATGATTTGGGAGCGATCCGACGCGCTGTGCAAAAACGCAAGCGTCACATCGGATGCAACAGAAATAAGGTAAGTAATGGAAATGTTGGATAAAGTCGCAGCGTTGATCCGACACGACTGTCTGATGCAGATGCAGTGTCTGCATCCGACAGTCATGTAGCCCCGGATTATCGATGCGACACCATCCAACAATCCATTCACTTACCTTATTTCCGTCACATACGATTTGACACCTGCTTTTTGGAGCAGCGTGTCGGATCGCTGTTACACTATAGGGGGCATGTGCAAGGCCTCTCTGTCAGTCACATACACAACCTAAAAGCAATAAGGATGGTACAAGAGGCAGACTAATTGGAATGACCATTTAAAGGCAGAACCATGGCAAAATAAACATTTTGTTAGTATTTTACCTCTTTATTTCACAAAAAATAACATTCATAGAGGGAAAAAAAAGCACTTTTTTTCTACATCAGGACAAACCTTTGATTTAATTCCAGGAAAATATTTCTTAAAATAAGGGAAATGTACCCATTGAATTGCATTATAAATTGGTGGGACCACAAATAAAAAATGTAAAATGCAGGAAAACTTAAAATTAGGCATGCACCGAATCCAAGATTCGGTTTGGGATTCGGGCAGGATTCAGCCTTTTTAAGCAGGATTTGGCCGAATCCTTCTGCCCAGCTGAACCGAATCCAAATCCTAGTTTGCATATACAAATTAGGGGTGGGAAAGGAAATCGCGTGACTATTTGTCACAAAACAAGGAAGTAAAAAAGGTTTTCCCCTTCCCACCCCTGATTTGCATATGCAAATTAGGATTTGGATTAGCTTCGGTATTCAGGGGGTTCGGCCGATTCCAAAATAGTGGATTCGGTGCCTCCCTACTTTAAATCAGGGTAATCGAGCTTTCACTGTATTTTTTTTCCAACCACTCAGCAATGTTTTGGCATGCAACAAATAAAAGTTAATATTTTTAAAAACAGATTGCAATTACACAGGGCCAATTAAAATGCCTCTTTCTTCTGTTTCTATAGTGCTGTGCTGTGGCCTTCATAGAGAAACTGGATGCTCAGTCTCTGAATTTAAGTGAAGAAGAGTTCAGCAGGTACATGTCTGGGCAGGCTTCTCCAAAAAAGCAGGACCTAGAGGACTGGCCAGCAGACACATGTCCTGGTGTAAAGCAGATGCACAGAAACCTTGACCTACTAACCCAGCTGTCTAAGAGACAAGAGCATATTGTAAATGAGGCTAAGAAACTAGAGAAGGATCTTATTGACTGGACAGATGAAGTCACCAAGGAAGTCAAGGACATTGTAGAAAAATATCCACTGAACATTAAAACAGCCAGCCAGGCCCTCGCAGCCCTTGAATCCGAAAATATAGAAGATGATAAGCTGCCCCCTCCACTGCAGCCTCAAGTCTATGCAGGATAATAGACTCAGCCCAGAAGACAAAAACACATGCAATCATTCCTATTAAACAGGTTCAGCAGTAATTCACTAATTTTTTTTGGAAGAGCTTGGGTCATTGTATTGCAGATCCTGGAGAGATCAGGTGTTTTTAAAATGACGGTACAAACTTTCTTCGGCCTTGTGGTTTGCTTGGTAAAACTATTTATTAATATGGATTATACAGGGCTGTCGCATTTTACAGAAAGCAATGATTCCTTTACATTAGCATTTTGTTTAGTACTTGTGATAGGATAATAGAAATACATATTAGTCTTAACAATTTCTATTTGCAGAAGAGAGTTTTTATGCTTTTAAAGCTATTTCCAGCCTTCAGGAATGCAATAGGACTTGTTACATGCTGCAATGACAAAAACATGCCCTAGTTTATTTGATTATACTAAAGTTAAAAGCGAAAACTAATTTAAAATGTGCTTCGTTTTAAAGGCACAGTAACACCAAAAAAGTACAGGGTTTCTTATACATTTAAATATGTAATTTAACTCTTTACTGGGCAAAACTGTGTGTGTTTGCTTTAAAACTCAATACGAGTTATAGGGCCCACATCCACATAACAAATAACAGATAAGTTCTGCACAATACATTCGATTTAGTACTGAACTAGGAACATAAGCAAATGTCATTGGCAGCTCCCTGCAGAACTATATCATGAAAAATGTCTGGTGCAAAGAAGTATTGTAATTGTAGGTGCTGGTTTGTGCTGTTTCTGGTTATTAGCTATTGCTTAAAAGGTCTCCAGTTTAGGTATCCACCTCCCTAAATAATATAAACAAATAATGGGCTGAAACAAGTGTTTATAATAAAAGTTAAATTAAATAATTTATTTATATATATATATATATATATATATATATATATATATATATATATATATATATATATATATATATATATATATATATATATATATATATATATATATATATATATATAAAACATAAAATTCTGCATTAGAATAAGATCACAAAATTGTCACTATATATATATATATATATATATATATATATATATATATATATATATATATATATATATATATATATATATATATATATATATATATATATATATATATATATATATATATATATATATAGTGACAATTTTGTGATCTTATTCTAATGCAGAATTTTATGTTTGTAATAAACACATCTGCAGTGCAACAGGAATGAAGGTTTGGACCAGCCCTGGAGCTGGGCAGCCATCCATCCAATTCAAATTTCCCTCTTGACTTCAAACTCCCACTCCAGGCAACATATTTATTTATATAAACTCCCCCCCCCCCCCCACATCTGAATCCACATCTGAATGAAATATGTCTGGCTCCTAGAGAAAACTCCATTTCCAAAGTTTTGCTTTGGGAAAAAAAACATTTTAATTAACTTTTTCTCTGTTCTTAAAAATGATCCGTTTCCTTCTGCAGCAATATTTGATATTTTGTTTTTATTGCATATTTACGATATGTCTTAATATCAAAGAGAAGCCCTAGAGCAAAGCACTAAACTTGAAATGATTAACACTTGACCACTGATTTATGTATGGAAATGTTGTATATTTCTATTCCAGGAATGTTCCTATAAGTTGCAAAGCGAATGGCTGCTGCAGCATCAAAGTACTTCTTATTGAACAGTATTTTTCAGTCTGCTGCCCTCTAGGTCTTGTTACAGAACTACAGATCTCATCCCCATCTACAGCCTTTGCCCTCAAATGATTCTTCCCAAGAATAATCCAGTTTGGAGACGTCAGCTGGTAATTGCACTAATGGTCTAGTCCTCTGCACTTGATGAGGTAGTAAGCACTTTGGCAACATCCTGATCTTGTAGCCCATTATCTTGTCGGCGTCACAATGGGCCATTTATAGGAATACTGCTTCTCTACAAAGCAAAGATACAGTGCTTTTATAAGGTCAAGGCTGCATGGACTTTTTCTCTGGGCATCTATGTTCAAAGGTTGGCCTGTGGACAATTGTTGGTACAGACAATTGCATACTGAGTACTATGTGTTATTTGTATTATTTTTTTATGTCCAGATACCACCCTTCAGTTGTTTGTTTACAACCCTCAATAGCCTCCAGCAACTGGATGTAATGCTGCGAGTTGTTGTTAAAGAAAATGTAAAGATAAAATCAAATGTTAGGCACCCCCAGTGATTCTAATCGCTTACCTGATACCCCAGACCAGGGCTCCTTTTTATTGAAAACTGCACTGGCCCAGGGTGCTTCTGCTTAAATACTAGGGGGCGATTATCTTCCCTTTCTTTTTTCTTCAACTGCCCTGGGCTAGCGCATGGCAGTAGAGTGGGAAAATCCATCTTTCTGCTTAAAGTTTGTTTTTTCACTTAAAGGAAAACTATACCCCCCAAACAATGTAGGTCTCTATAAAAAGATATTGCATAAAACAGCTTATATGTTAAACCCTGCTTCATGTAAATAAACCATTTTCATAATAATATACTTTTCTAATAGTATGTGCCAGTGGGTAATCATAAATAGAAAATTGCCATTTTAAAAAATAAGGTTGCCCCCTGGGATCGTACGATTTACTGTGCACACAAACAAACCAAACAAACTATACTTCTTAGGTCACATGAGCCAGTTAACAGACAGAGTTCTGTCTTTTGCTTCAACACTTCTTCCTGTTACAGTGAGAGTTGCAGTATTTCTGGTCAGGTGATCTGAGGCAGCACACAGACCATCACAAAATGGTGGTTTAAGGCAAGAGATGTAAAAGGGCAATATTTACTTAAATATATATTCCATTTTGGTAATATTCTTTAATATGCCACTTAATTTAATATAAACTATATGTTGCTTAAGTTTTCATTTTGGGGGTATAGTTTTCCTTTAACTGCTCATGCATGTGAAGAAGGAAGGAGATCTCTTCATGGTGCTGTTACAGATGTCTGTGCAGTTTTCAGCAAACAGGAGCGCAGGCCTGGGATAGTAGGTAAGTAATTATAATTATATATAATATGTTGTTACTTCTCCTTGTTGTTCACCTTCAAATTAACTTTTAGTATGATGTAGAGAGTGAATTCTGAAACAATTTGCAATTGGTTTTCATTATTTGTGGTTTTTAAGTTATTTTGCTTTTTATTCAGTGGCTCTCCTGTTTGCAATTTCAGCAATCCTGTTGCTAGGGTCCAAATTACCCTAGCAACCGTGCATTGATTTAAATAAGAGACTGGAATATGAATAGGAGAGGCCTGAATAGAAAGATCAGTAATAAAAAGTAGCAATAACAATAAATGTGTAGCCTTACAGAGCATTTGTTTTTTTTTTAGGTGGGGTCAGTGACCTCCATTTCAAATCTGTAATGAGTCAGAAGAAGAAGGCACATAATTTAAAAAAAACTATAAACATAAATAATTAAGACCAATTGAAAAGTTGCTTAGAAGTAGCAACTCTCTAAAATACTAAAAGTTGACGTGAAGTTGAACAACCCTCTTTAACTGCAGCAGGAGGGTAACCTGTTTCACATCCCTGATTTAAGGATATTTTTTCTCAGGTTGGAAGGTCCAAGCTTCCCTTCATTTCCTTTTGCCTTCTCCGTCTCTAACTTCCAGAGCAAAAAGACATTAGGAGTATAATAAACCAGCTTGGCTCTTTGTGAGATATGTACATTTGTAAATAATGTGACAGGATATTTATGCAGTATGTAGAGGCAATCTGTTTTTATCATGCTTATATAATAACACAGGCACAGGTTTGTCCTGGTTTAGGAATCCATAGCAACCAATCGGCTGTTGCAGCTCCAGCAAACAAAAGGAAACTGCAGCTAAGTTGCTATGGGTTACCAGACTAGTATGCAAACCCTTATGTATTAAAGGGGCAGTATACTCTTGTGTTCAACACTAGATCAGTGAATAAGGCTTACATTTAACATATGCCTATTGTTTTATTCAGTGTAAAAAAAAAAAGGAAACTATCCTGAGTACCTGAGGTGGTAAGGAGAAAAACTGTCAATTAGTGCTAGATAATCATAATATACAAAATAAAATTGGTTATTTTAAAAATATAGGCCAAATATATTTTCAGTGCAAGACACATTATTATTGTGTTGTTTAACACAAGTGTTGGAAAGCAATGACAGAAAATAGCATGTTTGAAACCATTATGGGGTTTTAAGATGGTTGTATTGTTGCTGTTTTTGCCCATTTTAATGTGTTCTATGGAAACACTAGTATTCAGGGGTTATTTAAAAACAGAAAACCTAACACAGTGGTATTTTAAACGTTGTTAAAATGTCCATTTACCGATATAATAGCATTAAAACACACCTGTATGTCATACAAACTGTGCACTGTGCATTATTTATTCTTTTTAATAGGCTTGTATTTTCTGCCCATGTGAAAAGCAGCCGCCATGTTGTTCCTTATTGTTTCTTGAGTTTTTTATTCCAGAAGTAGTTTTGACTGTATTTAGGGCTCTATCAATCACTGGTGCTGTTCTTGCAACACATATCTTCACAAACCATATTTATAGTTAAAAAATTCGAAATTTGAAGTAATATTTTGGAAACTTCGACCATCGAATAGGATACTATGACTTTGAATTTACTTCGAATTCAATTTATAGTAAAATAGTTTGAATATTCGATAATCGTAAAGTACTGTCTCTTTAAAAAACTGTTAAAATTAAACCTGCTGAAGTGCTATGTTAGCCTATGGGGACCTTCTAATGCATTTTAAATTTTTTGTAGTCTAAGTAAAATCTTTTCGATCGGTCGCTGAAATCCTTCACCCTTAATAACCTTCCAATCCAACATATTAGTGATGTGCGGGCCGACCCGATACCCGCGGGTTCGTGTCGACCTCGTACTGCTCCTCACGGGTGGCGGGCAAATGCCGGCATCCGGGTTCCGGTTTTATAGTCTCGCGTCTGCTCGCCCCGCCCCTTTTGTGACGTCATCGACGGCGCGGGCCTATAAAAGGACCCCGGAAGCGGGCACGGGTTGCAGCAGGGCGGGTTAGGGTTGAGTGCGGGTCAGGAAAACCCTGACCCGCACATCACTACAATTCAAATAAAAGTGGAGCTAAAAATTTTGGTTTTCTTACCTAATTCACAAACCTCTATCTCCACTTTTGTGAATTTGTCTTTTAAACAGACAGTTTTCAGATTTTGTCTTTCATACGACATTTCAACATTTTTTTCTGAATTTGTCTTTAGCTCTTCCAGTCAGACATCAAATTGTATTTTCTGGGGGAGGAAGTTATTTTAGCTAAGAAAATTATACGTCCTTTTTTTCAGGATAACCTGGGCTTTCTAAATCTGCCCGCATGTTTGTATAATTCCACTTCTGTAACAAGATATAAGTGCCTAAATACAAGAATGCTATTTTGCATAATATAGGCATTTGTATTTTATTAACTTAGGTCAAGTATCTCAGTGCTGCTAAAACTAAAAAATTGTCTGGGAGGCTTTACTTTTCCTACAGATAATATATTCACTCAAATTGTTAATATTGCCTCATTCATTAGGCTAAAACACGTTAAATAACACAAGTTTGATCTAAAAACTTTACAAATATAATTGTATAAAATACACTATAAAATGCTAATCCCTATTAATATGCCAATGGGGCACCTACAAGAGGTGTGACATGGAGATTGGCTGAAGCAAAGCAGAACAGTTTATTTTAGAATTGATATAAAACAAGATTTATACTGAGCTTTACTCCATTTTTAAAATGTCGTGAGAAAATGTAGTTTATGTCGTTTGAAAGACAAATTCATAAAAGTGTATGTAAACTGTCTTTCAATTAAAAGTTATGCTTGTTTTGGAATTTAGGCGGATTTCTGTTTGTGAATATGGAGAAAGTATTTTACACCAGTTTACCACCACTTTTACTCCAAAAACGAATGATCTCCACTTTTGTGAATTCCCCCACTTTGGGGGGAATTCACAAAAGTGTCGGTAAAAAAAGTAACCCAGAAGTGGCGATCGACAAATTTGTAAAATGTCGTATGAACGGCAAATTCACAAAGGCAGATGTTACCATCTCTGAATGTCTCGTAAGTCTGACAATTTTCTAAAATGTCGTATATCTTTTCATCGTACAAACGACATTTACCAAGACTTTTTAAACGACAATTTGTCTGACATTTTCATTTTGGAGAGCCTAAAGTGTCTGAAAAATTGTCGGTAAAAAAAAATGAGTTTACGAGTAATTCATAAAAATGGCGGGAAAAGTGGCGCCGAAAAAACCACGCCCACTTTTAACGACACTAATTCAAAAGTGTCGCACATGTCGGAAAATTGGCGGAGAAATGCTCTGTGAATTTGTCGGCTGTTGCTACGACACTTTCTACGACATTTTAAAGACATTTTTTCGTTCCCGACACTTTTGTGAATTCCCCCCTATGTGTTTGCCCAGCATTGCTGGACTGGGTCATATATGACTACACAATCCTCTGTCCTTAAAGTGAAGTTTATTTGGTATAAAGTTGTTTAGCATTTTGAGCTATTTGGAGGCTGCCACAGGTATAAGATGTTGCTTTTTACTGAGAGTGGTGTGCAGCACTGCCTTTTCAGCTTTTTCCTTCGAGCGGAAAGCAAATGATTTATCACTGTCATATGGCTTCTATGTCACTCAACACAAGATTCCAAGCATTTAAGATTCAAAAACAGGTCCGTATCAGGCCTGCTCTGTGGAGATCACACCCTGGTGCACCCCTTCATGTTATAATTCAGGACTGTCCCTGGAAAAACTGGGGCAGTTGGGAGTTATCCATTACATGTCTCCGGCATTATTCATTAGATGCCTATCTGTAAGATCTTGTATTCATTCCACATACTAGTATCTTGTTCACTTTGGCTTACTTAGTTTAATTCAGTCATCCGCTGTGTTGATTATGCAGCTATGTGCAGCTCATCCTGACAGCAGCAAATGGAAGAATTATGCTTACCACAAGTAGGGAGTGGTCACATCATTAAACCACAATGGAAAAATAGATCTTCTGTACTCCTCTCAATTACATAACATTAAGATATTGTGTGCAGAAACAAAACAGGAATTGTTTGTCCATATACTGTAATATAAAGAGTTCAGAATAATAGCCATCCGATCAATCGCTGTTTTTGGTAGAAATTTTACTAGGGTTACAGTTCATTTGAACAAGCAGGCAAAGAATCCACACCAATAAGTGTATAGTAAAATGATTACATATTGAATAGTTAATGGATTGTTTAGACAATTACAATTAAACTAAAACATATTTATAGTATTTACAGTTAAAGATGGTTACAGTAGAACCCCTATTTTACATCCCCTGATTTTTAAGTTTTCCCTGAGGTTTCTGTATATCAAAACCAAGATGCCAATTTCTTACACTGGTTATAGTGCATTTCTCTCTGATCAGCTGCAGGAAGATCAGGAAAGGTGTAAAGTTTCCTGTGAGTACTGTTAAAATTAGACAACGCCTATGTGAAGCCAAGCTATTGGCAAGAAGTCCCAGCAAAAAAAAAAGACAAAACCGTGTTGAAGAGGTTACAATTTGCCAAAGAACACACTGACTGGCCTAAAGAGAAATGGCGCAACATTTTGTTTACTGATGAAAGCGAGATTGTTCCCCAAACACTGAATTCAAGCCACCGTACACTGTGAATCATGGTGGCACAAGCATCATGATATGGGGATGTTTCTCATACTATGGTGTTGGGCCTATTTATCACATACCAGGGATCATGGATCAGTTTCAATACATTAAAACACTTGAAGTCATGTTGCCTTATGCCGAAGAGGAAATCCCTTGAAATGGGCTTCAACAAGACAATGACCCCAAACACACCAGTAAACCAGCAACATCTTGGTTCCAGACCAACAAGATTGACGTTATGGAGTGGTCAGCCCAATCCCTGGACCTTAATCCAATAGAAAACTTGTGGGGTGACATCAAAATGCTGTTTCTGAGGCAAAACCAAAAAATGCAGAAGAATTGTGGAATGTAACAGGCAGGGCCAGAACTAGGGGTAGGCAGAGTAGGCACATGCCTAGGGCGCAAAGCTAGAGGGGCGCCAGGCACGCACTTTATCTGCCTCTCCTACCCCCTAGTCCAGTCCCCGATTGCCGCTCTGCCTGGTGTGCGCTGTCCTCCTTTATGCACAAATCTTTTTTCCGCCAAGCAGGGTGGTTGTTGCGCATGCGCGCGCAGCCTCTCATGCACGCGCATGTGCGTTTTTTTCTGCGCATGCGCACTCGATTGCTGGGTGCTCGGACTGCCCTGGCTGCCTGGGGCGCCATCCCGGGCTGGCCCGGCACTGGTAACAGGTGCAAGAAGTTGGTGGACTCCATACAACACAGATGTGCAGCAGTTCTTAGAAACACTGATTATACAACTAAATATTAGTTCAGTGATTCAAAGGAGAGCAAAATCTTGAAACATTTTTCAGTTTATACAGTGAATAATTAAAATTTTAATTAAGAATGCAGATACTGTTTTTTTTTTTTTTGTTTTTTTTTTTGGAACAGCCTAGTATTCCCTTTTCTTCACTTTCTATAATGGAATAACACAAATGTGATACATTTTTCTTCATGTATTGATAAGGAATAGAATGTGCAGTGTACCCAGTGCATTTGTGTGTATGGACATAAAAGCTATTATAAGGATTATGAGTTTATTCATTTTTTAAGCACACTGCTATTATTCTGAACACACATTCTCTACCACATATCCAAGCATAGTTTTCTGTTAGATCTTTCACAACAGCTTTTTATATAAATCCTACTTGTATCATAAATCATATCTGACTGGAACTAAGGGGCACATTTAATAAAGGGCGAAGTGACTAACGCTGGCAATGATTTGCCAACGTGGCGGCATTTTGTTACTTCGCCGATTTACTAACGGGAGCAGGCGTCACTTCGCTAGCGAAGGAGATAGACACTAGCGTTGCTTTGCACTCTGGGGAATGGACATAACTCTGCTAATTCACTAAGATGCGGATTTTACTGAACATTACCTCTTTCGCCAGACTTGCCTTCGCCAGCTCAGACCAGGCGAAGTGAAATGGAGTAAATTTTTAGTGGAAACATTTTCGAAGTCCCAAAAAACGCTGGCATATTTTCCTTTATAGTCTGCAATAGTCCTTAAAAAATTTTTTGGGTAACCGGGTTCGTAGTAGTAATGAGATGGGTAATGAGACAAAGGGATATAGGGGAGCGAAATGGAAAAGCAAAAAGTGGAGAGAGTGGGACATTATAAATTTGGTGAACGAAGGAAAGAAATTCCTTTGTACAGGAAGGCAGAAAATGAGACTTGCATGAGCAGAAAAAAGGTAAGATGATGGGAGCATGAAAAAAGGGGAACGAAAAGTACAACAGAAAATAGACCAAAACAAGTGCAAATATGGGAACAAAACTTGAAAAATGGAAATAGAAAAAAGTGGAGGAAAAATAAATGCAACACACAAATCATGGCCTCACTAGGGATGAACTGATGAACTCCCAGTCTACTCCAGGTACACATTATTTTTTGCATGATATAATTATATTTCTGTTTAATCAAAAACACTCTTGTTTACGGGCAGAAATAAATAGGAGTGCCACTTGCCAAGTTTGCCTAAGGAGCTAGAACACCTGCTTGTGGCCCTG